>NC_133776.1:97697322-97879943 GCF_003597395.2 Chelonoidis abingdonii | reverse complement strand
AAAGGGGAGAGGAAATAGATCTGCGCTTTAAGCTCTTACAGCAGGTGACGACAATACTTGCACGCAACATAGTCATCTTTTCATTTGTAGTCAAATATTCAGGAAGTTTTGAATTTCAGGCAGCTATCAAGGTTCAGTCATGTTACTGCCGATGCTGGTGAGTGGCACCATTTAGAGTCGGCAGCTGCGCAGCCTATTGGAAACATCAGTATATGCGTGACATTTGTAGGTGCAAGAGGGTAGATTAACTATTGCACTACCGTAATATCCCGAGACATTTTGGTGGTTTTAGAGCCATTTTCTGGGATTAGCTTCCAGCAAAATTGTTCACATCTTGGGAGACACATACACTAATACCTAATGTCCTGTCAAGATGGTGAAAAAGCAAACTCTGGGCTCCATCGTTCTAACACTAGTTCGGAAATTAATATCGATATGGTTATGCTAAGAAATCGCGAATTTATACAAATTTATAAGAATGATTTATGAATAGAATCAATAGGAGGCCAATGGCAAACTAAGCTACTAGAAGGCATAACTGTATAATATTTCGTGGGGGTCGATGCCATGCTTGGAGGCTAACACGATTTCTGCAAGCGTTGCATGTGGGTAGTCTTCGTAGCGCTAATTCATTAGTTCCGCAGTTCACCCCCCTTGGAGATTTGATTCAGAAGGGTTGAATTCTTAATTGTCCGCGGGGGGTTTAGGTAAATGTGCGTCAGTCATTCTTCCTCTGGGAAGATCAGCTGACATTTTCTCGCACGTTTTCCTGGATTGCCTGGCAGAATATGCATAGCACGGCACCATGCGACCGCGTTCAGCTTCTTTCATTTAATAAAAATAGTTCCGCAACAGTATGTGCAACTGGAATCAGCGAAGAGAGGGCGAATACAGACCGCAGCTACAGCAGCAGCATTCCTTGCTTTTGCAATGATAGCAGAGAATGGTTAACCGGTCGTTCTGTACCGTCTCCCGCCGAAGAAACTGGCAATGGATGACGGTTATCTCTCCACTCTGTACTGTCACTGCTTATGCATGAGTGGCCGCCTGGCTGGAAATTTTTTTGAAAGCAATAATTATGGATTGACCTCACTGGGACTGAAGTCAATCCTCCCTATGTGTTTCTAAAAATAGAGTCAGTCCTGCCTAGAATAAATTTGGGCAAGTGTATTACAGAACGCAGTGTAAGGTACAGAGCACAGCTCGATTTCTGTGGTCAGTATTCCAAAGGAGTGGAGAGAGGTGCGGCTGCATCAACTGCAGTTCGCGGTGACTAGAATAAGGGGCATAGTGTAATGAGAGAACCTAGGATTCACAGGGCATGCTGCTCCCGTGGCAGTTTATTTAACCAAGGGGTGGCCCCTGCAACAAGCGGGCCCCGTTTGCTTCCCTTCTCCCCAACTCCTGGACTACCGTGGCAGTGTCCCCCCTTTGTGTCCTGAAATTATAAAGGAATGCAGGTAATAAGAAACAGAGACCTTGTTGTGAGATGGAGGTAGAGACGAGAGGAGGGAGCGGCATTAGGAGGCAGCCTCTCGGGGCTATGACAGTCCAGGCAGTACGGAATCTTTTCTTTACACAGGAAAGGGAGGGGGCTGAAGCCCCCAGTTGCGATGATGAAGCTGGTTATTAGCCGTTCTGTCCTATCTACTGAGAGTAACCAGCAATGTTGGTGTCAATGTCACCATGTTAGATATTGATGAGGACGATTACTAGTCCTACTGTACCGTCTACCACCTGACTCAGGACAGCATGTAAGAACATTTAATTTAAGCACATGCCTCAAGTTAAGGATGTGCTAATGGACCCGACTCTGGAAGACACCTATTCAGGAAAGCAGGTAAGCACATGTTGAATTTTAAATGCATGCTTAGATACGTTCCTGAATTGACACATGTTTAAGTTCTCTCCTAAACTGGAGCCCAACTGCTGCCCTGTTTAGGGAAGCTTTCCTGAATCAGAAGCCTTTGACTGATACATATGTAATGCTGACATACCCTGTCATCAACTGGATCAAATCTGGGAGCTCTGGAGCTAAATGCATGAGGCTCTAGTGCATAAGCTAAAAGCCACATGGCCCTCTAAGGCTGTAGAGCAGACTCATTAATCTCTAAGTGGTCTCGATGCCACTACATGGGATAGAGCACGACACCTAGGAGATGTGGGTGTTACACATACATCCTGGATACGATGCTCCAGTGGTGTGGAATGTAGAACTTCGATAACAGAGCATTGTGAGATGTCGTGGCATTATGCCCTCTAATGCAACACGACCTGGGAAATGTCACAAATCCCCACTCCTCCTGTTTGTAATAGGAACTCTCTGTGCCCTGTTCCCTTAACACCCTCCCCTGTTTTGGCCACAATCCTCATCTCCTCCTCTAGCATGGCATAGCAGTTTGATGCAACTTACAAGCTAGATCCTGGGCGTTGTGTATGAGAAAGAGTGGGATGCAGCTGAAAGGATGAGTCCCCAGTGTGTTTGAATTGACCCTGGTGGCACTTTCTGAAGATGGAATGAGAACTGCCTGCTCTCTGTTAAAATTAAATTCTGACTATTGGAGTTAATTTTGACTCCTTTTTAAACAATGCAGGTAAAACAATGCGGGGAGAAAACAATCAAAGCATACAGGCTTTGAAGGATCTGATGACATTTCAGTAGAATCATTATGGTGCTCCACAATATGCTGCTACACTCTCAATGATCAAGCATGAAACACATTATCATTGACACGAGTGACTACAATAGCTCTTTCAAGCTATTCTAGTCACTCATGCCTACGCGTACTTAGGAAATCTTTCATCTGCATATGAACACTAACTCTGCACTGAAGGTCAATGGTATTTTTGATTAAAAGTAATTGCTACAGAGATGCAGTGGTAGCTGTTTCCCTCAACCAACTAACAATTGTTTTATTTCTTTATTATTTGAATACCAAAAATATTAGGCCACTTTTTAAAATAACCCATGGCTAAATTTCATTTTAGAAAATTAAGCATCTTTCACGCTTCAGCACTGCAAAGAGTATCTGGCACTAAGATCTTTACTCGCTCGCGGTCTCCTCTGTTTAAAAGAAGAGGGACAAGCTGATACAGCGTATTGATAGAAGCCAAGATTTTCAAAAGTGAGTTGGGTTGTTGGGTGTCCCCACAACTTAAGATGGTCTTGATTTTCAGAAAATGCTGAGCACACATCTTCTGAATATCAGGCCCAGATTAATGGACACAAGTTGGGCACGCAAAGGCAATGGTCACTTTTGCAAATCTTGGTCATGTTTTTTAGTAATTCTAAAAAGAATCTGCCATTGGGATAAGATTTTGCATTGCTCTCAAACTGAATTATGGTGTGCGAGTTGTAAACCGACAGAGACAGAGGTTCATAATAGAAATGATGACAGAACTTTAATTATACACAACATGAATAACAATGCTACAACCATACTGGGAGAAAAAATAGTTCTGTCATTTGATCTTGTATGTGCTTGAAACCTATTATAGATGAACACATTTGTGTTGTTTTAACTGTTAAAAGTTGGTTTTCTCGAAATCTTTTGAAGGGGCAAATGGATTAAAATGATAATAATGCTTTGCACTTTGTTAACACCTTTCATCCAAGGATCACAAAGTGCTTTACAAATCTTGACTGGTTAAGCCTCACTGCACCCCTGGAGAAAAGTAAAGGATATATGAGGATATATTCTTTCACTCATCACTAAATAAACCATCTATGTAGGTGGAATGTAGCAGCTGATTTAAAGTGTGCAGCAAAAGAACACGAGGTTAACAGTTTGGTATGGGAGATAAGAAGTATACTGTATACTGTATAAAGTGTAGCAGACAGAAAGTAAATGCTTGAGCTGGAATTGTCAAGGGCATTGAAAAATCCCATGGCACCTCCGACAAGAATAAAGGTGGCATCTCCTGAGATCGTACATGGTTAGGACTAGCATCGGGCAAAAAACTGTTATTTCACTTTGCTGACAGTTCCTAAAATATAAAAAACCCATTGGGGTTTGGGTCAAACCAAATCAGAAAATTCTTACAAAATAAAAAATCCACTTGTGGTTGAATAAAACCTGTTGGGTCAAAAGACATGTTTAATTTCCAGGCACTTTTAAAGGGTTACATTCGCAAAACGGGACGTGGTGGTGCTATCCCCACCTTACATTTTTTAGCTCTGTAGTTAGCATGCTCAGCAGGGATGTGGAACATCCAGGTTCAAATCCTGCTCCAGATTAAAGTTGAATTGGCACATCATTTTGGGTCAACTGAAAACTATTTTTTTGGTGAATAAACTATTTGAAAAATTTCACCCATCTCTAAGTAGGATGTCAGTTGCATTACAGCCAAAGATACAAAACAGTATGCTACATCTACAATGTAAGGGGAAATAAGATACTGGACAGATAATTCTTTTCCTTTCTCATTCCATTGCTGAGGAATGTTCAACAAACAAGTTTTGCTTAGGTTATTTAGATATTGGTAAATTTCCAAGAATGATCACACTTCCTGTCATTGTTCTTGGAACCAACACACTCAAAAGAATACTTTCACAAAGGGATAATAATACATGGAGATATACCTATCTCATAGAATGGGAAGGGACCCTGGAGGGTTATTGAGTCCAGCCCCTGCCTTCACTGGCAGGACCAAGTAGTGATTTTGCTCCAGATCCCTAAGTAGGGCCTCAAGGATTAAACTCACAACTCTGGGTTTAGCAGGCCAATGCTCAAGCCACTGAGCTATCCCTCCCCACCTTGGGGATGGCTGGAGTCACAGAGTGGGGCTCTGGATCCAGATCAGAAGAGGCCAGTTGTGCACTTTGGTTCTGGCTCTGAATCCCCACAAGCTTTACAAGGTATTCAGATCCAGAGGTTTGGTTTTGGGCTCCTCTCTGCCTCCAGGAATCATGTCCTAGCCATAAAAATGCTGATACACCAATGTTTTCATCCTGTAGCTTTAGAGAAAAATATTGAGGCCGTTTGAATCATATTCATGTGTTGTGGGGATATTGATGGGTCCTATTAAATGAAATGTGTGCCTCTCTCCTAATAATTGCTATAAAGTGCAGCATATAGAGGAATTCAGGGCTAGTCTATACTAGAAGCACTACAGTGGCACAGCGAGAAGATTGTGTCATCTATGTCAGTCATAACTATCAGACCTTCATTTCACCAGCTACTGTATAGACATGTTTATCTATGGAGTTCATGGCAGCATTGCTACCTCACTTTGTCTGTGTGTTTCTTTTTAAAGCAAAGAACCCAGACTTGAACCTTACAGCTGAGGCAGGGGGGAGCTTGGAAGCATGAAACTTAAGAGAACAAAAGAAACAAGGCAAATAAAAAAGAACCCCATTTTAAAGAAAAGATCTCATGAACCATATGTCAATCTTGTGATCTTGGAGATCTCATTTATGAATCATGAGCACTTTGGGTTGGTAATATTGGCACTGTGAGCTAGATCAAGTCCAGTTAAATACAGAACTGCATATTTCATGGTTACAGTCAAAGATGGTGAATGGATAATGTCTTCTGCTGCTTTTTAAAAGTCAAAACATTGCCAAAAAGATCTAGTCTAGGACTCCTAAAGCTGTGACATGAAATTGAAAGATTAATAAGAGAATTATTAATTGACTGTGATTAGTGTATTGGAGTGGAACAAATCTCTTGAAGATCTAGGAACATGGCCAGACTAAGGGATTTTTGTCCCATTCACTCCTCCCTAAATCTTACCATCATGTTTAATAATGTTCCAGTGCTGAAACATATAAAGAGATGGGCATGTGTGGTAGCTGGGGGAACTAGACCGGGAGACACTTTACTACCAGATTTTTCCCTCTTTTAGCCTGAATATATGATATTCCTTTAACAGCACAAATAATCCCAAATGTTTACACATTAGTATAAACCCTGAGGATAATTTATGAACTACAATGATGATCATTACAATATCTTGGGATGATCATTACAATATCTTGAACATTCATGTGCTATTTTTTAGAATCTTGCAGCCACACATTTATTATTCTATTGCCATAGTTCTCAGATTCATATTAAATCCCTGTTCTAAGGTCAATCATGCACATGCAGTAGTACAGTGCTAACCATACATAAAAAATACTTAGTCTGATATCCTATCGTTGCATCAATACATGATAGACACCACATATTTAGGAAGTAACAGTGGAGTTATTTTTGTTTCATTTACGAAATTCCTCTAGGTGAGTTCTTGATACCCATACTCATTTTGAGTATTCCTGTAATGAGGTGTTCACCCCATACCCCCCCAAAAGGGGTTAAAGGGGCTCAGAAGGGGATACTTGACAGGATTGGCTGCACCTGGGTAAGGTATTGGCTGGATATACAGCCCTAATAGAACCTGATGCCCAGCTGGGCAGGAAGAGGGGGGGCTTTTACAAAGCCAGGGAGAGGAGAGGAGAGGAGAAAGGGGCTCCAGGAGGAGAGAGTTGGCCATCCCCTACCAGCCAATGGGGGAAATGGCATGAAAAGGGCAGTAGACCTTTGAAGACTGCCTGAGGCATTTCAGTTAGAGAGACTTTGATCCCCCGCTCCCATTTCGGGGTACTATAGTGACCTGGCTGAAGGGCCAAGCCACAAAGAGGAAGCACAGCAGATCATGAAGCATGAGAGAGGCCACCGAGTGAAAAATTGGGACCAGAAGCAAGAAACTGCATGAGGCAGCGTCAAACCAGTGGTGAGCTTAACCCTCAGAGAAGCCACAAAGAGGTGCTCCAGTGTTGACGAGCTCCTTACTCTGTTAACAGTTCAACAGAATGACACATCGGTGGTCCTATTTAATGTGGGTAAAGAGATCCAATCTGACCTTCTGACCTTTGGGCCAAATTCAGCCAGCCTTAACTCATATTGAGCAATACCTGAATCCACAGATTGTCTCAGTGAGACATTCATTCATGTTAAAGCCACTTTAACAGGGCTACATGCAAAGCAAGGCACTAAATATGAGTAAGAATTGACTAATCTGGCTTTTAGATAGTCTTCATTTACATGTGTTTTACTTAGTTTGCTTATGTCATCAGAGAGTTTTGGTTTAGCTAGCCAGCCCAGAACCATATTCTGACATCCTTAGTGAGAGAGTGTAGTAGTTCTACCAATATCAACTTTGGGTCTGATTGCAGAACAAAAACCTGTACTACTCAGCATGAACATGAGCAGCAGAATCTAGCCCAAACAGACAATGAAACCCAGGTGAAGGACCTGTGCCCAGGATGCAGTTCCTGTGCCCAGGAATTTGTCAATGTATTTTAAAGTAACCATGGGCCAGAAAGGGCCACACCTTAAATCATGCTAAATAGTACCTTACTCCATACCTCTTAACCTTTCAAACTGCTAAAATGGGCCTGTCTGCTCCTCCATAGATTGAGATGGAGGGGTGGACGGGCCAAATTTGATAGGTTTGCAATCCCGGAAAACGTGAGGCAACGCCTATCAAATCTGGCCTGTGTTTCTCTATAGATGGAGACTGAGGGGGGTCAAACCTGAGTGGCGTTGCAACTCCGTGTGCCAGGTTGCAATGCCACTTGGTTTGGGGGCCCTCTCAAAGAGGGAGGCCTGAGGTAAATTGCCTTCAACCTGGACATGGAGGTTTGAGGATCAAGGTGGAACATTCCCACAAAACCCAGGACAGTTGGGAAGCACGTCAGTCCATGAGTATTTCTGATTTATAAGAACTGCCATATTAGATCTGACCAGGGTCCATCTACTCCAGCCCCTTATCCCCACTAGTGGGTAGTGCTGCTGCATCAGAGGAAGTTGTGAGAAGCCCTGGAATATGCAGTTCTGGGATCACCTGTCCTCAGGGGTTAGTATAGTTCCCTATGAATAGATGCAGATTATACCACCTAGCAGGCTGCACTTTATAGGAAAGGATCCTAGAATCTGGCTCACAGTGAGCCTGTTCATGCATGCCCGTGCAACAGGCAATTTTAGCAATTGGAATCTTTGCAGGACCAAACCTCTAAGGACAGGTCAACCCCCAAGATCTTTGTAAGTATATCCTCCTCCCCTCTGCCCCCCAACTTTGTAGTTCCCAAATAACCCACTTCTTTTTACATTATGAACCAGCTTGTTAAAAAAAAATCATTTCTGTGTATATTTCAAATGATCTGCAGGCCTTTTGCAACATCAGGCACTGTCACGATGCCTGTGGATGGAATAGTATCTTCATAAAAATGCAAATGATTCCAATTATAACAGCAATCAGAGTCACACAGGGTGAGGGACTCCTCAATTAGAGTGCGTGTGTGGTACTCAATGTTCCCACTGAGGCACAGCAGAGGAAAAAACACAATAATTTAAATAACCGAATCCCAGTGTCCATTCCCTTTACAATGCCTAATGGCATGAATATTGTTCATTTCAAAGTCCTTCAATATCCTAGTAGTATTGTAGCATTACTGATAAGTGAAGTGGGGGCAGAGGACTGGTATGAATTCACTAGTGTTCCCATTTCAGCCACTTTTGCCAGGATATTAGGAATCACCACAAATACTGACTGACAGCTAGGTCCCAATCTGTTCCTCGTTCAATAACAGCAAATGGGATAGTGGCAATTTGTCAATATACACAAAATGGACCAAATTCTGCCCAGTTTCTGAGCTTTGGCCAAGGGATACTCACCATAGTTCAGGAAGCAGAAAGGGTAAAAAGGTGGAGTTAAACTACCTTGGTCTCTCCCACCCTTGAGGCTGTTTGGGTGCTAGTCCAGACCCTGTCATATGGTAGAGAATCCTAAAGACTTTGCTAATTTATGTGACTGCCTTAAATTAATCAGGCAGCTGTCAGCCCTGAGGAACTGATCCAGGATCCTTGGATTAGCCAGATGTAAGGGAAAACCAGCCATCTCTCCTGCACTGACCAGAGTACAGGGAAGGAAGTGTAGGGACTGCTGTAGTTTCCTTACACCATCAGAGACTCTTTCACATGGAGCATCTTCCAGAGTCCAGCTATTCTGGCTATGGAAAAGGGGTAACTGCCTGGAGAAATGCAGGTCTTTAATTGCACAAATGGATGCACCGTCAAATAATGAAAGTCCAGTTAGAAGCCATGTGGTAATGTGACCTTGAAAGATAACATTTAGCACATTAACCTTTATGCAGCACATCCTTTCTTGGCACATATGTATCGTTTAGGGCAGTGGTTCCCAAAATGTGGGTCGAGAACCTGTTTTAATGGAGTCCCCAGGACTGACATTAAACTTGCTGGGGCCTGGGGCTGAAGCCCGAGCCACATCACCCAGGGCAGCCCAAGGGCTTCTGCCCTGAGTGGTGGAGCTCAGGTTACAGGCCCCACACTCGGGGTTGAAGCCCTTGAGCTCTGGCTTTGGCCACCCTGCCAGGGCGGTGGAGCTCGGGTGGGTGGGCTCAGGCTTTGGTCCCTGCTCCTGGAGTTGTGTAGTAATATTTGTTGTCAGAAAGGGTTTGCAATTCAATGAAGTTTGAGAACCTCTGCTTTAGGGGACACCAGCTATATTGTATAAAACAAATATAATACTTCTTTTGGAAGGGGGCCCCATCATACCATACTGCAGACAGTAATGTACTAGAATGATAAATAGGCAAGAAGAAAGTGTGTGTGTGTGTGTGTGTGTTTGTTTTGCTGGAGAGTCTGTTCTAATTCTGTATCTCAAAGGAAACTCACCTGGAGTCATTAACGTCAAGGTGATGCCAGGAATGGGCTACAGAATCTGAAATTCACATGTAACTGCGGGGTGCAGAATTCTTTTCAAAAGCTGTGCATGCCTGAGAGAGATTTCTCTCTGTCTTTTGATGATAAGTCCTTATATCCACAGGAAAACTATGCTGGGTTGGCACTGTCATGAAATTAGTCATAGCTATTTGTGCAGCAGCAGCAGGAAACACTAATGTGTGCATAACTGTACTTTAGGGTCTCAGAATACAGAATAAAGATAGAATAATGCCTGCTAACATTTTACTATGCTATCATTCAAGTTTATTTTATTTTCTTAACACAGGGTTCCTACCAGTCACAGTTTTCTCCTGTATTATACAGGAATGATTTGATCTTGACTCCATGATTAAGGTCTTGGCCTAGATGGATGTCCCACAAGGTCACCGTTGCCATGGCTGATCCAAGGTCTCACAGCTATTTGGCTGTAGCAGCTAGTCAAAGAAGCTTTGTACCCTTTGAAATCAGTGTGAACATTGGCAGTATCACTGTCACCACCAAATCATTAAACCAGAGTCCCCATTCCAACCTACATCACTTGTCTTTTTTCTCAGCTCACCTTGAGCGAAGTGCTCTGCACTTAGCAAATTGTTTTCTTCCAGGCACTGGGACAGCTTGGTGATGGAGGAGACTGCATCAGCAGTAGTGATGGAGAACAGTTAGGCTAGAGCCTAGTGGAAGTCTTTTGTTGAATCACTTTCTGCCAAATGGTTTTGTTAAAGGGGTGTGGGAGGAGGAGCCAGTTTGTCAAAACAAGCTGTTTGCAAAACATGGGCAAGGTTGATGAATTTTGTGATTCAAAACGAGTGTTGAGAAGAGTTGCAAAAATATCATCTGAAGGTTTCGCTTTGGCATTTTCTAATGACAATTCTGGTTTTCTGGTTCAAAACAACTTTCCATTTCAAAATGTAAGCTAATTAGTCTGGGGGGAAAAGGTTAAATTAAAAAAGCTTGAAATGGAAATAAAGTATATTGATTGACTTTTTTTTGTTTGATTATCTTCACGATTGAGTGTTCATCCCGATTGAGATGGAGAAAAAAATCAACTCTAAAATATAAAGCAGGATGGGGGGAAGACCATTTCCATCCGTTTTCTGATCAGGGCATCTGACGGTCTCTCCAAGTAGTCTCATGGTAGGGAGAGTTCTTCTTATATATTGTTGTTCTTCATGCAATTTTTCTAATTTGTAAATAGAAGGAAAAAGCCACTTAGTTCTCAGATTTTCTTTTAAATTCACTTTCTCTTTCATGGATTTCAAATCTCACATGCACTGGTGAAATATCAGAGAAAGGAACAAGACAATGCCTCGTGGGAGAAAATTGTGTGGCAGAGAATGGGGATACATCTCAGTCAACTAGAAAAGCTGACTTTTTGTGATGAATTTGCAGTGCACTTATTATGATTTTAATATTACTTATTTAGTTCCAGAGTAGGTAGCCTACTATTCTATTTTTCTTAAATTCATGGAGTTCTGTTTCTCATCTCTCCTTGTTTATATGATGTCTTCCAGTTTGATAGCATCAGCAGAAGGAAAAAAATCTCACAGCAATGATAAATCAAGCTATTGCAGGTGGCAGGATGGGGAGTAAAGACATTAGTCTTTTTAAAAAGGTGTGGTTGTCTCCCACACCCCTTTCAAGGTCAAACATTTTGTTTTAATATCTGAGTGTTACAAGAATAATTATTTTGTAATATAGTGGGGGGCACACAATGTTCTTGGATCACTTATTTCACATTTGTTTCCTTTTTAATAGGTTTCTGTGTCTTGGCAGAGGGACCGGGTGTCTGGCTCATAACTCCAAATGTTCTATTGCTGCATCTTTCTCAGACTTCTGTCTATTTGCACTTTCTGTAGATCTGCACAATAGATAATTCCCCCGGTCCTCTTACTGAGGCTGCTTTCATACTTCGCACCAGAGATCTTTAGTCCTTTGCTCTCATAGGCACAGTGGTATATAACTTTAAAGGATTTACAAAAGTCAAATACTTGCCCTTTTTAAAAAAAGATCTCTTTATAATCCCCTGTAGCACTAGGCCTCTTATGCTACTCCATACAACCTTTCCTTGACTTCATTCTACCTGGCATCAGTGATTCTGTATATGCCATCAATCAGTATGAAATACTGGACACTCAGATACAGAGTTCCTGATATCCCCTGAGGTGGGGTCGGGGGGCAGGAGGAGGGATGGTAGTTATCAAAGAAGAATGCCTAAGAAAGAATTGGAATAAGGAAAATTGTGGGGGGGGGTGGAGAGGAGGGGATTGGACATTAGAGCTAGCTGAAAAATTTTGATGGAACAGAGTTACATAAAAAAAATCAATTTAATTGAAATTCAAGTTTCATAAGACTATATCATTTTTTGACATGAAAAATGTCTAAACATTTCAAATGTTGAAGTGTTTCAGTTTTTCTTTTTGACTTAATACATAGAAATATTAATTTCATAGAGCATTATATTTTATATAACAAATATTAACTGGTCAGAAAAGTTGCTATGGTCCCAAATCAATGCCTGACCAGCTCTACCGGGCACAAAGTCATGAAAAATGGCATTTAATAAAGATGATGTAAATGGCTGTTTATTATAGGCATTGCCTCTGCCTCACTCTCTAAACACCTTACAACTTCTACAAGGATTGCAGGAAGAGAAAAGATGCTTTAGGCATTTGAATGGTGACCTGGGGAATCAGATTCTATTCCTGTCACTGCTATAGGGAGTTCCTGGGTGACAGCAGGCAAGTCACTTAAACGACACTTTTCAAAGGTGGCCATGGTGTGTTCCTTTGGGTATGCAATGGGAGGCCACTAACGTCTGATTTGCAGGGGTATTCAGCATTCTCAACAGAAGTCAGAGCTGTGCATTGAACAAAGTACAACGAGATATTAAGTTCTCTAAAAGAATTCAGGCCCTGGGCATCTCAAATATGGCACCCAAAATTAGTATACACTTTATCCATTAATCTGTATCTCAGTGGTTCATCTGAGGAATGGGAATACCCTTGAGAGGTAAGTAAAGAAAAAATCATTAACGTTTGTCACCATAGCATCTGTGTGCTTTACAAGTATCACAGAAAAGCCTACAAGGAAGTTAAATATTTCTGTATTTGGGGCAAGGTTTGAAAGGTGTGCATAACACAGGGTCAGTGGGTCACACACTGAATGATAGGGATAAAATAAAAATATTGAATAGCTGCTCAGTCAGTTGGCACATTCCATTCCGTGGACTTCGGAATGAGTCCTCTGGGACAAAAAAGGATGAGATCACATAATGAAAGACTGTACCATCTTTACACTTGGTTGGAACATTTTCCATTTTATTCAAAGTATGATATTTTGAAGCCAAAGAATTTTGAAGAGACTATTGATTTCAAAATTTAATGGTAAGGTTTGAGGTCCAGGACGGACTGTTTGCTTACTTTCAAGTTGGGGAGAAAGAGACCTGAATCAAAAATGGACATTGACATTTTTGTTTTGTGAAAAGGTTCAAAAGATTATTTTCATTCCAATGAAGAATGAAAGCAAATTCCAAACCTTTATGAGCTACCTCAAAATGGAATACAAGTTCTCTGGCCAACTCTACTGTATCATAATACATATGGACAAAGCAGGTAGGCGGTGGAGGCACAAATAGCCTTAATTCTGGCATTTTTTGACTTTGCAATCTCAGTAATGTTCTTTTAATGTGGGGGGGAGGGGGTTGTAATTATATATATTTGCCTGAAGGCAATTGAATGGGATAAGTTGGGCTGTGATGGGGAAGGATTTAAATTGGTTGGTATTTGCCAATGCTGGGAGGGGGGTTCTTTTTTTAAAATTGTTGCATACAAATTACGTGTACCCCGAGTTTCACGATAGGCCTATTTACATAGCTCAGTTAAAATACATGATCAAAATATTTACGATTAACCCAAAGGAAACAAAAACCTGTTGTACTAGAGGGACAATTATGTAAAACAACGCATCTTTTTGCAATTAGAGTTCACTGCCTAATTTGGTGAACAGAACTTTACATTTATTTTAAAGCTCAACACATTTTTGCCAGGATTTGTAGTGCAAATTTCTCAATCCGGTTCACATACTTGGCTACCTAAGAGTTTCATAATTCTGAACTGTTCTTCATTCTACAGCATTTGCTTTTGCCAGTCTGGACATAAGGCTTATCTGCTTACTAACCTTGATTTAGACATAAATTTGCTTTAGGAGAATCAGTTTGGAGAGAAGAGACTGAGGCCCTGCACTGAATACCATAGCATGAAGACCTGGTTTCAGTGTTATTCCAATACACCCTAAACCTCTCTTTCTCACCGACAGATAAGTTGGATCCTTGTGTATATTTCCCACTGGATATGCTCATGCAACTCAGACCATAGGGATGTATGGAATGAGTGCAGAATATGCTCCAAAATGAAAAACAGACAGTCCACTACAAGAAATAGCAGATACCCAAATTGCACCCAGAAGTTTTCCCCAGAATGCTTCTTCCCATGTTTCCTGTGCTTGTGGTGTTATGGATTCTTCCCACTCTTATTTTTTTAGGTCACTGTGGGTGAAGTGCTTCACTCTGCAGTAAGTCCCATGAACTATTTACAGCTAGGGTATAAGTGTGGTTTAAATGGTGCATAGGCCTTGCTGTGGCTTTCTGCACAGGGCTGGATTCCATCCAAATAACTGGATATTATTCCCCATATGGTGCAATAATGAAACTCAGCTCCAGATCAACAACTTAAAGAACGTTCTCCCCTCCCCCACTTTTTTTGCCCATTGACACTCCCATTAGAAAAACAGTGAATGTCCTTTCATCCCGAGCCTCTTGATCTGTTTCTTATTATCATTATTTTAAATAGTCCAATGATCCTTGTACAAAAAAGGGATACAACCCACACTTGACAGCAGGGCTTTCCAAATGTTTTTCCACGTTGGGTACCATTTTCATACTAGGATTGTCTTGTGCCCTTTTAGTTTTGGTTGAGAGAACCACCTCTCCCCTCTCTTTCACTATCACATAACATCTGTATTGCAACTACAGCAGCTGAACTTTTGGAGAATTAGTATTAACAGTGATTTAGCTTCTGGAAGTGAGGTTCACAGACCACCATTTGAGAACATCGGCCTGTGTTAGAGAAGCTTCACTGAGTTCCAAGTGCATCTTTACATTATGCAGCGGTAACCTGAGGCACCTTATAATAACAAGTAAATTAAGTCAATTCATCCTGCAGAGTTAATAATTAGTTAAAAGCCCCCAAGTCTACTTTTTTTTCTCTCAACTTCCTCTCTTTCACATCCCAGTACATCATATTAAAATGAAGCAAAAATTAATCCCATGGTAGGATATATAACTCACTGTAAATGGAAGAAAACATGGACAGTTTTTTTTGCCAGATAAAAATTACTAAACTATTCAATGTGGGTACCTTGTGCCAGCTACTGTATATGCTTTAATTTGGTATCTCTCTCATCAGGACATTAGAAATACAGTGAATGAAGATATGGCCAAGTATTTATTTCGCTATGAATATGTATAATATCAGTATTTCATTTACATGAGTTTATTTACTGTCGGCAGTGTCAAGACTCATTGACTTCAATGAGTTTTGCACCAAACCCTTATCTTCAGGCCCTACAGTTTCTACAATAATCAAACTGTAAATGCACATACACCCTTTAGCCACAATCCTGAAAAGAGTTACACATATGCTCAACTTAAGTTCACATAATTAAGTTTCATTGAGATCTACTGAACTGCTCATATGAATGATCTTAAGCACATAGTGTTTGTAGGACTGGAGATTTTATAATTACCTGGATCCTTTTATTTGCATCTGTCTTTCTAGCCCCTTGTTTTTACCCAATGACAATTCAACAGTAAATTCTAAATCATGTGAAAGTCTGGCAAACCCATAAGGGTTTGCCATTTGATTTGTAGTATTTCCCCAAATCACTGTGCACAGCATGCCTTAAAATCAGAGTAACAGCCAGTGGTATAGGTGTAAAGTCATGAACAAGGATGCCACACGTTATCACTCAATAGTTTGTTAGTATTCATGGCAAAGACTTATTCTTATTAGAAAAATTAGCTCCCAAGGAATACAGTTGCAAAACAAGTGTGTTACATTTTTATAACATATTGCATATGTTAGATTTCCAGTTACCTTGTAGAAATTCTGTCCTTGTCCTCAGGATTATTATCCTGATAGAATGGAACAGCCTTTTGCCCTAAAACCTAGAGAGCTTTAGCTGACAGAAGGTTTACATTTCAATTAATGGCTTTATTTAACCACAAGAAACAAGCATTTGAATATCAGACTTTTGCAGTGTGCCTGCAAGCACCTGTAGAGCAGCTTGCTAGTTTGTATTAATGGCTAAAAATTGCTTAAACTGTTCTTCTAAAATGGTGTCATAAGATCATAAGAACGGACACACTGGGTCAGACCAGGGATCCATCTATCCCTGCATCTTGTCTTCCAACAGTATCCAGTTCCCAATGCTTCAGAGGGAATGAACAGAACAGAGCAATCTGTGAAGTAATCCATATCCTGTTTTAGGGTAACCAGATAGCAAGTATGAAAAATCATGACAGAGTGTAGGGGGTAATAGGCAACTATATAAGAAAAATCCCCAAATATTGGGAATGTCCTTATAAAATCGGGGCATCTGGTCACCCTACCTGTTGTCCAGTTCCAGCTTCTGGCAGTTAGAGATTTAGGGATGCCCAGAGCATCGGGGTTTCTCCCTGACCACCTTGGCTAATAGCCACTGATGGACTTATTCTTCATGAACTTATCTAGTTCTATTTTTAATCTTCTTATACTTCTGACCTTCACAACACCCCTGGCAATGAGTTCCACAGGCTGACTCAGCATTGTATGATGAAGTATTTATTTTTGTTTGTTTTAAACCTGCTGCTTGTTAATTTCATTGGTGACCCCAGGTTCTTGTGTTATGTGAAGATGTAAACAACACTTCTTTATTTACTTTCTCCACACCATTCGTGATTTTATAGACCTCTATCATATTCCCTTTAGAGATATTTAACTGTCTAAACCAGTCAGATTTCACAGTTGCAGTGCAGGGTGTCTTTTCTAGAATTTGAGGAATAAAACCATAAGGTTCAAATAAATGTTTGCACTATGTTGCAGACAGTTTTGTCATCGGAAAGGTTCAACTATCAGGCGGCTTTGCTATTTAATTATTTTGCTCTCAGTGCAAATATTGCTGTCACAGTAGTTTGATATCAAAGTGGTTTTCAGCAGGGCAGAAGTATTTTCTTTCACAGTAAATTGCAAGCATATAGTAGCTTTTTGCCTTTGGAGTAATCAAACAAGTTGGATTCTTCACATTTCCACTAATTCTTTAAAAAAAAAAAAGGAAATAAAAACAGGTTTCGAATCTACACCCTAAAGTAAAACACTAAAAGTTTCTGCAAAGGGAATAGAGGAAAAAAGTTTTGTAATTGTTTCAAAGACTATATTTTAGGAATTAGAAAAAAAAACAGAAAAAAAGACCCACCTGCTCAAATATTCCCATGTTAAAATTCTAGGTGAAGCTTAAGCATTTGATGATTTTTTTTGTTTTATTTTATTGTTGGATGTGTATGTGTCAGTAATGGCTCTTTAATAAAGGTGGAATTCAGTTTTCCCATTATATTAGAGTGTGATTTGGTCTATTACTGTGAAATAAAAATACTGAGCCTAGTGAAAAGGTCACACACAAAGGTTAGAGATGTAACTTCCCCCAAATTCAAAGGAAATGCTTTCAGTTTTTTCAGAGTTCTAAGACCTTTTCTTCTGGGAATTTGGAGAGGAGTGTAACATTTCATAAGATGCACTTCTTCAGATGATCTCATAAAATAAAAGCAGGGACCACCCTATGTTTTTTACAAAAAAATCTAGTAACAATAGATATATGCCCATGGAGGGTGGAAGAATAGACCTAATGTATCATCTTTAGGAATCAGTTTACTCTAATATAGTGGTTCCCAAACTGGGGTTCGTAAACCCCTGGGGTTTCACAAAATGTTACAGGGGGTTCTTGGGACAGAGCTGTCCCTAGAGACCCCGGGCAACATGGGGCCAGAAGCCCAGAGCCCCTGGATTTCCAAGAGCTAAGCAGATCAAAGCAAACATATCTATCACACTGAGGAGATTTAAACTTCAAGACTCCTTACAAGAAATGAAAATGGAGGTGGATATTTTTTGCTGTTTTTAAAATGAAATAGGCAGCCAGTATTGGTTTTTTAAAATTATTACGAAGAATAAGTTTAAGCTTTGTTGTAACGAGCGTTGTTTGCCTGGATTGCTCAAGATCTGAATGCTTGTGTAGGAGGAACTCTTTGAGTAGGCTTCTTAAATATCTACATGCTGTTTCACATCCGATACTCCTTGATGAAACATAGAAGTCTCATCTTATAACAGGCTTATCCAAAGTGATACAAAGTGAGATCTTGGAAGACTGTTGCTATTTTCATAATGTAACAAAAATAATGTAATGATCATAATAATTAATAATAGTGTGTAATAAGCATGTCATAAAAACAAATTTTATATTTCCAAGAACACTGCTTTTATAATTTATACTCAGGTAAAGGAGGACATCCCTGGAAATATTCATTTTTAGGAGGGGTTTCGTGAGATCTTGACATTTTAGTGAAAGGGGTTCACAGGTTGTTAACGTTTGGGAACCACTGATCCAATATGAAACACCAAACACTAAGGCTACATCTATACATGGAGCTGGAGGTGTGACTCCCAGCTCATGCAGACATACTCAAGCTAGCTTCATGGAAACAGTGTGCTAAAAATAGCAGTGTAGCTGTTACAGCCCAGACAGCAGTGAGTGGTGGAATGGGCTGGCCACTCTGAGTAGATACCCATAAAGTGCGAGTGGGTTCATACTCAGTGGAACTAGCCCTTCCCACTGCTGCGTATGCTACTGTGACTACACAACTAGCGCAAATATGTCTACACAAGCTGGGAATCACACCCCTAGCTCCAAGTGTAGACATAGCCTCAGATGCCATGAAGAAACACTATGATTATGGTGGTGGCATCACTACAGGGAAGTGTTAAGATTTTTTGGGTGCCTTACATGTTCGTTTCAATATTCTGTTAAGGTAACCACAAAGATGAGTGTATTTGTATAAGTTTAGTAGTCTGAGTCATCAAAAAAGAGTCACCAGCCTAATCGCTGCCAGACATCAGTGTTTTTTTGTGGGGAAGAGTATCACCAGAGTGAGGTTTTAAAAAGGGATTTGTTGACCTTTGAAGCCATTCCTTTACTGTTCTAATTCCCTGGATACTCCTCCTCTGCCTTCCCTCCAACATCTGTTCCCCTGCTCTGTCTCCTATTTCCTAGACTGCGTCTCTTACTCCAAGCTCTCATTATCCAACTGGCCCCATAATCTCCCTCTCAACCATTGACTATTTCCTATCACTGCATTCCTAAGCATTCAGAAACTGTCCCAAGGGATGAAAGGATTAATACAGTGAACTAGTCTAGGACAGGATCCAAAGCCCACTGGGAGACTTTCCATTGATTGCAAAGGGCTTTGGATCAGGCCCTTAATGAACATGGCAGAGGTCAACATTACTCCTTGGAGATTTATTCACAGAACTGTTGAATTCAGCAGAGTATTCAGTGCAGAGTTCATTCTTAAAAAAGGGCCACTTTATAACTGGATTTTACAGACAGAGAAAGGCAAATCGTGGAGCAACTGAAATGCCAGATAAAACTGCAGTTATTAATAATGCTACAGAACTATTTACATCTAACCGGAATACAAAATTTTTATGGCAATTTGTTTGTTAAAATTCATCTGAGTGCACTTCAAGTTATGTATATGAACACGTGTGTATACACACGTAAAGAAAAAAGCAATTTGCGTTAAGCTACCCTTGTAATATAAATGCATATTATCCTTAGTGCTCATAAGAGTAAATGAGGACTACCCCTGAAAAGCGCTAGGTATTTATTATTAGTGGTATTTTATTATTAATTTTGGTGATTAGAGCTAACTTTGTGTGATAGGTTAGTTTAGAACTGTAAAGAGTTAAATAATTAAACAAGGCTTAGAGGTTACCAAGGTAAAACAGTCCTGCTTAGCAATACAGCCTACATTTACACAGGTGCCAAAAACTGTAGGCACATTTATTTCCAATCGGTTTAGGTCACTTATCACCCGCGCTGCACTCCAAGCCAGGGATTTAGGTCCCAGTGCTGCAAAGACTCATGCACATGCTTAACTGTACATGGTGACTAGTCGCATTGACTTCAAGTAGACTATTCAGAGTGGGTTTGCAGTGTTATTGTAGCCATATTGATCCCAGAGTATTAGAGACAGGGTGGGTGAGGTAACCTCTTTTATTAGACGAACTTCTGATGGCCAAGGAGACAAGCTTACACACAAACTCAGAGTTAATCACATGCACAAGTCTTTGCAGAATTGGGGCTTTAAATATTGTGATCTATTGTGAGCACAAATCATACAGGTACACAGTTGTCCAGCTGTCTGTGAAAAGGCTTTTTTCCTACTCCAAGACCTTAGCCAACTCTTTATTAAGAGTCAGTTCTTCACCTGGACTTCAGTTCCCTAGTGCCCACAGCTTGGAATGCCAGAGGGTCCAGCTCAGTGCCTCTCTTTTTCATATTACTGGGTTTGGGAACAGTGCTATCTAAGATGTCAAGAAACAGCTATTCAGCTGTCTCAACAAATCCTAGATTTTTTTCCAGCAGTGGAATCACAGCTCGGCCATCAGCCTAACTACTATCAGGTGAACTGTTAAGGGATATTTGTAGGACCCTACCAAATTCATGGTCCATTTTGGTAAATTGCATGCTCATAGAATTTAAAAACAAATCTTAAAATTTCACAGTTTCAGATATTTAAATCTGAAATTTCACAGTGTTGTAACCATAGAGGTTCCAACCCCAAATGGGATTATAAGGTGGGGTCACAAGACTATTATAGGGGGGTTGTGATTTTGCTATCCTTACTTCTGCGCTGCTGCTGGTGGCAGCAATGCCTTCAGAGGTGGGTGGCCAGAAAGTGGCGGCTGCTCACCAGAAGCTTAGCTCTGAAGCCAGAGCCTCTGCCAGCAGCAGCGCAGAAGTGAGGATAGCATGAAATGGGACTACCCCCTTTACTTTTGTGCTGCCAGCAAAGCGAGTGGCCCATGCAGGAGAATAGGAATTCCTATCCCTTTGCAGCCCACACAGAACTAGCAGCTGGAGCCCAGTGCATGGTAGGAGCCTTCATCTGGGGTGCCTGCAACCCTGCCCATCCCCAGTGCTCAGAGCTTAAAGGGGCCTGGGACTGTCTGTGTATGTTTGTGTGGGGTGACCACAGCATCTCCCTGACCACGGCACCCTGGGCGGTCGCCATGCAACCCCATGTAAGGCTGGCCCTTTACCCCCCACAAAAAGTGACAACCCCCCATATCTACTCTCCCTTTTGTGCTGCTGCTGGCAGCAGCACTGTCTTCATAGCTGGGTGTCCAGCCACCAGTCCCCCCTTTCCAGCCACCCAGCTCTGAAAGCACATAGAACTAAGGATGGCAATACTGTGACCCTATCCTACAATTTCATGTGGGAGACCAACTTTCACTGTCTGTGACGTGCTGTCCACATCTGCAAATTTCGTAGGACCGTACATATTCTGTAGGTCAATCTAGTGAAGATTAAGACAACATGCAGGACAATGGCCCTGAAGACTCCGTAGAATCCTCTGCTCAAATCTTTTTATTTGAAGCACATAAACCTGAAGGTTTTGCTTCCTGTAGCCGTCATTTAGAAACACAGAATATCAGAATGGGGGAAACTAGTTTGTAAGTCTCTGGGTCCTTGTATCTTAGGGAAGAATTCAGCCTAAGTCCCTTAAAAATTAAAGAAGTTTCTTCATTATGCACTACAGCCTGCAAAAATTAATCACATTAACATATTTAGCTTTGTGCCTGTTCTGTGGAACGTATGGGACAGAGGAAGGGATGAGACAGTTTTATGGGGTAAATATGAGTTCATTTTAATGAGTGTATGATCTGGAAAACAGGAAGAAAGAATTACCAAAAAAAATAAAATTGCAGGAGGTAGGTTTATTGTGATGTAAGGCAATACAGCTGCTTGAAACTTCACTTACAAAATGAAGCTCTTGTTGTTTGAAGAATATCAAAGTCATGCCAAGCCACCTGAATTCTCCATATCCTTAATCAAAGGAATGGCTAGACTGCTGATTCAGCTTTGATGCAGCTCATTTTCCACTGAAACCCGAAGCATGCATGCCACGGTTACATGGAGCTCTAAATCCCTAGAAATGTGATTTGTGATTAAAATAGTGAACTCCTGGGTGCCACTCATGACAACACATCCAAATAGGCCTCTATGAAAACTTCTACATTTCATCTCTCCTGTGTTTGACTGCAATGCAATCTTGACTCTGGACCTTAAATATGGTGGCAACAGAATGCTCAACAGCAGGTACTATACTGAAGGCAACTGAAACCGTGGCACTCTTGCCGCTGGTACTTGGCAGGCATAGGATGACAGATGGTCACGATCACATTTAACTAAATGAAGCCATTTGCATGAGACAGACATATGTCAGTTGACTGTGTCTTTGAACTTTGCTAAGTGCAAAAGGCTGTGGGTTTCAGACAGTGACACAAACAATAGCTGAATCAAACAAAGATATGTAAATAGAAAAATAGCTCCAAAGGCCCAGGAAGCCAAAAATTAAATTCCATCTCAAAGCAGTGCAATAAGCTAAAAATCCCACCCAAGAATAGGGAAAGGAAGGATGGCGTTAGATATCTTAGGCCTTGTCTACATTACCGTTGTAAGTCTACCTAAGTTACGCAATTCCAGCTACATGAATACTGCAGCTGGAGTCAATTTAGCTTAGATCGATTTGCTGTGGTGTCTATCCTGCGCTGCATTGATCAGAGACATTATTCCATTGACCTACCTTACTCTTCTTGTTCCAGTGGAGAACCGGAATCAACAGGAGAGTGATCTGTGGTTGATTTAGGGGGTCTTCAATTGACCCGCTAAATCAACCCTGGTGCATTGATCCCAGCAGCATCAATCCCCGGTAAGTGTAGACATGCCCTTAAAGCAAGAGTCCTTCAAAGGCTAATGAGTAATATATGAAGGTAATATCCATGTGATAAAATTGCAGAGTCATATGATAGATGACTATCATGCACTCTTGGCAACTTCACCAGTCCTCCATCTCCCTGGAATATAATTACCCCCAGAAAACCTCAGACAAAAAATGTATTTAAATTTAACATGTGAAAAGTTTCCTTCCTTCCCCTGAATATGAGAATTTCTCCTCACTTCCAAAAAAAAAAAAAAAAAAGTAGTTCTTGACCAGAAATTGAGGAGAGGCAAGTTTCAGTATAGATAGCTTTTCTACACACATAGTGTCACCACTTTGATATCTGGCATCCTGCGCTCCTGCCGGGCCAGAAATGGGAGATTTGTCCCATTAAGATGGAGAAAATTCTCCATTTTTCAGTGGAACCCAACATGTGCTGCCAGTTTTGTAAGGGCTACATAAAACAAAACTTGAAGGGACTTTTTAAATGGACTCATGGCAACTAAGGTACCTGGCTTTACTTGCAATAAATAGCTTTACAATACAAGAAATAGTCTCTGTATTGCCAATATCAAGTGTTCAAAAATATGATTTTTTTGGACCTGACTCATGAATGTATATGTTGTAGTAGCCACGTTAGTCCCAGGATATTAGAGAGACAAGGTAGGTGAAGTAATATATCTTTTATTGGACCTCTTCTATTGGTGAAAGAAGAGTTTTCCCCCTACACAGAGCTCTTCAAGATCATCTTGTCTCATGAATTTTAACAATTTGAGGTTTTTTCCCTCCTTGCCCTTTGGTCTGAGACTTCAGAATCATTTTCAAGCTTTCTTATGACCCTCAGGACCATGAACTTACTTTACTTTTTAGAAAATGAAAGTTGAAGTTTCCATGCATGAACATGTCTTCAGAGCTCATGATCATGAGAGCTAGTAACACTGTTCCCAACACCCTGGGTGAAGAGGAGTGGAAGCATCCTATGAATACAGGGGTGGATTGATAGGACAGGGAGTGAGGTGAGGTACTAAGATGTGGTGGGAGGGCAGCCTGCTCCAGGCTGGGAAGGAGAATCCTGAGGGTTGCCACCTGCTCCCTGGCCCATTGCAGCCTGACAAGGTCCCGCTCTCTGCCCCAATCCAATGTCCTATGCTGGCTGCTTCAGCCCTTCTGGGTCCCACTCTTTCCTCTCCACTCCCCCTGCCATTGGCAAGTTTATGCAGGATTGGAGCCATCACAGTATTTCCATTGCAGCGTTCTAACCCACCCTGTCCCTTCTTGATTCCAGCACCCCTACCCAATCTAAGCTATTTTAGCTGTTACTGTAACATGTGGCACATATGGAATGGAAATAGGTGTGGTAGAGTATGAGGCTTTTATTGACTCATGTGCGATGACATCCGAAATTCATTCATGGTTTCTGACCAAAGTCAGAAATTATCACTGGGATTAACGTAATGTACAAACAATAACTCTCTTCAGTATTTAAAACAGCAAATGTGCATGAAGCTGCACATGTCTGAACAGTCCCATAGAAATCACACGAGTAAAGTTACACAAAGGTGTAACCATTTGCAAGAGAGGGGCCGAACGGTGCATTTGTTACAGTGCTCAAATGGAGTCACATGAAATGACACAGTGTCTATAAAAGAAAATGTAAATTGATTGGAGAGAGCTTGATCTGTATAAATGCAGCAAGTACTAAAACATAGCAACCAGGCCAGAGGGAAGGGTGACGGACAGGAGGAGTGATTCCTACAGTGATTTGTTGGATATTTACAAGCTTTCCCACCCTGAGGTAAAGAAGACTAAACCCATTTGTATGTATCATGGGTATCTACAATCACTCTGCTTCAATAATTTTTTTTTCAACTTGGTAGCAGTAGATGGGCCTGAACTTTCTTGGCAAACCAACCACTTTGTATATTCAATATCGTCCATGCAATCTCTAGCCCGGCCACTGCAGCTGAAAAGAAATGACCATTACCATTTTGTCAGCTTAAATGCTGTGTTACACTGTTGCCTGAATGGGGTTTCTAGACTCTATAGCAATTACCAATGCTGAGCCTTAGATATGCTGTTATGCTACATAGAGAGAGCAATTTCAAATACAAATCTCATCACGCAACAGAGAGTAATCTTGAGTGAATTGCCTGCACCTCCCTCTTTTGGCCACCCATCTCATTTTCCTTGTCTGTCTTTTCAATTTGTCAGTGCTATCTGATCCACAAACTTCTGTCTCCTACCTCTTGCAGGTCTCACCACTTGCAAAAAAAAATGCCTTCAGTCAGTCTTAGCCAGCCTGCTGTCTCATTGGACTACATTGCAAAGTTATAAACTGTCCTATTTAGGGCAGCACTGCCCCGGAGCAGGCCGAATCATGACACTGTTACAATTCTTCCCTGGCTCAGTGAATAAAACAAAGTGACTTTGCCCTATCCTGTGGGACATTCTGACTCATCACATTGCGCCCACTCAGCAAGTGCTGCCTGGCAAATAGAGAGGAGGCTCAGTGCTCTTACTCCTCACTCTTCTCCCCTCTGCACCTGCTTGTTTGTAAAGGTGAGGAGGGAGGAAGGGAGAAGTATCAGGCAAGTGTCCCTGCTCTTCCCCTCCCCTCCCAACTGGTGTCACTATCCAAGCAGAAGCGTGACAGTGATACCTTGCTCCCAGGGGTCTAGCCCTCTTTTGGAGTTCTGCAGTACATGGTCTCCTAGATGCAAACTCACGTTCTCCTGTTTGAACAAAGGAAGTGGCAGCTCATTTTGCAGACTATCAAAGTGCAAAGTCATGCAGACAGTTTTGTTCTCTTTAAATGGTTAGAGCACAGAGAGAGGCATATGGAGTCTGCTACTCTCCAAGGCAAGAGACCTGCTCCTTTTGCTCATGCTTGCAGATCCAGAGGTCCCAAGTTAAGAATATAAGAACAGCCATACTGGGTCAGACCAAAGGTCCCTCTAGCCCAGTATCCTGTCTTCTGACAGTGAGCAATACCAGGTGCCCCAGAGGGAATGAACAGAACAGGTAATCATCAAGTGATCCACCCCTAGTCAGCCATTCCCAGCCTCTGGCAAACAGAAGCTAGGGACATCATCCCTGCCTATCCTGGCTAATAGCCTTTGATGGACCTATCCTCCATGAACCTATCTAGTTCTTTTTTTAACCCTGTTATACTTGTGGCCTTCACAACATCTAAAAGGAGGCTCTGTGCCATCACACTAATATAGAGCAAAGTACATTTCAGCAGCCCTCCCTAGCTCCCACCTCCAGTGAAGCTTCCTTGACCAATCCCATGAGCATCAGACGCTGGAGCCCCTTTTAGGCGTTTCCCCCAGAATGTCTGAGAGTACACAGAAGACTCAACACAGTCCTATGCTGAAACTCCCTTCTGATCCATACCAAGTGCTATGGTTTACAATGAGCGTCTGTCTCCAGCCTACCCCAAACCCAGTGCAGTCTGTGGGACCAACATCAGCAAGAAGGTGGCTTGGAGGTATCTGACCCATCTTCCATGCAGCCAGGTGCATATCCACATGTAGAGGGAGCCCTCTGCAAGCTACAGCTCTAGAAGGCACCATCTAGCCCACTGGTAGTATCTGAAGTACAGAGTCATTTTTTCTGGACAGGACTGAACAGTACAGAAACTACATTTTGATCAAAAGTAATTTGTGTGTTGTGATTGGCAATCATGGTTCCTTTTGGTTATTTGGTGGGGCAGCTTCACTGCAGACATTGTTGGAAATTGACACAATCAAGATCACACTGAGGAAATCCAACGTCAAATTCAGGATTGTGGCTAGTTTTTCCATCAGCTTTGTGCTGAATTTAATTTTATTCTGGGAGTTAATGAGTGAACAGAACAAAAGCTTTGCAAACAAATGTCATCAGAATTGTAGTAGTAGAGAAATATGCAATCCAGATGGAATTACCATAAGCTGGCTGCATAACTGGTTGGAAAACCATTCCCGGAGAGTAATTATCAGTGGTTCACAGTTAAGCTAGAAGGGCATGTTAAGTGGGGTCCCATGGGGATCAATTCTGGGTCCGATTCTGTTTAATATCTTCATCAATGATTTAGAATAGATAATGGCCTAAGAGAATACACTTAAAGTTTGTAGATGATACCAAGCTGAGAGGGATTGCAAGTGCTTTGGAGGATAGGATTAAAATTCAGAATGATCTGGACAAACTGGAGAAATGGTCTGAGGTAAATAGGATGAAATTCAATAAGGAAAAATGCAAAGTACTCCATTTGTGAAGAAGCAAATCTATTGCACACATACAAAATGGGAAATGACCACCTCGAAAGAAGTACTGCGAAAGGGATCTGGGGGTCATAGTAGACCACAAGCTAAATATGAGTCAACAGTGTAATGCTGTTGCAAAAAAAGCAAACATCATTCTGGGATGTATTAGCAGGAGTGTTGTAAGAAGATACTGGAAGTAATTCTTCTGCTCTACTCAATAAATAGCCTCAGCTGGAGTATTGTGTCTAGTTCTGGGTGCCACGTTTCAGGAAGGATGTGGACAAATTGGAGAGAGTCCAGAGAAGAGCAACAAAAATGATTAAAGGTCTAGAAAACATGACCTGTGAAGGAATATTGGAAAAAAATGGGGTTTTTTTGTCTGGAAAAGAGAAGACTCAGAGGGGACATAACAGTTTTCAAGTATGTAAAAGGTTGTCAGAGGGAGGAGGAAGAAAAAATGTTTTTCTTAAATTCTGGGGATAGGCCAAGAAGCAATGGTCTAAAATTGCAGCCTGTCAGGGTGATTAAGCACTGGACTAAATTGCCTAAGGAGGTCGTGGAATCTCCACCAGCAGAGATTTTTAAGAGCAGGTTAGACAAACACTTGTCAGGAATGGTCTAGATAATACTTAGTCCTGCCACCAGTGTAAGGGACCGGATGAGATGACCTCCTGAGGTCCATTCTAGTCCTAAAATTCTATATGAACAAGATTTGGTTAGAAAGGAAAATAAAAAGACAAGGAGCTGCTTCATGCAGTGAGAAGTTGCCTCAGCAACAGAACCAAGTGGCTAAAGGAAAGGAACACATTTAGTGGAAAAAGTGAAATTGGCAAGCTGTTTGTTCAGTTTAGTGTTTTAATTGATACAGGCAGTTCGTCAACATGCTTTCATATGAATGTATCATTTACTGTATGTTCATTTATTAGTTTATCTCTGTGATATTAAAAGTTAATGAGTTGTTCAGCTTATTTTTTTTTTATTTAAATGCAAGGTCTTCCCTCATATCCCTTTGAAAAGTGTGCAATGAAACGCCAGCTACTGAAAACTCAAATGTCAGCATGAATAGCAATCGCAAAGGTGCTTAAAACAGACAGACTCCACAGGTAGGATAGTGCATGTCAGTGAAACCTGCAAAACAATGATGGATTTCAGAGTTTATGAATGCCAGGCTGCTTTCTGCAGACTGGCATGAAGGCTATTTTTAGAATACAAAGGGGAAGTCATTCAACTGAGGAAAAGGGTAAACAGCTAAGAGACGGAGAGCCATACTGGATATTTTGAAAAAAATCTTACTGCGGGTCAGGATTCCCAGAATTCTGCAGTTATTCTGCTATGAAAGAAGGTCCCTGAGTGATCAAGATGTTCAGAAATTATCAGGGCCTTCTGGCATTCTGCAATAAGCCACCAAAGGCCTATGACAGGGGTTGGCAACCTTTGGAACACGGCTCACCAGGTTCGCATCCCAGACCAATGGGGGCGGCAGGAAGCCACGGCTAACACATCCCTTGGCCCACGCCACTTCCCACTGCCCCCATTGGCGTCTGACAGCGAACTGTGACCAGTGGGAGCTGCGACTGGCCGAACCTGTGGACGTGGTGGGTAAACAAACCGGCTCGGCCTGCCAGTGTGCTTACCCTGGTAAGCCGCGTGCCAAAGGTTGCTGACCCCTGGCCTACGAAATTTAAATGAAAACGTCAGGATTCCTCATGTGAAATGAGATTGGGAGAGAACCCGAGCTGCCCAATGAGTGGAACCACCAACCAATCACCAAAATGAGCAGTTTAGAGAGAGGTTTAATGAACGTCTAATATAGACACATCACAGGCTCAACCTTAACGAGATTACAGCAAACTATTCATGTATCAATTTCAGCTCCAACTGGCTCATTATGCCTGCTGTCCTTGGTCATTTCTCATTTGGTAGCACTATTCTCTTTTCCACAATCTCCCCCTTTCCATCCAGCACGCTTTCCCTTTAAAAAAAGGGACCGAGGGAGAAATCATAATGCTCACTATCACTAATAGAAAAAAATTGCTATCAATACGTCTGGGTAAGAGTCACAGTATGGGCTCCTGCATGCTGGCCCTTCGATCTGCCCAGCAAATCCACACTCGTTTCATTACATTCAGGACATGTTATGCTTCAGCAGAGGGGCAGCATTTCCTTCTATATGCATAGCAGTGCTGTACATAGGGATGGGGAAAAGAAAACTCCAGTAAACTTAGAGCTGACCAAATCCCCCAGTAATCAACTCATATTTAACCTTATTCAAAATATTGGAATATCTTTGGTTAAATGTATCCTGTTTGCCCTCCTCCCCCTCCATAATATATTCTAAGGTGCCAGAGCACAGCTTGCTTACAGATGGAAATGGTGTTACTGAAACACCGTGAGAGGGGCTATGCTAGTGGGTGTATAACCAAACCTCTTACTAACACACCACCAGTTCCACAGCAGATGAAAAAGCAAATTTGGTTGGCGTTGCTTACCATCTGGGCTTTCTGGGATATTGAGGAACAAGAGCTTCCCTCACTGGAGAGGCTTTAACGTTGACTGGTCTTAGAAGCAACACTCTGCAACGTGACTTGCTTCTCTGCACTTTCTGTTGACATCTATAGACATAAGCCACAGAACACCTACAAAAGGAGAGGCTCTGGGTACCAAATATTATAGTTAAAAGAAGATTTAGAAGAGGGATAAAGAGAATACAATGATCACACTGGTTCTCTCTTTATTATTCTCTCCATTCTGCAGGACAAGGTGCTCCAGACGGAGCCTGCAGCTGAAATGAAGTAATTCTGAATTCATATTTCATTCTCTGCTCTAGACATCTATGTCTATTACTAACAGAAATTAAGATAAATGAGGCATTTGTGATCTGCTGGATGTGAGGACAGGTGCTTGAGTACAGTCAACTATGGAGGAAAGACCCTGAAAGTTGATAAAAAGGCACCTGGTTTATAATCTTTTTCTTTTTGCTTGAAGACAGCTCTTGCTTTATCGGCATGGATCAGATGCAGGAAAAACCTAAAACTTAAAATACTGTAAGTTTAAATCCTATCTGAACAGGATTTTTGAAGGGTGGGGTTGTTTGTAGAGTATATATATATATAATTGCAGAGTCCCTGAAGATTGTTCAAAGATCAGTACTGATTCAGACCATCCCAAGGGACAATGGACACATTCCTTTCCTTGGGCATTGCTGGAGGTCTTCCGAGTCCATCTGCCAATGGTGAAACTCCATTATTGTTATTTGTACATACTTTTGCTGAAAGGCTCCTCATCAGGATGGTCTTTCCTCTGGTAAAGGGAGAATAGAAGAGCCTCCTACTTTGTGTTAAACAGAAATGGTGCTAAAGAGCAATTCACCCAGTGGGGCAGAGCAAACTGCCACCCGTAATACTCAACTGGTTTAGGACTGATTCTTCAGTCTTGGGACCAGAACTCAAGTCTTTGCATGGCAGGAGGTCGCACCACCACTTTGATGCTGCCCTTGGTAGAGGGAAGGGGAAGGGAGCCACGAGCAAGTGAGCTCTCCCAACTCTCAATAACTTTGGTAGGGAAAGACACATCAGCAAGGAGCTTGCCCCAACTGTGATGTGGCTCACTCACCTAACAGGGCTCTCTCTCAGAGCTCATGTAGCTTTGCAAAGCAGATTGAGCTATCAGATGGGGGATCCTTCTTGGTCTCAGGACCCTCTGGCCAAAACGCTAGGATTTTATTACCAAAAAAAAAAAATTATTCTGAATTATTCAAAAGTTTAGTGTTGGTATTTCTGCCTTAGAAAAGTCAGTATCTGGAGGCCCTCCCAACCTACCTTTCCTATCTGCATGGGATGGCTGGCCTAATATTAGCATAAAAGGGTTTAGTGCAGAAATTCTTGGTAGTACCACAAAACAAAACAAGTTACAAAACAAAGTCATACAAAAGGTTTTTTTTTCTCCTGCTAATAATAGCTCACCTTAACTGATCACTCCCCTTATAGTGGGTATGGCAGCACCCATTTTTTCATGTTCTCTTCCTACTGTATTTTCCACTGCATGCATCTGATGAAGTGGGTTTTAGACCATGAAAGCTTATGCTCAAATAAATTTGTTACTCTCTCAGGTGCCACAAGTACTTCTCATTCTTATAAAAAAAACAAACAAAAAAAACAAAAAAAAACAGTGACCAGTCAAACTGGGTCAATAGACGCCTTACTGTATCTAGCTGCTTTCCATTTTTAGCCAATAGTTACAGCCAAGGCTGGCTCAAGGGTTTTTGCCACCTCAAGTGGCAAAAGGAAATCAATGACAAAAAAAAAGCCGCGATTGCGATCTGCAGTTCTACCGCCGCTGCTTCAGTCTTTGGCGGCAATTCGGCAGCAGGTCCTTTGCTCTGAGAAGGAGTGAGGGACCAGCCGCTGAATTGCTGTCGAAGACCCAGATGTGTCGCTCCTCTCCACTGGCCGCCCCAAGCAGCTGCTTGCTGGGCTGGTGCCTGGAGCCAGCCCTAGTTACAGCTATTTTATGGGGGAAAGCTAGCCCTAATGATTAAATGCACGGGAAGTGACAGGCTGATTCAAATTGGTCAATATCAAAATTATTTTCCTTGGTGGGGAAGCCTATTAATCACAATAACTCTAGTAAACTTTTGTCTGACTATATGCTACACAAGCAACTAATTTTTGTAGTAGTGTTTTCTAGCAAAGGCATTACTATCACTTGGGGAGAGAAAAAAAAGAATTTGTGTTTTGACAGCTGAATGTACATTGGGCCAAGGTGTGTCCAGGCCTGTGTTGAGCCAGGCAGGAGGAAGTTGTGGAAGGAGCCTTCCATTCATCTTGTATGCACATAGCCCCAAGCAGAGGGACAAGTAATGGAGAGTGGCAATATTGGTCCCAGCACTGCAGGGAGTGGGGATGGAATCAGCTTCATAGAAAGAGATGAAAAGGGACTGGGTGACGTTAGGACCACACCTGCCTTACCATATCTCTAACTCAAGTATAGACCCAGGAGGCAAGCTATTTCACTGCACAGATACATGAAGATCAGCCGCCCGTCTTTTCTTCAGGGACACGAAATTTAATCAACAAAGATTACTGGGCATGATCAACAAAACCATTTTGTAACCTCCTATTGTCTTGTTAATGTATAAGTCACTTTCGTATGTCAAGTCAAGTCACCCCCACTTTTCTCTATAAGGTAACACAAGGTGCTGTTCCTCAACAAGGACTCTGACCATATTTCACCTTTCAGATCTCAGGAGTTTCAGCATTATGGCTATCCAAAAAAAGGCTACATATCCTTCTGCATCCTATCAGCTCGCATAACCACTTTAAAGCAAAGACACCACCTGGAAAATTCAGGGAGTTATAATGAAAGCTTTAACTATAGCAGGTTCAAACTAGCATCCACTGCATTGTACAGCTAGATGACATGCATTTTGTTTGTGCCTTTTGTTATAATTGGATGTGACTGAGCTGTGTTTCATTCAGTCCAACAGACAAATACCTGATAACATTATGTAGCATAGTTCTCATGTAATGCAACAGTTTTAGCTTGATGCTTGTGAATAGTAAATATTTCATTGGCTTTTGCCTTTGTGGATTATTATTGCTCTTATCACTGCATGCCAGAAAGCGAACAAAAAAGTGTCTTTGCTGCTACATGTGTTTATAATTTAGTACTATTTGGGGCATGCTGGTATTAGATGGCTCCTTTCTTTAGAGGGGAAGCGTTAGCTTTTATTTAGTTCTGTATGTCATTACAATACACATAGCAACTAAATTTTTTTACTCCGTATACAGGGAGAACAGCAATATTCAAACATACAAAAAGTGGATTCAGCAATGCCTAAATGTTTGGTGAATTTGTGCTAGTTTTGCCAAATTGTGGCAAAAAATTGAAAGTGTCAAAATGAAACATTCTTTTTAGTTCAAAATAACTCTTAGGCCAGGTCTACACTACGGGATAATATCGAATTAGCTAAAATCGGTTTTATAAAACTGATATTATAAATTTGATTTCATGCAGCCACACTAGGCACAGTAATTCGGCGTTGTGCGTCCATGGTCCGAGGCTAACGTCGATTTCTGAAGCGTTGCATTGTGGTCAGCTCTCTGTAGCTTTCCCATAAATGCCCGCAGTCTCCCCGCCCCTTTGATTCTGGGTTGAAATCATTATTGCAGCGGGTGGTCTGAGTAATTGTCGTCAGTCGATTGCCTTCCTCGCGAAAACACCAGCTGACAATCCGTTTTCGCGCCGTTTTCCCCTGATTGCCGTGGCAGAGTCCATAGCACGCAACCCATGAGAGCCCGTTTCAGCTTTTTTTTTTTCCCGGCCGTATGTGTACTGGATGCCCGCGGACAAGGAGAGGCGTACTCCAGTGCCAACCAGCAGCATTCACTTGCTTTTGCATGATAGCAGAGAGGTACCAGTGTTTCTGTTATCGTCGTACTGCCGGAGTAAACCTGCAATGATGAACATGACGGTTATTCTCTCCCCCTCTGCTACGGTCCGCTGCAATCATAGTGACCCACTGGCTGAATCGGCCGGGGGCGCAATGCAAAAGCAAAATGGGATTGGACTCACTTGGCTGAGTCTAATCTCCTCCCTTATGGCTCTTTAAAAATTAGAGTCAGTCCTGCTAGAATAAGGGGGTCAAGTATATTAGAGACCAGTATGTATCAGAGAGCACAGCTGCTCTGTGTCAGATTCACAGGGGTTGCCCTGCAAAAACCCCTACCCTTTGTCTTCCCTCTCCCCCAACCTTCTGGCTACCGTTGGCGTGTCCTGCCCATTTGTGTCATGAAGTAATAAGAATGCCAGGAATAAGAAATCACTGATTTGTGACATAAATTGAGGAGGAGCAGCCTCTCCGTGATGCGATGAGTATCCAGGCAGGACATTAAGCCGGTCCACTCCAGTACTGGGCGAGAGGAGCACCATGCGCTGCTATGGACGTCAGGCAGTACAGAATCTTTTCTTACAACAGGAAAGGCGAGGGCGGAGTGATGAAGCTCAGCCCCCAGTTGCTATGAGAGATGTGTTACCATGCTCATTCTGACCATCTACGGGAATAACTGGGAGTCATTCCCATTTACCCAGGCGCCTCCGGCCAGGCTACCTAACAGCCAGCCAGAGCACTCACGGGCTGATGCGACGATGGATATCAGTCATATCGATGTACCATCTACCACCGGGAGGGGAGAGGAGCGGATACTGCTCTTCACTGCTGCAGCATCGCGTCTACCAGCAGCATCAGTACACATAGGGTGACATTGAAAGAAATCAAGAAAGATTTCTTTCCCTTTTCTTTCACGTGGTGGGGGGGAGTAAACTGAGGAGCTATCCCTAAACACGCGGACAATGTGTTTGAACCTACAGGGACTGGAGCCAGCCAAGAATGCAAATAGTTCGCGAGAATGCTGTGGACTGTGGGTAGCTGGAGTCCCTCAGTCCCCCTCCATTCCAGTACGTCCATTTGAGTCTCTGGCTTCTCGTTACGCTTGTCACGCAGCACAGCTGTTAATCCTGGAGATTTTTTTCAAACGCTTTGGCATTTTGTGTTCTGTAACGGAGCTCTGATACAACAGATTTGTCTCCCCATACAGCGATCAGATCCAGTATCTTCCCGTATGGTCCATGTGACGCTCTTTTTGGATTTGAGACTGCATGCCACCCGTGCTGATCAGAGCTCACGCTGGGCAACACAGGAATGTAATTCAAAAGTTTGCGGGGCTTTCCTGGTTACCTGCCCCTGCATCCGAGTTCAAATTGCTGTCAGCAAGCGTCACAGTGGTGCACTGTGGATACCGCCCGTGAGGGCAAACGATCGATTTCCGTCACACTAACCGTAAGTCCGATATGTTTATATCGATTTTAGTGCTACTCCTCTCGTCGGGGAGGAGTACAGAAATCAATTTAAAGAGCCCTTTATATCGATATAAAGGGCGCTGTAGTGTGGATGGGTACAGCGTTAAATCGATTTAACGCTCTTTAAATCAATTTAAACGCATAGTGTAGACCAGGCCTTAAACTGTTCTTAAATTTAAAAAAATCAGAAGTGTTAAAATGAGTTTGAAATTCAAATGAAACATTTTGTTTCAGGTCAAAGAAAAAGTTGTTTGAACTGAAATAATTTTTGACAGGATAAATTTTTGAAAAAGTTTTCAATCAAACCAAAAACACTTCTTGATTTGCCAGTGAACCAAGATAGATATTTGCACAGCTCTACTTCTTTGTTTTATTAAGAAGTGACCACATCTTTATTTCACATCAGTTGATAATGTCACACCAAAAGTTCCAAAAAAGAATTAATGGATCAAGAAGATTTTAGTGATCCAATATGTTTCTCTAGCTGGATAAGTTACGTTATGCCTTGAGCCTGTAATTCTCTTTCAGCCTTCTCTGCAACTCAACCACACATGAAATGGGCTGGTTGTGTTGTTGGGCCTCAAATAGCTCCCATTCAGTTAAATCTACAAGGTAAGTCAGTATCTCGGGGAGGTGAGGGGAGAACCAATCAGACCATAAAAACACAGTTAAGTAGCCAATGTTCAAGCCCTTGGAATACAGAGTAGAATGTTTGTCGCTATGACAGCATTTATTTGTAATTCATGGACTATTACTAATGGAAATGATAGATCATGCATTTTGCAAATTAAAAAAAATGACAGCTATCAATGTGTCAGTCCTCTGCTTTGACGTACCTGTCAATGGAAGTGCTGATCTAGAATATGATTACTGTGCTTTTATGGCAGATGGGAATTTTATATTGTCACTTTGCTGAGCATTCGAACAATAAATCTCTCCTCACTTTGTGTTTTTGTGTTGTTCTACTGATAATTACATCTCCAGCTCCTTAAATGAATAAATACTGTGACCTCACATATACAAATATATTATAGCCATGGTAGCATGTGCAGATTAACATTAAAATAATCTGGTATTGTTGATACTGTGTTAAATAGTATCTGGACCGGGATTATTATAACAAAAGGACACAGATCTATTTTGCTTTACTGAACTTTAGTTCTCTTTCTTCCTGCTTGAATTCTCTCAACATTGAATTAAGATCTTTAAAAAAAACCCTAGAAAGAATACATGAATAATTCTTCAATTGTAAACAAATGTTTTCCTTAGATTCTGTTCAAACAAATTCATAGTTGTGTAATATCAGCAGCTTCATATTCTGATAATTAGCATAGCAGTATCGTTTTTTACAGTATAGACAAGCTCAGATGGGGAAATGTTCAGTGCCAGGTCCTCACAGTCATGAGATGTGTTTTTTGTTTTAAAAAGGCGACTTTATTAGCCTTCAATTTCTGAACTTTAGGGTGCACATCAGTCAGTTTCTGTTTTTTCTTTGCCTCCATGAGGACTAGAAACTTACTCTTTTTAATGAAAGCCGAGATTCTCCTTTGTCACAGCAAGAACCCAGGAGCTGAGGCTTTATGAAAAACATGAAGCCACTGTAAGATAGGAGTTTGCAACAGAACTGGTTGGAACTTGAAATTTGTTTCTGGGAAATTGACATGTCAACATTTGTTTTTGTTCTGATTCAGGATGAAAACAAATTTAGATATTCCCCACAAAATATAAATTCCAGAAAAAAAAGTTTTAGAAGTTAATTTTGACATTTTGTTTTGGCATTTAAATTATTTTTCATTTTCATACTATTCTTGCATTATTTCAGTCATGGCACATCATTGGCAATATTATTTGTGTTGTCGTAGTGCCTATGAGGCCCATTATGGAATAAAGGATCCACTGTGCTTGACATTTGATAAATGACAGCAAGACTAGCCCTACCCAAGCAGTGTACAATTTAAAGTAAGGTAAAATTTCCTCCTATACAAAAATCACTTGAGACAACTCTTATCACAAGAACTTGGAATAACATATAGGGCTTTATTTCAGCATGTTCAGATTCTCTTTTAAAATAAGGCCCCTTTACACCACTCTAGCAATATACAGGGACCTTAGTGTAATGAGAATCAGGCCCCAATTCTTTGCTGTAGTGTATGATTGACAGTAGATGCCCATACTGACCTGCTTTGTAAAGTGGTGTGAGATCTGTGGATGAAACGCCCTATAGGAGCTAGTTATTACTGACTTAATAATGAATGGACAAAAGCCAATTTATATCATCCTGTGGCTCAACAAACATTTATATGATTTTTTAACTTTTTCCAGTTATGCAGGTCAGGGAGCGGTGAACCCCCACAAGCCATGTTGGGTAGCCTAGCTGATGAATAGACAATCATTTTATGTCCAGTGTATTTAAAATATACACATTTAACTGAATTATTCTGATGGCATCACATTTCCAGTGTCTGGGGATTAAATAGACATAAGAAGTGAAACAGGAGAGTTTTACATACTGTGGTGCATAATACACTGAAAGATTTATAATTATACCCTAGATACTATACTCTGCATATTCCAATCATTTTAAACTAAAACAATTTTACTTTACCAAAGTTGTTAGGCTTTACAAATTAGAGACATCTACTCCACAAGCTCTTACTTACCCTATACATTTGTAGAGTCATTCTTTCAGAGACCTTTGGTGAAAAGGATCTTATATAGTCCCATATTAGATCCCAGTGCTTGGAATGGCTCTGTGCAAAGGAATCCCTGCACCCAAGTCGCTTAAACGAATGCTTCAGCAACTTTCTGGATTGGACTCATACTGAGTATTCAGTGGGTACAAAAGCATGGTGTGGCCTTAATTACACATTCGCTGCTGCATGGAGGAAAGGGTAATATTTAATAGCTTTACTTTATCATCAATTTTAGTAGTGTACTCCGGAGGGTAGTCGGGGAGGGGAAGAAAAAACAATACATTGTTTTTGGAAAACTGCTCCAAAGCATTAATGAAAAGCAGCTTCTGTGCTGCTTCTGGCAGGGGTGCAGTAACAGGCAATTTTGTCCCATTGATTTTTCACACTCTCGCTTGTCTATCTAAGTAGTTTCTTTACTGGAAGTACAGTCCAAAAATTCCTCTTCAGTAGGATCAGTAGCACAAATTGGAGTGAAATAAGACTTTTTTCTTGAAGAAGTTGCCAATCTGCTGATGTTGCTCTGTTGCCTTTTATTTGGCACAAGGATAACATAAACCAATGTTGCTATGGCTTTATTTGAAGAGTTTAATATTAGTGTTTAATTCTAATTATACCAGTGTGAATTTACTTTGCTAAGTTGCAGCAAAGGTTCTTCAGGGCAGGCCAGGCAGGAATTGCAGGTGATTACCTTACATTGAGTCAGAGTCAGATATATGATGCTTATTGCCTGCTGCTGTAAACCTGGCATGTCAGTTTGATCTCATTTTCAGATGCGAGCTACCATTAGTAAATCAACTCTGGGGCTACTCTTCCCTTCCCCATCTCCCCTTAAATTTGTTATGCTTTCAAAGTTGCCCCAGAAAAGTTATTCTACCTTCTGCGGAAACAAGTATCCCAAAACACAACTGAGGATTTAAACATGTATCCAACTATTTAGCAACAGCAGCAACTACAGGTTATTTTTCCCCACCGAATATTATGAAATTCAAGCAAGCCTAAAATAGGAATTGGTTTCCTGTATGTGTACACACAGGCCCACACTATGGAAAGATGAATTTAGACAGGTGACTATGCAGTTGTTGCTTTAGCCAACAGAGACAAGGATAAAATGCTACAGTGCATTTCCGTCAGACAAACTCCCGTGTTTTTCTGTGTAATGTAGATTTACCGTTAGCGTTTACTGCAAAAGCATCCACTGTTTAAAAATGAGAAATGTGATTAGCAACCGAGGAATCAGTCTGCTTTACATGACCAACATTTCCAGCTGTAAATAGCACAACTTTTGCAGCACTTGGCAAAATGTAGAGCTTGGGAATTTCATCCACGTACTGTTTCCTTATACAACAAGTATTCTCTCTAGCAAAGAGTCTTCTATTGCCAGTCATAGATGTGCAGGATGAAAAAGCATGTTCAAAGAGGCACAGGGCTGTGCGTGAAGTGTATAATCAATAGTCTCTGAAAGGAAATAATTTAATTCTCTAATTGTGGGCACCTAATCATTGTGCAGGGCACGATTCTGCTGCACTCCAAGGTCCCAGTTCAGCATAGGACTTACGTTCATGCTCATTTTCTTTCAATGGGACAGCTCACATGCTTAAATTAAGTATGTGCTTATGTACCACGCTGATCAGGACCTATCTGAGTAAGTGCCATTGAAGTTGATGGGAGTTTGGGGCTCAATAAGACTTTCATGCAGCAAATTAGCATCCCGACTTTCACAATAAGCCAAAAATCTAGCTAATTTCATTTCAAAACAAGGCCAGAACAAGCCAATCCCTAAGAACCCCAACTCTCTATAGATCTCGCCAGCATGCAGTCTAGATCTGTAGTGGCCCGCTGTGCACCCCGACTCTCTCCCGCCCTTTCCCCTGCTTGCCGGGAGCCAGTCAAAAAAAAAAAAAAAGCAATAAGCAACAAGCTACAATCCAAACAAGCTACAAGCCAAAAACTAGCCAGCAAGCAACTCAGAAGCCTATTAAGCCAAAACCAAGCCCAGTTTCTGCATTTTTTTTTGAGGGTTTGGCATGTTTGTTTAGAACATCTACAGGAGTTTGCAAAATTAAACATGCTCCTAGACCTCAGCAGCTGATGACTGCAAGTGAAATGATTCTTGTTATTCAATAGCAGCAGTGAAACAGACAAGAACCATGCCAATTTCATTTGCGGTTATCAGCTGCCAGGATTCCAGGGCCCACAGCTTCAGGTCAGCCCCATCATGAGATTGTCCTGAGGCTGAGAAACCAAAAAGCTCTGGTATTCCCAGTAGCCTGCCAGCTAAGATGATAGGAAGCTGGCTAGTTTCTGTTACAACCCTGCCTGTGATTCAATGAAAGTTTAAACCCAAACCATTTCTGCTAAACATTTTGGACCTGATGAACCGGCATTTTCCAACTAAAGAAGGGCAGAGAAGGGCAACTAAAATGATTGGAAAAGGTCCCATATGAGGAGAGATTAAAGAGGCTAGGACTTTTCAGCTTGGAAAAGAGGAGACTAAATGGGGGAATATAATAGAGATATATAAAATCATATGTGGTGTAGAGAAAGTAAATAAGGAAAAAGTTATTTACTTGTTCTCATAATATAAGAACTAGGGGCCACCAAATGAAATTAATGGGAAGCAGGTTTAAAACAAGTTCTTTGCACAGCGCACAGTCAACCTGTGGAACTCCTTGCCTGAGGAGGTTGTGAAGGCTAGGACTATAACAGAGTTTAAAAGAGAACTAGTTAAATTCATGGAGGTTAAGTCCATTAATGCCTATTAGCCAGGATGGGTAAGGAATGGTGTCCCTAGCCTCTGTTTGTAAGAGGGTGGAGATGGATGGCAGGAGAGAGATCACTTGATCATTACCTGTTAGGTTCCCTCTCTCTGAGGCACCTGGCATTGGCCACTGTCGGCAGACAGGATACTGGGCTGGATGGACCTTTGGTCTGACCCGGTACGGCCGTTCTTATGTTCTCCTTTGATAAGTGATGGGATTGCCGTTAGAGAAGGGACTGTTCAGGCAACACGGACACAGACGGCAGAAAGTCTGAGCTCAGACCCAAAGGACAGTTCCAGCTGGACTGCAGGCCCTATGAGCCTGCACAGCACGTAAGAATTGGCTACAACCTCGGAGAGCGGGGTCTTAATCCAGGACTAAAAACCCAGGACACTAGAGGGGCTTTCAAGGCTGACTGATGGAGGCAGTTTCTTTTAGGCATCTGATTTATACTATACACGCACAGACTGACTTATTTTCAGTGTCATTGGGTTTCTGCACATACTAATGAAGGCACTGAGATAGATCTGTGCATTGGAGTGATTTCTGGGTAAATTCCTGAATCCATAAAGGTTACAGAATTCAGAACAGCCTAGCACAGAGGGGAATCCCTCCAAAGAGAACGAGCACAAGGGAAGCCTCTAGTTGGGTCTGGTGACTTATTGTTGATCACTTGAAATGCCCAGTCGCTTGTGCTGATATAGAGGTGGACGTAGGTGCCAATTTTAGAGGGCCGCCAGCCTCTCAGAAATCAAAACTGATTAAGAGCAGTCACTCGTGCCGGTACCACCGTGGCTGTCTGAAATTATAGATGTGATTGGTCATTGATTTTCCCCCTTTTGCTCCCCACACATCAAGCACTTTGATAAATCCTGTCATTTCTTCCTCACCCTTTCCACTGTGAAACCTGACCTGCATCCCAGTAAACTTTTCTTAGCATCCTGTAGCCTTCCCCCTCTCCAGCCTCAGGCCACCAAGCACCTCCTCCCAGCCCATTCCAAAACTGCGCTCCCATCATCCCAACCACGATACCTCTCTTCTGGCTTATCTCATACCTCACCAAATTAAAGTCCCTCATCCTCTCCTTACAAAGGCCTACACAACCTCATGTCCATCTACATCCCCTCCATTTCTCCACTATTCACGCACTCCATCTGAATCCGCACACCTTACTCCTCCCCTGGGCTCCTAAAACTCTGAGCGTCAAAACATTGTTATACTGCCCCTACGTCAAATAATCTCCCTACTCATCTTCCAAATGCCACCCTTTTTAAAACCTCCTTAACTCCCCATCTAACTGTAGTCCTGGGTGTTGTCTCATTAGGACTGCAATTTCTGTACCAGGTCTCTTATTTATGAGCCCAGTTCTACATGTTCCATTGTAAAAAGGACCTCAGAAGTTGGGTGAGGACCCACTGAAGGTGTAAGGACTAGGGCTGACCAACAGCCATTATCTTAAAATGGGCTCTGAGTGAGGTCTGAAGTGTGTGAAGTGTTCCAGAAACAGATTCTGTTATATATGTATTTTAAATATACTTCCCACTGAAAACTGGGGACATCTACAGCATGACAGACTTTAAAGTATTCCATCCAGATAGACATTGGCATGTTGCTATGGGGCTTTCAATTTCTAGGGACCATTTCCCCCTTGACAGCTTTTCCAGCATTAAAACACTTCTCCCAGAATGATATTTGATGTTATTCACATGGGCAACTTTCTACAGTCAACATGGTGATTTGGGACAGAGGTGTTTATTTTGTTCTGTTCACTCTGTCCTCGTCTCCCTGCTGATTAAGGGAAAAAAGGGAAGGGAAAAAACAAACTATTTGCTATTCCCTCCATTCATTCTTGAATAGGAAATTCGTTTTCCAATGTGCAACGTTTTGATTTGCTGCAACACTCAAGCATTTAGCTCTTTGGAAGGGCAGCCATTGAACAACAACAGTTTTCAATTAACAAGAGACTGCATGAGTATTAGCTAAATTAATTGCTTATTAATTACCCAGTATCTTCAGGGTTGCACAGAGAAAGACATATCAAGTCACATTAGAATATGAATTGTATTATTCAGCGCTATTCCAGTTGCTCATGTAATTTGCTTAGTGCCTGTTTAAGCTCAGTTATGTACATCTTTCTTATGAGATCTCCAGTTAGCAAAGGGAAAAGACATCATCAAATAGGGATCCAATGCTGATGTTGAGAGAAGGGGAAACTGTCAAGCAGGTTAGCTTCCCAGTGGATAAAAAGTCAGAGATAATGAATCTGGGTGTATTCTAAGTGTAACTTGCTTTATTTACACAAACCCCAGTCCTGGGAGAGAGGTCATCAAACATGTAGGACAATCTCCTCTTTCAGGAAACTCAGTCCAATGCCAGTGTCTGGTTCCATGAAGCAATTCTACCTCAATCAAGAAAGAATTCCAGTCAGAGAGCAAGTTTCCCCGTAGCTGAGAAAGGTTCCTCTGCAAGGACGAGGTTTTCTTTGTTTTTTTTAAAACACAGAACCTAGCATAAAAAGTTAACAGACTATCATCCCAAGACTGAACACTTGCTCACACTCAAAATCTTGTAGGACTAGAATTGCAATCTGGTGTCTGCCACAATATAAACAAAATAAAAACAAAATCAAAGTGAAAAAGCTTTGCACAAAAAAAATTAACTTATTCAGAAAACAGAGTACATGAGCTCTTGGAAAGAAGCTCTACAGAAATCCACTTCCCAATTCAAGTAAATTTAATTCAGCATTTGACCTCATCTCCCAGTGCTTCTTTGCTCATTTGAAACTTTTCAGAAGAGTCTACTCTGGCTTGAAATCATACATGTTGGATTTCAAGTGTTTCAGTTAGGGTTGAGGAGAATATGAAGATCGGTAAACTATCAAGTGTTCCCTTAATATTTACTCCACTTGCTTCAAACACCTAATATGCCCCTAACGGAAGTTTTAATTACTAGTTTCAATGAAATTTTAAGAGGCTATTTTGGGAGTTTGCAATTTCAAGTCATATCCTGCTCCATTTACACAAATGTAATCTCATTCAAAATAATGAGCTAAATTCTGCTCTCATTTATACCAGTGTAACACCAGAATAAGCTCATTTCCTCTGGCTGTGTGACAGAAAAGTCAGCCCACTAGGACTATTCAAGCAGGATTTAGCTCAATGCTTTCTTAAAGCAACTATTTTAGGATTACCTTTGACAATAAAGTAGTTACTGTTATGCCAAGAAAATTTAGAAGTTGTAATAAAAGTAGCTAGATTATAACATGTAGATTGGACAGTCAGGAAAAAGAATGTTTAAGGTACAGTATAAGAGTCCCATCCTTAGTGCATCTTGTTCTTCCTAGGTTCTTCCACATCTCCTGAAGACTGAAGCATAGCATATAGAAGCTGCACAAAGGTTCTTAGACGTCAAAGAAAATCAGTCCAAACAATGCTTGAAACATATCTTGGTTCTAATTAACATGAAGTCTCTAATAAGAGTTTCAGACTCTTGAGGGATAGATTGAAGGACATTGCTTTGGTCACTGGAGGCTGACTCTCAAAGCTCTTATTTAGTTTTGCCTAAGTATGGCTTGAGAAAGTTGTCAAGATTTAGTCTTATATTGCAAGGAACAGACGAAAACAGAGTAGGTGAGCATGTTTATTAAGGTTGTTTGAGTATAAGTTAATGAATATTTCTAAACACAACCCGGAAAGCCATCTGAAATTATTGATATGAGAGGGTTTACTAAAGGTTACATTATCCTCTCCACAAACTGGTGTGGAAAGGATAAAAAGAGCAGGAATCCCTAAAGAGATTAAAGAGAATTCATATCTTCCCCCCACTCCCCCTATATCCACAGGTACCTGGAAAAGGATTATTCCCACTCCAGTAATTTACTCTCCAACTACTAGGTGGGCCAGTTCCAGTGCTTCTTAAAGATTTAGCCTGGCAGCCAAATCCTGAATTCTACCTCCTGTCCCTATGCTTCCCCTTTCTGGGGGGAAAAACCAGGAGTCCAATTCAATACCTCCAGCTCACATCTTTTTTGGCTCTCCTTCAGAGCTCCTCAGCCACCTCCATAACATAGCTTCAGGTGCCAGCTCTCTTGACTCCCTAGTTCCCTCTGAGGAGGGACACTGCCAGTCCCAGAGTGTCAACCTGGTTTCCTTGGCACCTCTAGCTCTTCCAGCCTCTAGTGCAGGAGAATCTGACTACAGCAGTTACTACAATTCTGTATGTTCATCCACTGCCAGCTGAAAAACAATCACCACATAGCTAGGAAAAGCTTAGGCCCCGAGAGGCAAGGCCAAATACCCATATGTTTTCAGTTTCGCTATCAGGATGGGGTAAGAAGTGAGTTTATTGTGAGAATAGAAGGAATTTTTGGATGACCAACCTGGGCCTTGAGCACCTCTGACACTTTTGACATGTCAGTTTTATTGTTGTGACTAGAAATGGTTTGATAAGAGATAATAAGTAGTTTTGCAGAAAGTAGAATTGGTGACCCATTAGGGGTTACTATGGTGACCCTCTAAGAGACACTATAGGTTATGTGCTTTGTTTGAAATTAGCTATAAAGATTAGGCGAAAGCATTTGCTTCGGAGGACTCTGAGGAAAATTACTTTGGGCAAGAATCTGACAGCTAAGTTCCCTAGCAGCCAGACAGAAAGCAGGGCCCCCCTGAGGTCTGGCTGCTATTCCTTGAAACCATTCCTTAACGTTAGGTAAATAGGAATGCTTTGAAATGCTCTACACCTACTTCAACAGCATATGTGTGTGTGCGCACTTAAGACCTAATAAAGAAGTAGTTTTAGGTGAATGCACTCTGGTTTTTATCAATTGTATACCAGATGGATGAGTTGTGCCCCCATTGATGTATTCCTAGATAGAAATGGTTAAGTTACCACTCCTTTGGGTTCCGCAAACCCTGGGTAACTGCTTTCAACCCCTCTGACTGAGCAGGCTCTGTTGTGGGAAGCACTGCCTCTGGGCTAGTGTCATGTGCTGCTGGTCTCTTGACCCAAGCACCAATCCAAGCCCACACATTTGGTCTTGGATAAACTCAGGTGGGGATGATGTTCTAGTCCAATGCAAAGGTCTGTGAGCTGCTCCTTCCATCTTCGTCAGAATCATGTTTTAAATATATTTCACCCCTCCCTCAGCCACTGTCCCCCTTTGTTTACATGAAAGGGAAGATATTGGTGTAAACATGGCCGGATCAGAAAGGGAGCCTGACAGAAAGCGGCCTGAACTTTCAGGCCCACTTTACATATTCATGGCACAAGTATGAGTGAATCGGAGTAGCATCGAGCCGGCAATAATTTACACACTAATGACTGGTGAATTTTATATGGTTTCAATATTTTAAAATGTAGTTACCATAGCAACTACCCATATCAGGAGAGCTTTCTAACACTGCTTGTGTTCCCTCTGGAAGTATTTTTGAGGAACACGTAAACCCCTTTTTACCAACATTTTGGGGGACATTTCCAGCATGTTGAACTAGCCACATGGTTCTAATGTTAAAAGGAAGGTAGGTTGCCAGCATGACACATGGAGATTTAGTCATATTATTCCCATTCAGGTTTAAAAGGAGTCAAAGTGATAGATTTCCATAAATGCAGTTAACTAAACCCACAAGAGCGAGTGACTTAAGAGTTAAAAGCTGAAACTAATATTAATCTATTCCATTGACAGTAGCTAATATGCCTAGCATGCCAACATATTTAAAGAGGAGGAGAGGATGGGAAAAATGCCTTTTCTGATCTGTCAGTCTCAGTTGAGGTCAACCTATTGGGGTTAAGGGCAAGATCTTCAGCAGGTGTATCTCACTATAGCTCCTCTGAAATCGTGAACTGGCCCCTGGTATTGTGCATTTGCCATTTGCCTTACGTGAACTATTCTGAATCAGCATGAACAGAAGTAGATCGTTTACATTATGGATTCCAAGATGTGAATAAGGAGTCTGAGCAGTTGCACAGTGTACATTGTAACCACTATTTCAGGAGTCCTCAAATTCCATTTATTTCCCTGCCAAAGTGAGAAAGTGGGGGCAGCCTATGGGTCACACTGCTACAGTACTCTTTCAAGCTGAATCCATAATACCCAGTTTTAATAGAGATCCTTATGAGGATAAATTACTGGTATGTGAGGCAGACACTTTAAAATACCCTGTATTTCAACCTTTGCAAAAGAGAGACCTCTACCATTTGGCCTTCAGCAACGGCTTTTAACTGAAACATTTATCTAGGAAAACAAAGAACTATAAACAGGCAAATGTCTGAGTTAAGTATTTGGTCGGGGAATGAAAAAAGGGGAGAAAATCGGAGTTTTCAGTTTTTTGGTTTTTAAAAGAGGAATTTCTATTTCCTCATGAGTGTAGACCCAGAGTGCCACACTTTAACTCAGAACAGTTGTGGCTGACATTACTATATAATTTAAGCATTTATAAGGGGAATATTAAGCTGTAGTGATTCAACTAGGTTCTCTTATAAGACAAGACAAAATATGTATTTAGAGAAGTGTACCATTTTCTGCCCATTAAGGTTAGTTTCAAACAGATTGGTGTTATCTCACACTAACTCTCTCTACTGCTATCTTTTCTTAGAGGCAGGATGTGAGGCATTATATTTTTGACAGAGAAAGGCAGGATGTGTCTCTATGCATCAGCAAGTGTAGAATGCCACTTTGCCCCTTCCCTCAGGTAGAAATGAGCAAAAAAGTCAACCTCTATTGTGAAATCCCTTCCCTAGCTTCCACCAGACCTTTCTATCCAGCATCTGTTTGATTTCTATCCCTTAAATTTATCCCAGGGCCTTATCACGCTACAGTCCTCTGCCTGTCCTTACCCACCTCCTACCTGTGCTTTCCAACATGCACTCCTTCCACTCTTAGCACAAGAGCCTTCTCCTTTGTAGCTCTTATCTTTAACAGCCACATTTACCAGCTCAGTTCTCCCTTGCCTTTACCCTCTTACTTTCCCTTTCAACTGATCCTGTCAATACTTGCACACGTGGGTAACTTCATGCATGGTAGCAGTTCCACTAAATTTGATAAAAGTACTCCTGAGTGTACAGTCACTTATTTGCATAAGCATTTGCAGAATCAGGGGCCTTTTTATTCATGGTAGTTAGTTATATAGGCCCAGTTTTTCAAATGTGGCTGGCTAATATGGCTGTCCAAACATTTATGTCCCAATTCTGTCTTCAGTGATATCGATATGATTTCCACTAACATTTATGGTTCTTTGCTGCAGTATGAACTGCACCTCCATACATAGATAGCAATCCTCTCGAAGTGACAGATAACATGGTCTTTAAAATCTACTGATCCTAGAGCAGCTTGAATGAATGTGCTTTGACATTTTGCCAGCAACAAAATCAATACACTATGGGGCAGAAAGATAGTCTTGCGTCAGGGTACTGGATTGGAACTTGGCTCTCGGACCAATTCCTAGCTCAGCCACAGACTTCCTTCATGTGATAATTTGTCAGTGAACATTATAAGGCAGGGAAATATTGAGGTGCTGTGATGACAAATGATAAAGAGTTTAGGAGGTGGTTAGGTACTACAGTAAATACAAAGCGCCTTTGCTAGAGAACGGGGGACCAAATTCTGTAGTCGAAGCCACTCTTCTGAACAGTTAGCAGTAGCCTTAGCTAACTGAGGAAGCTTTTCTCTGTACCCTTTTTTTTTTTTTTTTAAACACCAAGAACTGCCATTGAAGGGAATAGAAGAATTACCCACCAACTTTGAAAAGGGAGATAAGAACAGGTCCAAAGTAAGCATAGTTTCAGGTGGTAATTCAGAGCCATCAAAGCAGATGGGAACATTGGATGGAGGCATGAAATTGGATTCTTTTCCAGAATATTGAGAGAGTGCACAAATATTGAGTACAGCCCTCCAGTACTTCCACAGAGGAAATTCCCAACAGTTGTATATGGGCTGCAGAATAGGAAAGTACCAAGTGACCAATACCCTGTATTAACTGCATGTAGGTATCCTGCATTTCAGTGTGCAGTGCCTGAATTATTCCATAATGCTTGATTTTCTTTTAGACATGCACTCTCCATATACTAGATACTTTTAAAATACAACATGGTACACTAACCACTTCTATCTTTATAAAGAGCAAAAAAGAGGAAAAATTAATCTTCACATTCTTGGCACTTCAATGTATTAAATCGAGTTGCTATGTCAAATCACCTTATTAGTCAAAGGACGAAAACTAAAGTGAATTCTTCAAAATGATTCCTCATGTTGCGTTCCCAGTCAATGGTAAATGCAGTTTTGCAAGCCTTAATGACTACAGACGTTTAATACATTCTTGAACAGTATTTGTATTGCCTGAAAAGAAATACAGAATTTAGTCATAGTTTAATAAGTTTGTGGACACAAGTAAATTAATTACACTTTTTTTTTCATGTTACAAGATCCTGAAATAGTCATTCATTTTTTAAGTGTTGCAAGGCACATTTAAAAATGAAACAAAAAAATCCAGCCTGTAAGGATTCACTTCTCTTCCATTTCAAGTTTCCATTAATAAATGGATAACTTTTCCTCCCTAGAATTTTTAACTCTTTGTGAAAAGATTGTTTTTTTGTTTTGTTTTTTTAAGACAGGTTCTGTTTAATTTAAATACCATTTCTGAAATCAATCTTTTCCTATCTCTATATGCGCATACCAACTAATTCTCTCTCTGAAAAGGCACAAAGCAGTATTTAAAAGGCAAACTGACTATTACATTAGCTAAGCTCAGACTCCATATTGTAAATATCGCTGATGATACAATGCAAAATTCTGATTTAGGCAACCTCATTTTTTTTCAACTAGGATTGAAAGAAAAAAAAAGTGATATTTTCCTTTCATGGGAACATCCTATTTTGCAAGTGCTCTTTTTCATAACCCAGAATATTAAATAGTTGTAGAACTCCATTGCTAAGTAGAATCTCTTTGTAAACCCTGAGAAAACGGAGACTTTCCAATGGAAGCGCACTTCTGCAAAATGGAAAACTATTATTTATGCATGGTGGGATATTTCATTTATTACAAGATTTTTCACTACTGATTCTACTCTGTTCCACTAAAAATGGCAAGTCCTGTCTATTGCCAATGGGTGCCTAAAAAATCCCCATTTCTGAGCTTTCAAACATTGGCACCTTCTCTGATCACGCAATTATTTTTCTTCTAAGTATATATGCAATGTACAGATTTCCATTTATACTGCTGGTTGGTATTTTATCAAGGAAGCATTCAAAGGGGCCAATGCCCCTAATTTTCAGTGACAAAACTTGGACTTCAGTAGGAGACGGATTGGAATATAAAGGGGAGTTCAGTCTAATATTGGCTCAGATAGTCTAATCAAGACTCAGTTGCAGGGTATAATGATTGAATTGCACTCTCAGTTCACCTCCCTTTCTGGGGAAGGTCTCTGGGATCTAGCTGAAAATTTGTTTACATGGGATCATGATGCTATTTGGACCTTGGCCAGAATTTTCAAAACTAAATTGATATTTAGTCACCTGAAGAGTGGCTTGAATTTCAAAGATTGAGTACCCAGAACTTCCATCCAGCAGATTTAAAATGAGCTTTTAAAATAGTTCAGTTCATACAGAGCTACTAATCATAAAACACAACATGTTCAACACAGTGCCTAGCCATGAGTACTAGTAGAGGTGGGCCAGTGCCAGCTGATTCAAAACTGTGTGGATCAGTGGTCCAAAACAGCTCTTTGGAAGTGCACAGCAGTTCTCAGCCCAGATAGCAATTACGCTTCCTATTCTACAACGGATGGTCATTATGGAATCCCCTGACTCACAGGGACCTCAGAAATCCACTGTACTCTCGCCATTAGTGACCCCAACCATGCAAACTATCGAGTGCCATTGGGACAGATATGTTCAATGCACTCAGTGCCCACAGGGCTCAGTTGGAAATCAGCATCTTCCAGGAGATGCTCAGCACCTTGAAGGGACTCTGATAACACTGATGAGCATGGTAGAAAAGCAGTGCAAGGGTTGACCATCTGTAGAATGGGTCAACATTTTTCAATGATGAAAACATTCCAAATGCAGACTTTTTTTGTGTGATTTTTGCAAAACAAGTAATAAAGGGGCACATTTGGATAGATTTATTGGACTAGCTCTAATTGCAGAGAAGTTCTCCCCCATTTTGAGAAATACCAATGGTCTCCCAAGTATAGAAAATCTCTCTCAGACTGCTAATATTCTCAAGAGGAAAGAAACATTGAAGTGAGACGACTGTAGATAAAGTGATTGTATTGTATCAATTTAATCTAATATTAATAAGATTACACTTACCAGATCAGGAAAAGCCTCAGGCTGAGCACAAGACTTCAGATTTGGTCCTGAGTAATGGCTGACTTCAAGTTCTAACAAATAATTCCTCCAGTTGCAAGGTTAACAGCAGCCATTACATATAAATATAACTTCGCTACAGCTTCAGCTCCATTTTACTTTTATAAATTGCTGTTCACATTTAGTGCACAGAAGTTCAATGCTACCAGATGGACTTTTGGAGACACTAATCCATGTAACTAATGTTCTTCTTGAGTCAGTGGGGGAAAAAAAAAAATCTGTTTTAGTGGCAAACACTAAAGTTATTTCTTTCCAGCTCTCCTTGCTTTGTATATAAAGGGTCTGTAACAACATGGCAAAGTCTTCTGCTGACCCATCACGTTATTTGGTAGAACCAGACATGGAAATGTTGATTATTCATGTTGCAGCTTTGCGGCATGTAGGACTCATTAATTCAATTATGATTACAATAGAGATGTGAGTGGTTCTGAGGGTCAAAGGAAATAAGGCCAGGGACAGAGGTACTTCAGGGAAAGCCTAAGAAGAGCTAGGCTTGTGCTGAGACTGCCAAGTACGGAAGGGGAAGTTGGGGCCCTATCCTAGAGTACCTGCACCCTATGACAGATCAGACTGATGCCTCAGTCCATTCATAAAGTTTAAAATTTTAAGCTTCTGAATCATAACATGGAGAGCAACAAGACCATAGACAACGAACAATTAATTCGTCAGCATCAATAACTCATGGGGCATACAAATATTTTTCAGCTGCCATAAAAAAGTTGTGCTTTGCTAATTAAGCTCACCTATTACTCCTCCAAATCTCTTATTTATAAGCACTCATCTCTTTAGAGCCAGACATAGATACAAGATTAATATTTTAAGGAGCATAAACCAGAGACATATATTGAAATGACAGTCTGCTACAGTTCACTATTTGCCCCTTATTTCTTGCAGAGCTCAAGAAGCTACAGAACTGAGTGACAAGAGTTGTGTGTTACTGAGAAATACCTAACAATCAGTTCCTGATTGGAATCATTTTAAAATGGACGAGGAACATGCTAGATTTCACAGCAACAAATGAGAAAAGTTTGTTTGTAAATAAGTCACACATTACTGAAAGTGGCACAGAGCAGATACTCATTTAGTGGCAACATTAAAAGTAGAGGCCACTTACAAAATAAGATCACTCTGTAGGCTTGACTAATGTCATGCTCATAATGGCAATAAAAATAATTTAAGGTACTTAATTGGCCCCCATTCCTAGAATGTCCATCTTTACGTATCCTCACAACACCCCTGTGAGCTGGAGCAGTACTATCACCCCTTCTTTACATATGAGGATCTGAGGCAAAGACACTGAGACTTTCTTAACGTTACATATGAAGTCTGGGGTAGAGCAGGGACTTGAACCCACTCTCTGAAGTCCTAGGCTAATACCCTAACCATGAGACCTTCCTTCTCCATTATGATATAGCTTTTTCATGTGGACAATCATCCTTGAAGTCATCGCAATGTCTTGAAAAATGGAAATTAGCGTATTGATTGTGTGTACCTTATAAAAGAAAGGAGTCATCCAAAAATCGAGTGTACTATCCAGTAAGCCTAGCCTTAATAGGGTCAATAATGGAAGAGACTGATAAAGGTCATGGTGTGGTTTTGCTAGGCTTTATTTTTTTACTTTCATAATTCAAAAGGGCTTCATCTGTTGATCTTTAAGCAAAGACTGAATATAACTTTAGCCTTTGCTTCATCATTACAGTGAATAAGACAGAGATCAGAAGACTCTTTGCTGCTTTTGCATGAGCTGTCTTGCTGTCAGTTCACAAGTCATAAGATGTTTCAAACTACCTGGGTACCACCACTGTGGTGTCTTACAATGTCCTATTTCTGTCTCAAATTAGAACCCCATACGATTTACTCTCTCATTTTATCTTACAAAATTCCAACTCATTAGTTTAGATCAATCACACATTAAGAGCCTAATCCATAACATACCATGAGTCAGGAGATTTCCTGAGTAAGAACTTAAGCATCTTACCCTTGTAGTATTTGGGTGAAATCTTGATTACACTGAAATCGGAGGCAAAACTCTCATTGGGTTTCAGTGGGACCAAGTGGTCACCTCTTGAACTAGCTAACAACTCTGCACTAGCCACATACCATAGTGAATTTTGGAAGCAAGCTACAAATAGTTTAACAGTGTGATTCTTGCTGATTAGAGATTTTTTTTCTTACAGGACCTTTAATCCCATTAAGTAGTGCCTTTCTCCAGTTGGACTACTATACAAGAAATCAAACGAGGTGAGGTTACAGTTACTATTGGACAGTTCACGTACATATCACTGGCAATGCATCAGAATTTGCTGTCCCCACTTTCAGTTGGTTTCCAGAGAGAATATCTTGGTTTTGTATTTGAAGTCATGTTTTCTAATTAGCTGCTCAAATAAGTCAATAGAAACCTAAGTATTACTCTAAAAGGGAGAATGTTTTTCCTCTAAATATTAAAAGCTGCCAGACTAAAGAATCAAGACAACTGGGCATTCTAATATATAAAAAAGACAAAAGGACACACAGATAACTGTGGGCCCAATCCTACAAGATTCTTGTTATCTTGTAGGAGGTATGCTGTGCACCATGATTAAGCCCTAAATTTGCAGAGACCAGGGAAAAGTTAGGTATATTTAAGTCTCTATAAATGAGGACTGCTGTTCATTCAAATAAAAATAGCATTTATAACAGATATTGGAACAGTAGATTGGAAATTTAAAGGCTGAGGAAATATACACAGCAATCATTCCATTACTGGATACTTTTCAATCCATTCTGTTTCTAAACTTTCAAAGGTATCAGTAGGAAACCTTTTATATGTATTCTAGGCATAACAAAAGTTATCTAGCTACTGGAAACTAATTTTAATACATATTACAAAAGTTATAAGCCAAGACTTCCCTCTGTGTCATTAGATAAAGTATACACAATGTTGCCGCTGTTAAAGGGGAAAGAATTTGACTCTACAAGACAATGTGTGGTATAGCATTCAGACAGCCTTCTTAGGAGTGTGGATTTAACTCAGTAAATGTACAGTACACATAAATTTAACTTATAATAATACTTGGACCAGTATTCTGAGGTCTGTCTACAAGATAGGAGGATGAGAAGTGTGGTCAAACTCACCTCCCTCCCCCATGCCTACCCTGCCAACCCAGAATAAAGATTGTGCTTTCAGATGTTCAGAGATCCAAGTCGTATTGCTTTGTAGACTGAAGGTTATAGTTTTTGCCCCCACCACCACATGAATCTCTCCATATGTACCCAAGAAAGGCCAGACCACATTTCCCCTCAAGTCAGTGGAAGTTTTGTCATTGTTGAAGTCAATCAGAATTAAGTACCAAAGTAACATTCATAGTGGTAATGCTGTAAAACCTGTTAAAATAAAAACACTATTCATTAGGGTCAATGCATATACAGAAATCTGATATGACTTCTAAGCAAAAGTTATATTAGACGAGATAGTTGTTGCCATTTACCAATTCTGTCTGAAATGCTTGTCCTAGGAAAGCTGTGTACTGATCAATTAAATCTCACCTTGATAAGCATGTTTTATCCTCTAGAGTCATGTCCGGCCTTTCCCCTTTCAAATTTTAATTGGGTCTTATTCTTACTGTGACAGAACCTTTGAAGTTACGAGGTTTTTCTGTGCGATGATCTGACAAAGTCCTTAGTGAGACATGTAAGGAAATAATTAAAAAAACAAAAACAAAAGACACTGTGTTCAATGCAATGCTTGAAAATTAAAGGGATCAGGCCTGGGTCATTTCCAGACTATATTACTGGCAGTTTGCATTCCCTTAACTCTTTACAATTTGAGGATAACACACTCCCGTATCTTTTTAATTGCATCCCATATATATGACCAAAGGGAGGCAGAAATCTGCACAGACTAAGTTTTAAAATATGAAATCTGGCCCATCTGAAGTTAACGTGTGTCTTTCAGTTTGTATCACTTTCCCTTTCTCAGAGCAGCAGAAGAGTTCCAGGGCCCTGCAGATTGATTTCTTCCCAACTAGGAAGCCAGTGCTACAGGTATAGTCTAAGGACTTGTCTACACAGAGTTATTGTAGAATAGCTATTCTGCTTTAGATTCACAACCTATCTTACTCCGGAATTTTCATGCATAGACAAGCCCTAAGTGTAAGTTTATTTACACATACACACCAGTTGTGTAACTTCTTGGTCAAACAGCATGCAGGCAAAAACTTCTTTCAGGAATCTCAGTCCAATACTAACGCCCTAATCCCAAAAAGCAACTCTACCTCCAGAATGCACTCTACTCAGAGACCAATGCCAAGCAAACTATCCTGCTGCTCACCACTGCTCCCAGAAACTGCTTCTATACAGATCCCCAAGCTAAGACCAAAGCATGTTCTCCGAAGACTGAACATTTGTTTAGATGAAGAAAAATAAATTGTAGACTAAGTGTAATGGTGCCACGTGATGACATCTGCCATAACAGTATAATCATGCCTTGCAGTTACAGAAGGTTAGATTAGCAAAGGTGGACTGCAAGGTGCCAAAGAACATCTTATAGTTCTCCTCTAGAAGAAGATCAGGGAACAGAATGCAACTCAGAGGAAAATTAGGACCTTGCTTCCTTGCACTAGGGGAAGCAGTAGCCTGCACCAGTTTGCTTCCTGATTTTTGTCAGCTAGTGATGAGCAGAACCCAGGCTCCTCCCACATCCCATTCCAGATGCATGGGATGAGAAGTGGTGACATTCATGGAGAATGCTACCTCCCTATCACCCTGATGTGGGTAAGTCCAAGCAGAGGAGTCAACTGCATGCCTAGAAGTCTCTTCTCCTCTTGTGTGGTAACAGAAGATGGCTGACAATTGACCCTATAATTCCTTAGCTTTGGAAAGCACTTTGAGCAGGACCTAATCCTACTTCTATACTTTAAGGGACATAGATGACAACAAAAAGTTCAACACAGAGATGAGTCACAGAAACTAGAGTCAAAGCCTTCCAAGTTAAAAGTTAAAGCCTTCCAAGACTTTGGGACCATATCCTAACAACTGGAGAACAAACCTTTTTCACAAATTGGCAAGAGTTCAGAGTCTTTCTTATTTACACACACAAACACACCTGGATGAACCCAGCTACTGAAATGTGAACATAAATTGCTCCAGGTACTGGGATTACTGCAGTAGCCACAGGCAGGTTGGTACCTTGAGGTTCAAAAGTACAGAGTTATGGAGGCTGCACCAATTAGAATTCCACTCTATTGACCTATTTACGTCTGATTGCCAGACTTAGGGATAGCACATTTGTTTCATGGAGATAACTTCAGTAAATCATTTCCTTTCAACCCTATATCGGTACCACACAGAATCAACTTCAAAATAAATTTGCTCAACTACATAGTTGGGTTTTTTTAGGATATTTGTATCTACTGATATAAACCATGAAAGGTGCAATGCAGATAAATTATTTCTTTTAATTAATACAATCTTATGTGATAATCACAATCTATTTCTGAGCTCTGAGATAGTAGCACAGGTTTATCTAATCTATATAACTGTCATGAGTTCAATGACTAAGGGTTAATAGGGATTTCTAAACAGATTAAATTAATGGTATTAGGCAGAAAGACAGCTTTCTAATGGGAGTCATTGATTTTTAGTGATTCTCTGGTAGTGCATCCCTTGCGCATGCTGGAGAGTTACTGCATATCTTAACAGTGTTTTTTGCCCTTCTCTAAAATGTGCTGTATGTTGCTCTCAATACAGAATAACGTGTCCCCAAATGCACATAATGGGCTAAAAGCATCTTCGGTTTTAACTCCACTGAGCGATAACTAGGGCTACATCAAAGAATCCTGTGGCACCTTATAGACTAACAGACATTTTGGAGCGTGAGCTTTCGTGGATGAATACCCACTTCGTCGGATGCATGTCTGTTAGTCTATAAGGTGCCACAGGATTCTTCGCTGCTTTTACAGATCCAGAATAACACGGCTACCCTTCTGATATATCGGGATACATCTAGGACAATGAGGTGGAAATATTTCTGATCAATTCTAGTCAAATATGAGAGGGTAAGCAGGAAAAAGGACAGATATTCTTGTGGTTAAGATGCAGAAAATCTGAGTTTGCTTTTCAGAACTTGCACAGATTGCCACGTGATCGTGGGCAATTAACTTCCCCTCTTTGTGCCCCAATTCCCCATATTACTATAGCAATAATACTTTCCTTTTCTGACCCTTTGTCTAGGTTAGGCTTGTTAGGTAAGTCACTGTCCCAAATAGCTTCTCTCCTCGTTTCTGCCCCCACTAGGCTCTGAATGCCCCCCAGCAATCCCATGTTTTGGTTAGGGCTTCTAGGAGCTACCGTAATATAAAGAATCTTCTCCCTTTGATCTTTCTCTCTCGCTCACTTCTAACGTATCCACTTCTTTTCTCCCTCCTATTTCAGTGTAGCCAAAGGAGCCATGCGTCCAAGCGATGTTTTTTTCAACATAGGAGACTTGCCTCCCTGTGGAGAATTAGGCACAGACCAGGAAATTGGAAAGAAAAAGGAGTATTTAAAATATTTCTATGAATGAAATGAAAAATTGTCAGAGTGCTGTATAATAACCAATGTAATATCAAAATGAGACTACAAGTCCAAGAGAGAAATTATGTGAACAAAGGCCAAATCCTTACCTGTAATCAAGTTGATACAGGTAACTGTTAATAGAATATTATACTTGGGCTTCTCTAAAGCATTTAACTTCATAACATGCAACATGACGATTGAACGCCAACTAGCATTATACAAAAATCAATATGGCATATATTAAATGTACTAAAATCTGACTGACATCTTCAAACAGTTGTTACTGGGGAACTATCAACTATCAGGGATGCTTCTAACTGAGTCGCACCGACAAACACTAAATAATTGTATCAGTGATAAGAAAGAAAATATGAAGTAAAGGCAAGTAAAGTTTGCAGATGACAAAGATAATAGTGATAAGGACAGAGCAATTGGACACTTTGTAAAGTAGGTGCCATCAAATGTGTGATTTGTGTAGAGCCAAATTCAAGGGCATGCATATAGGAACTGTCATGGAAGCTGTGTTTACAGGATGTGGGCCTATATCCTGGAAATCTGCATCTCTGAAAAGGACTTAGGGGTCAATTTAGATAATCAACTCCAACACATTGACAAAAGTGCTACCATGACACTAGATGTATTAACACAGTGATATTGAGCAGGAATAGGGAAATACTATTAACAAAAGTGTTCAGAACTTGTAGAGGATTCAGACAAGAACTAAAAAGAAAAGATTTTAGATCTGAATGACATATTTTACCATAACAATCTAAAGGGTCTTAATCTGCTTAGAGAAAGTTGATGTAAGCCAAGGTCTCACCATTATTGTTCTGGTAAAATATGCATAATAATATTGTATATAAAGTTATAAGAATCTACTGTATGGTATTACTAAGACATGTTCCAAGTCTGGTGAGCAGCCAGAGACAAAAGGAAAGCTGAAACCTCAGCCAGGTGTCAACAAAATCAAATGGGCCATCATCTGGTTAAATGGCAATTCTTTGGCAAGAAAGAGGGTGTAGGTGAAAATTTACATCTTGATAAAGAAACAGTTTGGGGTTCCTGTCCATAGACTTTCTGTCTCCTCAACCTCAGCTGGAGATGCTGCTCAAATTAGAGAAAGAACTATAAAAAGGAGAGCAGACACTCCAAATTATTCCTCCCTTTCTCTTTGCCCACAGCATCCACAACACCTGAAGGGGAAAAAAAGTGAAATTTGGATTACAGGAAGGATCATGACTGAAGGAAATTCAGCTAATAAGACTACTGAAACATGGTGAGAGAGACCTTCGCTCACTCTACGCTGTTATGTATTAGTTGTGTTTTACTTTTATTTTTCCTATAACCAGCTCTGATTTTTGTGCATCAATCACTTAAAATCTTTTTTGTAGTTAATAAACTTGTTTTATCTAAACCAACATGTTAAGGAAACACCATTTGGGATAACAGAATTTGTGCATATCATTTTCTGTTAATAAAATGATGGACATTATATGAGTTTGTATTGTCCAGGAGAGAGCTAGGCAGTACAAGACACACATTTCTGGGGCATGTCTGGGATTGGAAATTTGCTGGCACTGCTCTGCAGTGCAATTCAAAAATGACTGCGTGTAGCACTCATACACTATAACTGGGAGTACCTTACATTCTGGCTGCTGCATGTGAGCAGACCAAGAATGGCTGTTCTCACAGTGAAGCAGTATAAAAACTACTTCAAATTAGAGAGCTGAGGTAACAAAGTCATTCACCACATACCCTGGGTATGTTGCAGAGGGTGCTTTAATCTAGCAGATAAAAGCATAACATGAATCCATGGCCATTTAAGAATTTGGCTTACCTCTCCTCGAGCAGGGTTTACTTTCTATGGCAGGGAGTTTCAGTGCGGCTTAGTCCTCCAGCCAAACCATGAAGTCCACTCCTCTTCTAGAGTAACATAACAATACAAATGAAACAAAGCAGTCCCCTGGCATCCCCAGCCACAAGCTTCTTCCCAGTGTCCATACAGACTTTTCTCTTGATGCAGGAGAGTGAAGGGTGGGGCTTCCTCCCAGTCTTACAGGAAACAATGGACTAAATAAGGGGATACACATAAGAACCACACACACCTTCTTCTATCCCAAGAGAAAGTCCTCCTACTTCTGACACCACAGGGCTAAATCTTCACTCTTCAGTGCAGCACTCATAGGCAGTCTTCTAATCAACTGACCTTCCACAGGACTCCTTTTTTCCTCATCCCCTTCAATGCCCTCACTCTTTACAAAATTTCCTTATAGGCCTTTCAGCCAAGCAAGTCACTCTAAGCCTTGAACTTCCCCCAGTGTTATTTATTTTTCTGTAGAAAATCCCATAACACATGCTCTTACTCTCTCCATTCTAAGCATAGGCTGCTGTTTATATTTCTGGCACTCTTTCCCAGCATGCCTTGCTTCAGCCTACAAGTCCCATGGTCCCTAAGGGAACTACATCTCCCAGAATTCACTTGTTCTGTGCTCACCCATGCTTGACCCACAGTCTCCTTTAAAGGGCAGTGCAAGCTGGAAGTTGAAGTCAGTAAAATTCAAATGAAAAGAATATGAAGACAGTCTCATCCACATTGTTAACACAGACTTCCAGATTTTTTTCCCCAGTAACTCATTTTTTCATTAAGGGAGGTACAAATATTTTATCTGTCCTTATGATAGGAATTCTATGACAATATTTTGAAACCTTACTATTTGAACCAATGATATACAGCCACAAGACCCCTGGCTTCTAATTCAGGTTGATCTCACTTGGGTCTGATTTGCTATGTGACTGTGGAAGTAGACCTGACCAAAAAATGGTGACAAGAATATTTGCCCTCAGAGCTTAATCTGCCAAGCAGACAGACCCCACATTTCATGCAAATTGCACTTATATTTTGGATGAAACATAAAATGTCAGTATCACTTGTAGTTACTAAATATGCTGTGGAAAGAGGAAGGTTAAACCTGGTGTCAGATTCCAGCTCAGGAGATTGTTTATTTGCCTGTTTAAATTCCACCTGCTGATTTAAGTCAAGACAGCATTCTTCAATCCCTGTGCTAATCTATTAGTGAGTGTTGCAGTACACTACTAAATAGTTCCCACATAGCTAGTTGTATACTAGTGAAGACTGACATAATCCCTAGACTACAGCTTGGCAATTTTTTTCAGGCAAATAGTTTCTTTGTTGAAAAATGAAATTTTTGTCAACCTGGAATTATTTGCAAATGTGACCTGATAGAGTTAGCTGGGAAGAAGTTTGTCACAGTCAGATTCAGAGAAAAGAAAAAGCAGAGGTGTCCCCCTCCCTGCAGCCTAGTGGTTAGCCCACTCACACATCCTGTGGAAGACATAGGTTTGAATCTCCTCTCTTTAGCAGGAACTTGAACTCAGATCCACCCCTCCCAGGGGAGCCACTAAACCACTAGGCTGTAGAAAAGTAGGGGTGAGTTACTCTCACTCTGCCCTGTTGCAACTGTTTTAGATTGTATAACTGCTTAAATATTAATTGGAGGCAAGACTTGAAGTCAGTCCTTCCTCCTCCCAGGGCAGCAGCCTAACCACTAGCCTACATGCTATTCTGCTCACAGTTGTTCACACTGAAGCTGTTCCACTTCCTATAAATATGTAACTTTTAATTGGCTAGAGAGAGAGAGAGAGAGAGACAGTAAATTACTCTAGAGCCTGTTGTCTCCCACTGGACTTTCATGCAAGAGCTGGATCAGACCCTAGAATATTTTGCCAAGAGTATATGATCCATATCTGAAAGGCAGGGCTTGAGCTGCATACTCCAGCTAGGCACATGTGCCTGCCGTTTTCACTAATCTGCCTTATCCCCACTTTTTAAGCATTGCATACAATGCCACTTCTATCCACAGCAAAACCTGGAAAGATTTATTTTTTTAATTAGCTGGGCCCTAAAATGCCTACTAGCTGTGAGGTGAAATAGACATTAAGATAGTGTTTCTAACCCTAGTTTTTAATTCTCTCAGTTTCTCTCCTTTTGTAACCCTTTTATACTAAACACAAGTTAACAAACTTTACATGTATTTGATTACATGGTAATGTTGATGGATGGCACCATTTCTCAAAGCAAGATAAGACTTACTTTGGGATGTTCACTTTTACTCATATTATTTCCCACAATTAATCTAAGTGAATAAGTGTTTAATTAAGCTGCCTATTAATTTTTTTTATGTCTAAAAATGAAATGATAGTGCTAATTCTGAGGTAAGCAGAATCGCGTATCTAATATATAATATGGTCATTAAAGTCAATATTGTTGCATAAATGTGATAGTAATTTGACTAGATCCATATTAAAATTATGGACATGAAATATTCCTGGAAATGAACCAATAGAAAATGTCAACTTAAATAATTTAACACACCTTAGGAACCTACAAATTTTCAACAAAATCAAAACTGAGAAAGGGTGAGGGTGGGGTATTGAAGGCTTGTTTTTCTTTGTCCCCTCAATATCACGTAGGTCTTAAAATGAGTGGTTCCTTACAAATGTGTAAGAGATGCATTATCAGACAGAGATCACATCTGGATAAGGAACATATGTAAAAAATCATCAATACGAGAAAGTCATGAATGAACGACCAAAAGTTTTACGAATGAGACTAGCGACTTTGAGTGCACTGGAACTTTTCCGTGTCAAAATTTGAATGTCTGAATCTGGAACAACCCAAATCACTAGTCCACTTTAGAAAATGTTGGCCAATAGCTATTAGTTCCAACTAGTAATTTTAATGTTTCCTTCAAGAGGCTAGATTATGTAAGTTTAACTCTGAATAGATGCTTAGACAGTATGATGGGAAACATTATGTAATGCACCCCCCTCCCCAACACACATGCATGGACACACACACTGCCACCTGTACTTCACTGAATTGTTTTGCTGCTTCCCATCTTTCCTCCCTCAAGTCTTTACTGAAATTGTTTGTCTTTAAAAAGGCCTGTGTATTAATTTACAGTTGTTTAGCAGAACCTGCACAGAAGGATAGTCAGTTTTCTGTAGTATACTTTTCTGAAATTATTTTCTTATGTGCACTCAGTGGTACTGTTATGAAGTGGCACTAGTTCTTGGCATTACTATAATCTGTGGAAGAGAGCATTAGATTTTTGTTAATGATGTTTGGGTTTTCGTTAGTTTTGTTGTTTGTGTTAGGGTTTTTTTCCCCTCATGGGCACTCAGAGATATACAGAGCTGGCATGTACCTGGCTGTCTGCTCTATACACTGGTCTCAGTACAGGATTGAAAATGAGTATTGCTGCAGTTCTGCGTAGCTTCAAAGGAGTAGCCTTGACAAAGTTCTTTGGGCAACGTAGCTTCAGAATAAAACTGGAGTGTTCCTCTTCTGACGGCTCCTCTTTTCCATTAATAAGATGAGCTTTCTTAAAAGAAGAATAGAGATTGAGATGCTTCAAAACTTTTAATAAATCTATGGATGTCTTCAGACTCATGGACAGTAAACAAACTTTGAAGAGCTCAGTAGGAGTAACTAGGTTCCAGCAGCTGCAATTTAGTAATTGAGTCTGGTTATTTTCTTTACTCTGTATTTTACTTCTTTACTTGGCTATGAATGGAACAACACTGGGAAAGTCTTCCTTGGACAAGTGGGGTGGGGGGGAAATGCCAGTGATTGAGTAGCCAAGTACTTGAAAGATTTTAGACATTAACGCATATTGCAAATGCTTGGTTTGCAGTGGGGAAAACATTTCCTTGCAAGACAAATCAAAGCATACATGTTAACTCGGGGTGGTAAAAAAAAATCTGTCAAAACTGTTTTTTGAAGGAAAATTGGGTCTTCGCTTCAACTACATTGTTCACAAAAAGTGTCTGCATTTTGTGGAAAATGTTGCACATTTCCTAGCTAATGGGGGAAGAACTATCTTGAGCTTTAATAAGCTTGTTTTATTTATATGAAAACATTGCTGCAACCTACTCTGAACTGTTTAACTTCTTTTCCTTTCCCATTACACATCTGCATTCCCCGGGGAACACAAAAACAAACCAAAAACCCAACCCTGAATTTAAGGCACCAATTTTGCTTTTGCGGTTTAGTAAATAAGCCAGGTGGTTGAAAACAGGATCAGGGCAAAAAGGTGTAATTAATAGCAAACCAGAAACTTCATCTGGTAGGAGGGCTTGAGCTAACTCCCGTTGATTTCAGTGGCTATTAGATCAGGCCATTTGTTTTCTCTTAACTAAAGAAATAAACAATCTAGTAGAAATGGCCCAGATATAGTTTTTAAACAAGCATATTCCTTTTCTTAATTATACATAACCTTATCCTACAGTATCTCTCTAATAGATTGTTTGATATCTATTATTTGTCTTCTTTTCCTGGGTTGGGACCTAATGTAAGTTCTGTGTTTTCTTATTTATAAGTTATCAGAACTCTCTATTTGACTTTCATGCATTTCATATGTGGTAAAATATGATCTGATAGCCTCCTCTGATAGAATCCAATTAAACTGGATTTACATTTAATATTTCTCCTTCACTGTGCTTCCTGGGCCTAGGTGAATAGCTCATAATAAATTTATGAAGGATTGTTTAAAGCTCTTATTGTCAGTTGTAGTAACTAAGGCCCCAAAGTTATGAGTTATTACTATTTAAGAACTGCCCAGGCATCAAGGACTTTTAGAAAGAAAGAACAGAAAATAAAAACCCCAAGGTCTAACAGCTAGATTTCTTCAGTAGCCTGAGAAAACTCAGAATTGCTATAGTCTTTTAAAAGAGTGTACCACTGGCGCAGCTATGGACTTCCCCTTTGTTTCCCTCTCTGTGAATAAGTAAATACATTAAAAAATCATTAAATTATGATGAAACAGTGATATTACGTGATTTGTTAAATACATCAGTAAAATAGGCAACCAGATGGAAGCTAATATTATAACAGAAATGTATATAAAATGGAAGTCAACTATAAGTGATGTAGCTTTGGGCAAAATATTGTAAATATTAATGACAGAGTTTACCTCATGGGCAATCCTGTTAGGAGAGACCGGGATTGCTTTCATATTGATTTCTATTAGTTCTAAGAAGTCAGGCTAATGTTTGCAATCAAGCATGTTTACGCTATCAAGTTAGTGAAATACACTTGTGCTGAAAGTGGCAGTAAATAAAAGAAAATGATACCAAATAGTATGTTTATAAGGACACAAAGTGGAATAATCACAAATATAACTATTTGCTTAATAATGCACTGACTCAGATCAGCCATACATACCAAGGTCCCACCAGAGTTACTTAAACAAAACAATAGACATGAAAATTTATACAGCTGTTCTGGCCTGCTGGAGAACAACAGATCTTGAAGTGACTTTGCATTGTATAATGGACTGTTAGAACAAGTTTAAAGAGCATCAAAGAATATGGAGGGACTTTATACAAATTATATGAACCTTAAACTGGCTATTTCAGCAACTAGCAGAGTGTTTGCAAATAAACAACTTCAGCAACCATAACTGCAGAGGAGCCCAAAGGATGCAATGTAAAGGGACAGAGATAAGTAGCTAATTGGAGAAAACCAGCTGGTGTTCAAGGTATGGTCCAAGATAGTTGTACCAACAGCTACAGCCTAGCTTGTCTTACACAAAGTGGGGTGACACGATCTGGAAAATGCCAGTCCCAGTTGCAAGCTCTCACTTTGGTTGGATATTTTTGAATCATCAGAAGAATTATGGGTCACCCTCTGATTGGACCACCCAGCAGAAACAGAATAAAAGGGCCTGTCTCCTTCAGCACATTGCTTCTCAAAAGCCAAAGACACCTGGAAGGGAAAAGAGCAAGGTCCGGGCCAGCCATCTGGGAATCCTCCTGGTGACATCAAGTACCTATCTCAGATAAGCACCATTAACCGTCTCTTTCTGTTTTCCAGGGATTTGGGTTGCCTGCTGTCCAACAGAAAAAAAAACAACAGTCCTGTCTGTTCTTTGCTCCACCTGTGTTTGCAATGTCAGCTCCTGCTGTGAACAATAACGGAGCTGAAAGCTGATGGCTGAGGAAAGATCTGGTGATAAATAACACAGTGACTTTCTCATGGGTAAGGAACCACATCAGTCAGTTGACCACTTCCTGAAACTGAGTACTTAATTAGTAAGAAAGTGTAAATGCTTGTGTATGTGTCTTAAAGACTGTCACACGTTTACGGTATATGTCTTTGTTTTGTAATAGGTTCCAATCAAGATTGATGTAAAGTAGCTTTGAAACTAAACAAATTCCCTTTTTTTTAACAAAGACTGTAGGACTCTGTATGTGTATCTACCCTAGCAAATGCTTTCACACTGTCCTTTGAATTCTAGGTGTATAAAATATGACCAATTGTACAAACTTTTTTAACTCAGTCTGTCACAAATGTTGGAGTTTCTGTGAGATAGGTAGGAGTGTTAGTTAGGTCCTGGGACTAATATCATTCATTGGGAAACAGATAACAAGAGTTGACTACCATAGATGCATTGGGAAGGAGACCTGCGTAAACTAGCCTGGAATTAATTGACCAATTGTCTTGTGATCTAGCTTTGCATTGTTTTTCCTCTGTTGTGTAAGCAACACTGGAGTTAATAGTCAATTGACCTAAGTAAGGGACTCTTAGTCAAAAATCTAAACAAACTTGTCTTCCCAAGATAGTTATTAAGTATTAGTATTATTCTTCTATTTCGGTTATGTGATTCAATTCTAAAACCTAAACATTTGTCAACAATTTTTCTAGTTGGTTAGCTAAATCGTAGTCTAATACTATTTTTGTTTTCTCATATCCCATATTATTAGTTGCTGATGTTAAAGATAGGTAATACAACTTCACAGAACTAAATTCAACTCTCAAGTTCCTTTCTTTAGTTAAGCAATCAAAATTAAAAGAAGCTTTAAAAAAGGAATACATGTAATAAGTTAAGCGGTTAACTTTATCAGTTATTCTCTGCTGCTGAAATGAAGCCAAAACAGAAAAAAGTCAACCAAATATCAGGCTTTTAAAAGGAAAAAAAAACAACCTAAGAGGGGATGGAGCCTTGTTTTATGTCATGATTAAAACAAGGTGTGTGGATCCTTCTCAGACTCCTATCCTATAAAAGTGTTAGTCACAGAATTAAGTTTTCTTTTGGTCTGACAAATAAGGTATCTTTGATTAGTGTGGATGCCCAGCTATCTTTGCGTATCTCCATCATACAAATTATTTATTTTGGAGATTTTTTTGTATATGTTTTAAAATGACAGGAGGGGATGGAGGAGAGAGAAAACAGTAGGGGCAGAAGTACTGAGAATAACTTCATGGAAATAAATAAATTAATCCTCTTCATAGAAAGTTTGACCAGGAAGTCTGTTCTTTTATATAATTTTTACTGGATCTGTGAAGCAAACTGATCTGCAGAATAATTTTCCTTCCTGGATCTAAAGAGTGTGGTATAAGAACCTGTACAGGTTCTTGTAAAATATTCACCCCTCATAGCAGCTGTAACACTGACAAGAATGTTAATTTCAGTCAGCAAATGCCAGTCATGGGGAGTCTATTTCTTTTTGAAAATATCATGTGCCACTGTTTCCAAATGAATTTGTTTGTTTGTTTGTTTCTTTATTTGTTTGGCAGGTTTTTTGGGGATTTCAGGCTCATAAGAAATTATTGATATTTTGATGTTTGTTTTTGTTCTGACTTGGAAATAGACCGTTGGTTTTTTCCCCCCCAAAATAAATAAAATAAAATAAAAATTGCCAGCTGCCAGGGCTATAGGATCAGCAGCACTGGGGCAGTCCCACTCAAGGCTTTCAACTGAGGGCTTTCAAACTCCTAAACTAGCTGGCTTCAAGGGCTGGAGCCATGGAACCTCAAAGCCTGTCTGACAATTTCCAGGCTCCTAACTCTGCTGCAAAGAGCTTGGAAAGCCTGAGAGCCCTGACCTGAGCTGGGATTCTTAGAGCTTCCATTTTCACTTGTATGGATCCCGGGGCTTAGACCCTGAGAGCCCCAGCTAGAAATGAATCTCCAGCTATGCAGCAAGGAGCTTCAAAACCTCAGTTTAATCTGTGATTGTCAAGACATCCATTCACTGCTACAGAACTAGGAGCAAAACCCTCAACTACAGCTCTTGCCTCCAGGGCTTTCAGTGTCTCACAGGCCCAGGGCAGTGTGAATGGTAGGGCTGCCTCAGAGCCACTGACCCTGAAAACCTGGGGTCCCCAGCAGCCAGCCAGGTGAACTGGCAGAGAAACAGGTGGGTTTCTGATGAAAACTTGCCTGGGAGACACGAGTAAGGTTGCCAGTTCTGAGGTACCAAAAAAAAAAATAAAAATAACAAGCTGATATAATCCTGATCCCATAAAAATGAACAGCTGGTGATGTGTATTGAGCAGCCTTACACATTTCCCAGGACAGCTATCTCCGAAAATGGATGATACTGGGAAAACCTGGACAGGTGGCAACCCTATGTGATTCTGTCAGAACTGTGCCTGTGCTTCGACAAAAGTTTGTTGACCCCAAACCATTTTTTGCAATACATTCTGGGTTTGATGAACTATTTTCTCATGAAAGTCTGGTTGGCTGGAAAATTTCCCAACTGGCTCTAACAAAAGAAATAGCAGGCAAAGAGTTTAAGAGCACTTGTGCAGTAGGAAGATTTGATAGCCAAATTATTTCCAAGAAGTTCTAATGAAAATTAGTTTGAAAGTACTACACTAAAAATAAAATGTCTGCAAAGCTATTACATATATGACAAATTAGAAAGAACACCTACGAGTTTTATAGTTTGCTTTTCCGCCTGCGTTGTTTGAGTTAGGTACATAATAGGCCCAGATCATCCTCCTATTGAAGTTAATGAAACTCTGAGTCCTCCATTAGGAAAAATCTTATATTCAGAAGATGGATATTATCTTCTGACGACAACACAATTGTTCTTTTTGACATGTCAAGCAGACCAGATTTAAATCAGGGATCAAAATCTCAAAGTTCAATAAATGGGCTTTTCAGAACCTGGCTCAAAACAACCACACAAAAAAGGAGGAGAAATGCCCATAATCAGGGTTTAAACTCAGTGTTCAGAATCAGAGCTTCCTTCCACTGAGCTGAAGAAGCAAACTAAACTACCTGTGATCAGGATCCAGGCAGCCATCAAGACAAGAGGACTAGTAATAATCCGTCTCTCTTCTAATCTGCAAGCTTTATTCATCCCTAAATACTTCTCTGTTCTGGATGGAAATCAGAAACCCTTGCACAGAGAAAAAGGAATTTTACAACAGTGACGGTTAGATGCTCAGCCTCTCTTCCTTAGAAGAATTCAGAACCACACCAGCGTGGGTCCTTTGTTATGTATCAAGCAAAGGACTGCAAAAATGTATCCCATTCCTATACTGTAGGACTAAGCCCATGTTCAGCTAGTGTACCAATGGATTTCACCATCTGAAGAGGATTGCAAGCAGCAAGTAAATGGAATTGCCTAGAAATGTTTCAACCCTGCATTAATTTTAACAAATCAAATTTTCACAGAAAAACTCTATTAACGCTGGCATGTTATAATAGCAAGAAAATAACATTTTTCCATATATTTCATTTCATTAACAAAGGTTAAGCTAAAGAATAGAACCCTTAGCCCAACAGGGACTAAAAGGCAGAACTTGAATTGACTGAAAGTGGGGCACTGGGGTCAGCTGGTATTTGATTTTGCTGGAAGGGGAGAGGTATTTTGAGAGCATTTCATCAAATCAAGAAACATGAGAGAAAGTCAATCTGCTGAGTGCAGAATACATTACAATGACAGTGATACAGAGGACTGCTTCACTATTAAAGTGCATAAGTAATGAGTCTATTCATTTATAAAGTTAAGGAATTATATTTTCCTGACTGAAGGGCCAGTCTTTACTGTGGATATACCTTGAATGAAGAATGGAAACTCCTAAATCAGCTTGCACAACTCCTCTGATTTACTGCAGTTAGTTTTCATGAGAAATGATAACTGAGTCCCTTCATTTAAAATCTCAGTGTTCAAAGGGAGCTGCAGCTACTTAGAGCCTCTGAAGGTCTGTTGGCCTATGTCAGGGATTGGCAACCTTTGGCATGCAGCCCATCAGGGAAAGCCGCTGGTGGGCCGGGAGGGTTTGTTTACTGCAGCAACTGCAGGGAGTCATGGCCAGCACATCCCTTGGCCTGCGGCGCTTCCTGCAATCCCCATTGGCCTGGAATGGTGAACCGCGGCCAGTGGGAGCTGCGATAGACCAAACCTGCGGACACTGCAAGTAAACAAACACTCCCGGCCCGCCAGCGGCTTTCCCTGATGGGCCATATGCCAAAGGTTGCCAGTTCCTGGCCTATGTTATGCCAAAGGCTGGTGAAGGTAATCATAATGGTCCAAACAAGCCTTGAAATCTATGAATTGGAGCTGTAACTCACTATTGTATGTTTGTCTCTTTTGGAAACCCTGTCTACCCAAAACTGTAGGCTCTGCTTTTTAACCAGGGGAGAAATGAGCTTTTAGCCCATTAATTAAAGTGCTACTCGTGGAGGTTAACTTCACTAAGGAAAAAGCATACCAAGGGACAATATAGCAATACCATTTTTCTGATCTTTTACGGAGACTAGTATAAATTACTAAACCATTAAGATTCAAGACTATGTAAAAATTCCAAAACTCCACCTCAAATGGTTGGGCAGGAAACTTTGTTGTAGAACATATGAGAACTGGTGCCCTGTTTTTTGAGCTATCACATAACAATGATGAGTTCTCATCTGAACTTCATTATAAATTGGAACCTGAATTCGTTTTACATCTTTCACACATCAGGCATTATGGACCTGTAATATGATGAGCAAGACAATGGAGTTAAAGGTGCTAAGCATCTTGCAGGAGACACTCCGTATTGTGCAAGTTTAAACCTGTATGGTGGAATCTTCACCTCAGTAAAGTCAATGGAAGTTTTGACATTGATTTTAAGGGGACAACGCTTTTACCTGTAATGAACACTACATCAGACCCCTAGCCATTCCTTCACCATCCCACTGCTTCCATAGAGAGAACGTGACTTCCAGGAGAGCTACTAAAGAAATCAAAGTCTGTACAGCAAAGTCTTTGATACAAAAAGTTATCTGTGGGGCAGAAGGGAACATGGATGGGGCGAGCTTCCCCAAAACCAACTCTTTTTGAAGAAGTGGAGGAGATGCTCCATCTCTTTTTATTCAGTGTTATTGGCCAGTTACCAGAGTGGTGGGTGGGACCTTTACTCCCAGGACTTATTCAAATGTCAATACAAATAACCCTTAAAATATGCAAAAATAAATAATTGTAGGTAATGTATGACAGGCAATGGTAGCTCTGTGGGATCCTGTCTATTGAAAAGAATGCTGTTTATCAGCAGTAGTCTAAATGGTAAATGAGTTTTTTCCTATGGAAATCAGCACTTTTATTTATTTATTTTGCTGGCAAATGCTCAATTTACGAGCCACTCCAGCCTTCCCTGTATTAAATAACAGAAAGTTAATTATTACTGACTCCTTTAAGTTGACTTTCTCTTCTGTGCATGGAGAAAAACAAGAGAGAAGTTCATGACAATTCCTAATTAAGTAACGTTCAGCAGGATAGCTAAAACATTGTATGTTAGTCCTGTTAACTAGCAACACTTCATTACCCTAAGAATTGCAAATTGTCCTAATCAAAAGTGTGAAATAAGACTGAGAAGAAATGTTTATCGTTTTAGTACCAAATAGACTAAGGCAAAAGACTGAGGAGCTTCCCAAAGACATTTCATAATTAATAGTCAAACTTATAGGCCCAGATCCTCACCTGGCCTTTCATGATCTGAGGATCTGGGCCCTAAATTACACATGGCAAAATACGTTCATATCTAGAGTTTTAACTAAGGGTGTCAAGCAATTAAAAAAATTAATTGTGATTAATCATGCAATTAATCATACTTTTAAACAATAATAGAATACCATTTATTTAAATATTTTTGGATGTTTTCTACATTTTCAAATATATTGATTTTAATTACAACACAGAATACAAAATGTGCAATGCTCACTTTATTTTTTCTTACAAATATTTTCACTGTAAAAAAACAAAATAAATTGTATTTTTCAATTATCCCATTAGAAGTACTGTAGCGCAATGCCTTTATCATGAAAGTTGAACTTACATATGTAGAAAATATGTACAAATAAACCTGCATTCAAAAATAAAACAATGTAAAACTTCAGAGCCCACAGGTCCACTCAGTCCTACTTCTTGTTCAGCCAGTCGCTCAGACAAACAAGTTTGTTTACATTTGCTGGAGATAATGCTGCTGGCTTCTTGTTTACAATGTCACCTGAAAGTGAGACTAGGCATTCAAATGCCATTGTCATAACTGATGTCACAAGATATTAATGTGCCAGATGTGCTAAAGATTCATATGTCCCTTTATGCTTCAACCACCATTCCAGAGGACATGCATCCATGCTGATGACGGGTTCTGCTCTATAATAATTCAAAACAGTACAGTCCGACACATGTTCATTTTCACAATCTAAGTCTGATGCCACCAGCAGAAGATTGATTTCCTTTTTTGGTGGTTCAGGTTCTGCAGTTTCCATATCAGAGTGTTTGCTCTTCTAAGGCTTCTGAAAGCATGCTCCACACTTCGTCCCTCTCAAATTTTGGAAGGCACATCAGATTCTTAAACCTTGGGTCGAGTGCTGTAGCTATCCTTGGAAATCTCACATTGGTACCTTCTGCAATGAAAGTGTTCTTAAAATGAATATGTGCTGGGTCATCATCCAAGATGGCTATATTATGAAATATATGGCAGAATGTGAGTAAAACAGAATAGGAGACACACAATTCTCCCCCAAGGAGTTCAATCACAAATTTAAGTAACATATTATTTTTTTTAATGAGCATCATCAGCATGGAACCATGTCCTCTGGAATGGTGGCCAAAGCATGAAGGGGCATATGAACATTTAGTATATCTGGAGGGTAAATATCTTGCAGTTCTATCTACAAAAGTGCCATTTGAATGCTTGTTCTCACTTTCTGGTGACACTGTAAATGAGAAGAGGGCAGCAATATCTCCTGCAAATGTAAACAGACTTGTTTTGTCTTAGCGGTTAGCTGAACACGAAGTAGGACTGAGTAGACTTGTTGGTTCTAAAGTTTTACAATGTTTTTGTTTTTGAATGCAGTTATGTAACAAAAAAAATCTACATTTGTAAGTTGCGCTTTCTTGATAAAGAGATTGCACTACAGTACTTGTATGAGGTAAATTAAAAATACTATTTATTTTGTTTATCATTGTTACAGTGCAAATATTTGTCATAAAAATAAATAATATAAAGCACTGTATACTTCGTATTCTGTGTTTGTAAATGAAATCAATATATTAAAAATGTAGAAAAAACATCCAGAAATATTTAATACAATCACCTGAGATTCTACTGTTTAACAGTGCGATTAAAACTGCAATTAATTTTTGAGTTAATCATGTGAGTTAACTGTGATTATCGATAGTCCTAGTTTTAACAAATCATCACTTGATGGCAGAAATATTCAGAAAGCAAAATATTGTCTCACTCTCAGGTCTAACAGGTTGAGGTGGAGTGGCTACTAAAGCAAATGTCTGTATATAAAGTACAGAGTTCAGGAAAAAAAGTTGTTACATTGGAAATTAAAGAGGAAAATGGCCATATGTTCAGAGAGGCATTTGTGGGTCTCTGTATAGAGCAGAGACCTGGGTTCTATTCCTGGTTTGGCCCTGACTTTAGGCAAGTCGCTTCACCTCTCTGTATTTCCTCACCATTAGTCTATATAAGGGGTCGGCAACCTTAGGCACGCGTGCCAAAGATGGCAACGAGCCAATTTTTAATGGCACTCTGGAGCCTGCCAGGACCTCTGGAGGGGTGGTCAGGGGACAAGGAAGCTGTGGGGGTTGTATGAGTTGGGAGATCTGGGAGCCCTGTCAGGAGACAGGGATGTGGAGAGGGGTTGGGGCAGTCTGGATAGGCCTGGGAGTCCAGGGGTCTGGCTGGGGAGGGGGTGTGGATAAGGGTCGGGGCAATCAGGGACAGGTAGGGGGTAGGGTCCAGTCTGGGGACAAAGAACAGGAAGGCTTAGATGGGGGTGGGGTCCTGGGGGGCAGTTGTCCAGGAGGGGGTAGTCAGGGACAAGACGGGGGGTTGGGAGTTCTTCAGGGGGCAGTCACCCAGCCTCTCCCCTGAGCCCTGACCTCCCCACACCCTGGCCCCCTGCCCTGAGCCCTGAGCCCTGTACCTCCCTCATACTACCCAGCCCTCTGTTTGACTCCATCTCTCCCCACAGCCCCAGCCGTGACTCCAGCCCTCTGGTCCTGGCCGCCGGCCCCGCACAGCCCACTGCTGGTCTGGGGTTCTGGCTGACGGACCCTTGCCAGCCGGGATCCCGGCTGCAGGCCTCACTCAGCCCACTGCCGGCTAGGCGAACAGAACCCCAGACCAACAGCAGGCTAGGCGGACTGGCAGTGTAAGTTCAACATTTTAATTTCATTTTGAATGAAGATTCTTAAACATTTGAAAACCTTGTTTATTTTACAATACAACACTAGTTTAGTTATTTAATAAACAGATACTTATAAGAGAGAGACCTTCTAAAAAACATTAAAGTGTATGATGGCACGCGAACTTAATTAGAGTGAATAAATGAAGACTCGGCGCAGCACCTCTGAAACGTTGCCGACCCTGGTCTATATTTAAACTGTCTGTCTCTCACTATAGAGATTTGCACAATTATTCCTTCCCCCTCCCCCATTCCACAATATTGTTTTGTGGTCTCTAGGTGCTCTTGCATTACAAGTAACTACATAATATATTACTAAAGCAGTGTGAAATTCAGAATTTCCATTCTGTAGGAAAATCTGACAGTTCAACATTTGTTCTCATCCCGAAATAAGATAAAAGGTTCAAATTTCAATTTTTTTGTGAAATGGAATTTTTGGGAAAAAAAATCCCTCAATTTGGATACACTGAAAAATTTCCTTTAGATATTTTTTAATCAAAATTAAACATTTTCACATTTCTTAATTGAAATGTTTCATTACAGTTTGCTGAACTGACCTGAAATATTTCTTTTCCTGTCCCTATAATATTTCACTGCTTTTTCTGTGTATAATTCATTGTCTCATGGGAGCGGTAGGTCAGGAGCCAGATGTTGTCATTCTCCCCTATAGCCAGACTCCTTGGACAGACGACAACTCCAACAATGTACTCAGAAGTCGTGTGACTCCCATGATGCCACATGGAACCCGTCAGAGGAAAGTCCACATTGCATATGGGAGATGTAGTCCTTCAGAGACCCCCACATATAGGACAGAATGCACCCCAAACTACAACTCCAATGAGGCAATGTACTGAAAGGGAAATGTAGTTTAATGTTTTGTTCAACTGACTCAAAATAATATTTAATTTTCATTCCCCCAAAGAAAAATTGAAAGTTTTTTGCAAAACTGAAATTTTCCCCCTAAAGATTTTGATTTTGTGGAAACTGCATTTTCCATCAAAAATAATTCCAGTGAAAAATTCCTAATCAGTTCTATAAATTACTTAGATGAAAAAAATCTCTATTTTCTTGCTTACACAAATTCCACCCTGCAGAAAGTGAACATTGACAGTTATTCCCATTAAGTTTGATGGAAGGTGACTTGGTATTATATGTTCACTATGACCCTGATGGATCATGAGTAGTTCTATTGAACTCCCCTAGGATTTATTATGAATATTTCAAGATGTCAGTGTAGTTCATTTGAAGAATCTATATCTTATTGTTATTCAAATAACTCTTGGAAATTAAAGGTAGATAATTAATGTTACAAATAATCTGAAACCTTTTTGTTACAAGCTTCCTAATAACAAACACATTATAACACAGTTCAAATGAATGACTATTAAAACTGTGAGGAATTCACAGAAGGGTGGCACTACTGACATGGTGCCCATATGTCTTCCATTACGATAATTAGAACTACTTAATTGCTTTAAACAAGCAACAGTTCACCTGTGTGGAGTTCTATACATAATCAGTGCCTATATTAGTTGGCGTCAACTACCGCTAATATGAAATGCAGCACTCTGGGAAGGAATTAGAATACTTCTTATTACAGAATTTTTTTTCAAGATCAGACCCAATCGTAGCATAATTTTAAATTACTAGCATCACTGTACATACAGAAGAAGCCCTACAGAACTTCTCCGCACCCTTCCCCTATTTGCTCAACTGCCATATATGGCTGCAGAAAACCAGAGTCAAGGATACCACCCCTGCAGAGGGATTTGGTATCTTTATAGCCCATTCAACCACTATTGAGGGGACTGTCCCCCGAGAATCAATGGAAGTTCCTCTGACATGGAGGTCAAGTGATGTGCAAAGATCATAAGGTATTTGTGTACGGAACCATGGGACTGGGTTTGGCCTTATATAATGACAGTGGAATTGCTTTATTTCCTTGCCCTGCAAAAAGAGTATTCAGACAGATGGTAAAGGTAATTGAAGTTCTGATCCTGCACTGATCTCCACGTAGGTGACTTCTTGTAAGGCACACCATTGACTTTATGGGTGCAGGATTTCTCTAATGTGGAGTAACTTGCAGGCTCAGAGCTGTCTGGTGTATTTTTCAGGGTTTGCTCCTGTGTTCTTCTAATTCGAGGATTTTTTTCCACCTGTATGTAAAAAAAGAAAGAAAAATGCCTATGTTGTCGTCCAACCAACACTGCTCCCATTATCTCAGTGAGAGCCGTCCATTGTCAACTCAAATATTTATACCCTCTTAGTTCTGACTTTAAAGGACCCTCATAATTTCCTTGTATTCTAGACAGTAATCTTGACTGTTCATTTAAGTAAAAGTCAAAATAATCATAAGAGATTGATTTAACCATTTGATATTTAGAAATAAACATTTTCTCTTACCGTGTTTGAAGCAAAGTACATTGGACAATCGATACGCAATAAAACATGCTGCTTCTTGAACTTATGTTTATTATGACTTGGATATTCCTTTGCCATTCCCTACTGTCACCACTGCTGTCTGTAACAAAGGGAAATTTCAACGTAATCTGATCATAAATCTCACTCCAGACCAAAAAAACCACACCTAGATGATCAGCTGATCTTTTCAAGGGAAGTTTGTGTTTGGAATCTGATCTAATTATCGTAATATACAGTAGATTATTCCAAACCAATAATGCGTGGGGAGGGGAACTTCTCTTACTTAAACGTCACTTTTATAATTTATGTATTTACATGTATTGCAGCATCACCTGAGGGCCTTAGTCAAAGGGTAGAACTCCATGGTGCTAGGTATGTACAAACAAATAACAAGAAAGTCGCTGCCCCAGAAAGCTTACCATTTAGGACCCTAATGCTATGACAATTTAAGCACAGGCTGAATTTTAAGAAGCCCCATTGAAGTCACTGGGATTACTTAAAGTTCAGGACTAAGGTTTATGACCCTAGGTGCAAGAACTGTGGGGGCGGTAGCCTGAAGTGTTTTACATCATATACAGGGTTTATAGTTTGGTTCAATGGCACTCAGCACCCTCACTATGCAAAGTGATCCAGCCCCGTTTATGACCAGACTGCAACAGGGGAATAAAAGACAGAATGTATAAAGGAAGTCTGGATTGAGACTGGGATGTATTTGAATTCACTTCATATAGCAGCAATGAATTTAGATACAGTGGGAGAAGTTCACTCTAGTGCATAGTCCTCCTCATATCATTCCAGTTAACAAGGATTGTGCATGGGAGAGTACGGGGGGTCTAGATAAGTGGCCAGCAGAGGGACCCCAAGACAGTACTCTGTACTTCATGTGCCAGAAGACAGTGATGGAGCAGGTGGATGTTCTCAGGTCTGTTTCAGTGAACCACCTGCAGGTAACTCCAGCATACAGCTACCATGGGTGGTGCGCTGCAGACCTGTGCCAGAGATGAGCGCTATATTTCACCTCATTCACATAAAGACACAGTGCTCTGGTTTGGTGAGGGGAAAGTAAATATAACATCCTACTACAGAAAGTCCTCCCAAGTAGAGCTGTACGAATAACCAATTTTTCAGTTCTCTAACAGTTCAGGGGCTGGAGGGAGTTTGTGAATTGAAAAAAAAAAAGTTTTGAGTTGAACAAAACACTTTATTTTGATTTGGGGCCAGTTTTATAAGGAACTTATATTGTTTTTTAAATTAAATGGAAGGAATTTTCAATGCAAAGTCATTTTGAATCAAAAAATGAAAATGTTTCACTTTGAAAATGTCTGCAATTTTTGCTGAAAAAAGGTGTTAGACAAAACATTTCATGCAGCTCCACTCACAAGGCCCCCAACTTGCTCTTAGCATTAGTCTGTGCAGACCTCCTTTACCACTGAGAATTTCAGCCAGTCCTCATAAAATGTGATGTAATTTGAAATGTAACACAGGCATATACAGAAATTTCATTTCCGAAGATATTTGTTCAATGAGCCAGAAGAATACAACAACATGCAAAATGAAATAAAAACCAAACAGCCCTTTTTTGTGTATGGGTGGATCTCAGTACCAGTGAAATATGTGTTGCTGTGCAGAACACTATTACGGGACTTTTGTACAAAGAAATGGAATTTAAAACCAATATTAAAAAGGCAAATGAGATTGAGACTCTGGAGCTAACAAAATTTGTGATGAGCTATTAATTAAAATGAAAAAGCACACATGCTAGTAACCATCTGCCATTGCAGGAACAGTTTTACCTGATATTCATTTTGAAGATAAACACAGAGATGAAGTACCAGATTGCACACGGCAAATTCTGGGAACAAACTTGTTTGCCTGGAAGAGGAAGGAGAGTTGGAAGAGGAAGGAATACTCTAACTGTTTTGAAATAGCACCACTGTGTAACTGTCAAATGGAAGTCAATGACCAGTCACACAAACTCATACTAATCATCTGAATTCTTGCCCTGTGTTTTTTAAGCTGTCTTTCACTGTTCTTTTTGAGCTGAGACAACGACTCATTCTCATTTACAGTTTGGCTGCTTCGAAGTCTAACGGAGCCTAAAGGTGGGTATAAACAGAATTTACCAGAGTGGTGTAAAAGACATTTTAATTTAATTAAGAATTCAGGCCGTGGTGCCTACATTTATTTTTGATTCATCGAAAGTCTCTTATTTTTCCACTATCATCTGTAGGCTTAGATTATTAAAACAAAATAAGCAATGTTTAAAATATCGATCTCAAGCTGTTAATGGTCTCAGTGGCCATTTTATATTAAGTAGTTAATTATATGATACCATTTTATGCACCTGGAGGTTTCCAGTCGAGTATTTATTTGGAGCTTTTTGTTCGCTATCTTGCTGTTTGGTCCTAGGTAGAGCTGAAATAAGTTTGAAGCTTGGAAATGGATGTGAAAGCATTTAGAGTATTAAAATGAATAGTACTTTTCTCTTTTCCTAAGTCATTGTCACATAACCAGAAATGAAGGCCTCTGCACTCATTTCTGTGCAATGTTCTGTTCAACAAAATGAATTTTTCAACAGCAAGTAGGACTATAAGAAGAAGGCTAGAACTCACAGGCTATGTTTATCTCCAATCATATTACATTACATTTCCTTTGAAGTGTGCTTTAGTAGAACACTTCACTAGTGCTCAGTTTCACATTTCCATTCCCCCCATCCCCTCCCAAAAAATCACTTTTTTTCTTTTTTCCTTCTAGTTGCACCAAAGCATTTAATATCTTTAGAATAAGATGAAAAAGACATGCTATTGAATTCAAGAGCTAAGATGGATCCAATAAGAAATATCCCATCAGTATAAGCTGCTAGAACAACATGGGAGCAGAATCTGTCTCACTAGGTTTTGCTTCTTCAACAGAACAATCCTTGGTTCATGTCCAACACTTTGGAGAGGTTTATAGAAAACCAAAAAATAAAATCTTATATTTAAGGCTTTTTCCTGAGGTCTCTCCAGTTTCATCATCAGTGATGTGCCATTATAGACAGCAATGGCAGAGCTTTTCAGCTAACTTAGTCCCCTATCCTGCAAAACATATGCACCTAAGTAGCTTCATTTAGCTCAGTGGAGCTAGTTGTGTAAAGCAGAGTTTGCAAATAAAAGTTTGTAGGATCAAAACCTGAGTTTCTAGTCACCAATCTGTGCAAATATACATACAACAAATTGGAGTACAAGTTAACTTATACCATGAAAGACCACCATACAATTATGATTTGTGTCCTGTGCTCCCCCGCACCCCATTATCAACATTGTAACAAGAAATCCCACCTTCCCCCAGTATTCCAGGCTTTATCCAGACAGTTTACAACATCGTTGCGACAAAAGTCAAGAGTAGTGGGACATGTGGTACTTTCATTTTCATTGAGTGCATATCAAAATTCAATTCATTTTGATGAGAATATTGAAGATGAAAAATGTCACAACATGGATTTAGGCTTATAACAAGGTTCAGAACAAGTTGAGAATATAGCAAAACCAGCCCATTTCTCCAGAGAGAGAAGGAGATTGTAAGTCTGTGCTTCTTCTGATTATTGGACCAACTTCTGTTCGTGAGCGAGACAAACTTTCAAGCTACACAGACCTCTTCTTCAGCATTACATAACCTTGAAAGCATGTTTCTCTCTCCAATAGAAGTAGGTCCAATCAAAGATATTACCTCATCCACCTTGTCTCTCTCATATCCTGTGACTGACACAGCTACAACAACACTGGATACTTCTTCTGATTGGCAGATTGAACTAGCTGAAAATGTTGGTCATAATGCTAGTCATAACTGAGGGGAAACAAAGAGGAATATTATCTGTAAAAAGAAAATTATCCAATATGTATTTTCTGTGTGTGTATATATACATACATGCATGTATATATATGCACACACACAGAGAACAGAAAAAATGAAGATGTTTTCAGGAAACTTTTAGAGGAGTTCTCTTTGACAGACCTCAAGGAATTATTGATTTGTGTTGCTCAGAAAATAATTATGATTTTGAACTTTAATAATATGTGTATATAACTTTGCATTGAGATAGAAAACTTATAGCGGTATTGCTTCAGCAAAAAAAAAATGCAGATTTTAAGAGGTTCTGTGGTGCAGAGTCAATATGTCAAATTCTGCTTTCATTTATAGCAATATTAATCCAGAGTAACTCCATTGTTTGCAGGGGGCTGTTTTCCTGAGCTGGGTCCTATTTAAAGTGACTGTTTACAAATAAGTTAAAAAAATGGATACATTCCAGTTAATCTAATTTAACTCCAGAAGAACAGGAAGAGATTTTCTTACTGGGGCAATGAGTATCATCTGTAGGAGTCACATGACTAAACCAAAGTATAATTCACACAATTGAAGGGATAATCTTTACTGCAAGGACTTCGGTAGGCTATAAGATTTGTTTAGATAACAACACTGCAGTAAATCTCGGACTACATTATTCCCTTATCTCATTTTCAACTACAGGGTAGTACTCTACAGTTTCATATGTGCGGAATACAAGATCTAAGCCTCAAGCAGCCAAATTCTTGTTCTTTAATTTTAACAGATGGGCTCAAAAATGTGGTTTGTTTTATATCTTTTTTCATGGGAAAACACAAAATACATTAATTTTACTTTAGTGGACAAATTCTTCACTCAGTTTCAACAGCATAAAACCTATATAACCCTCTTGCTGTGCACTGAGATAAAGTTTCCTTGCACTTACACCAGTTAGCAGAATTTGACTCCACTTCAAAGAGTCTAGCACGTCTGTTAAATTTTCTAAAAGGTTCTAGTTACAGTAAAACACCCAAATTTTGTTTTTGACACATCAGTTTCACTTGGCTTCCTTCACTGTTTACTATGAACTACTGACAATTTCTACCTTCTCAAGTTCTGAGCAATAGGTTTTGGTCAATTGGATTTAAGAAAATTACTAAGTTATCTTTACATGTTCTTGCATATTTGGTCAAATTCAGAAAGTAGGTGGCTGTCACCCTACCAAAGTCAATGGAGTTGAACCCTATTACAATGAATTTGGCCCACATGCTTCTGCTACCTTTTCACTGAAGGTTGATTTGAAACACCTTACTGAACGTTTCCTGTTATACCTCAGTCTCTCACATCAATGCAATCTGCTTTTCAATACTTCAGTGGCACTATACCTTAGAACATTATAATTGATTAACTTCAGACTTCTAATTGATCTGTCTTTCGCACATGCAAACACCCACACAATGTCTGTCTCTATTTTTTTTCTGGAAAATTAAAGGTTAATAAGATTATTCTTCATTATTAGTGTCTGTGCTAATGGCACAGTGCTGCTCAACAGATGATCTCAACATTTCATACAAGATGTCCATGGCCCCAGTAAACATGTAACATTTGCTAAGGGCCAGATTTTGACACTCTTACTCAGTTATTGCAGCACAAGCAGTGCCATTGATTTTAATGGGACCTCTCTTTGAGTAATGTACTACTTCAGAGTAAGAGTATCAGAATCTATATAAACATGTAGGGTTTGATTTGGTGTAAAAGTCAGGATACAATCTGTTCAATCATGCAATCTGTGCACATGAAAATTTCCTTTTGACACCAGTGGAAGGTATACACTACGTACTGTAGAAATTGGCCCTAGACATTGTTTGGCTCATTTGAGATTAGCTACAAACAGGCATTCAAACTTCCAGATGCTTACGTAATTTGATCTCCTAAAATGTTATAAGGTCATTCATTACCTCACACAGACCAGACCTCATTAGTCAAACTATCCTGTAAACACACTAAGAAGAAGAGAAGTTCTTTGAAAAGTTTTCTTGCTAAGAGTTCATACTCCTAAGCAAGCAAACCCCTGAGATTGTATCACCACTAGAAGAAGTCAAAAAGGTCAACTGTCTTGGAAGATTCTGGAGGCATGATCAGATGCATCTGGAATTAAGTGCTTTTTCAGATGTACATCATATAATTGACTGTGCTGCCTTATTCTCAGTGGCCACCTACCCATGGCTCTGAGCAATGGTTTGAATCTACTGCGGTGGCAGTTATACTTCCAGGCCTTTATCCTGAGAGGTCCTGATCATCCTTGACTTCCAAGGTCACAATACTGCCAGCCCCAAGGATTCAAAAATCATAATTTTAACAGAAAAAAAATCATTGGATTGTCTTAAAAAATCATGAGATTTTAAACGATAATAAATATGGGGTTGCAGGGGGTGCCATTTGGTTTTTGAGCCTTTGGGGTTCAATGTTTTCTCCACAATTATGAGGGCAGGAAACTTACTTTAAAATAAATAAATAAAAAATAAATAAATACTGAAATTCTCATGCAATGACCATAACTCCAGGAGCTAGGCCTTTAAGAAATAAAACCACACCAAATGTCATGATGAAATCATGAGAGCTGATAACACTGCTGATTATTATGACAGCATGTATGGACTCCAAGTAAGATGGGGGCCCATTATGCTAAACATGTACAAACGCATGGTGAAAAACTGAGTCACTGCCCCTAAGAGTTTACAGTGTGAATACACAGACAAATTAACCATTAATGTCCTCATTTCACAATGGGAAATTTTCTTGAATTCCAGTCCAATGCATTAACCTTAGGACCATGTTTCCCCCCTCTTCCTTATCTCTTGTCCACTATTCAGGATATTTGAATACACTGATGATGGTAGCTGCAGAAACTCCAACATCTATCTACATACTTGGCCCCTATTTGTATTTATACTAAATCCATTTTACCCTGCACTGTCATATTAGCATAACTTACACTCATCTTTGCAGAGTAAAGAGGCTTTAACATGGACATAAATATCTATTTTCATTAATTATAATAATTTCTTCTGAAGTACAAAATCTGAAAGTATTTTAGTATACTGAAGTGTCAATTGAGCACTTTAAGGAATAGTATTTTTTTTCTTATACGTATTCATTGCTATACCATAGCATTATCTTTGATCCTTAACTGTAGGTGATCACTGAATTTACTGCACTCTCCTTGCATTTTAAATTACATTTCAGGTGGCTAAATTCACCCCTGAAGTGACTGCGGTAGAGATAAAGCCAGGACTATTATATTAGGGCTACAGAAAACTGTACTTGTCCTATATATTGGAAAGAAAGGGGCAGGAAACAGAGAAGAAAGCAACCTTAGAAAGGAGCCAGGCAGGAATTTGACTAAATATTTTTTCAGCAGAGAATGCCAATTGGTCACAGCCAGAAACTTTTCACTGCAAAAGGGTCACTTTTTAATTTCTCGGCTTAAATTTTTTTGAAGAAAAAAAAGATTCAAAATCATTCAAATGTTTCATTTTAACTTTTTGCAAATGAAAGATTCAATGTTTCCAGTTTGAAATGTCTTTAGTTCAAAATGTAACTATAAAAGTTGCAGCACCAGGACTTAAACTTCAATGTTTTGGAATCCAGTCCAAGGCTTTAACCATGTTTCCTCTTTTGTGGGCCCCATGAGAAATGTCTGAAAATGGTGGTGCAAATAGCTATAGAAACTTCAACAATTACATTTTTGGACCCAATTTTCATAGCCCAACAATAGTAAAAAAAATAAATAAAATAAAAATAGTTTATAATGAATTCAAAAAATTCAAAACAAAATGTTTCGATTGACTCTAACCTTTCCCCTCTCTTTCCTTCAGATTTTCAGTTTTTTGAGATTTTGACTTTTTTTTTCTAATTTGGAACAGGAGAAGTTTTCAAAATCTTAATTTTTTCCCCAGGAAAATTTTCATTTCCCACCTTGCTCTTTCTAGGACTTCTCCTCACTCCTTTCATGCAAGATCCCAGTCTGTGCAGTTATGCATGTGCTTAATTTTACACACTATCTTTGTGATCCTTTCACCACTGAAACCAAAAGAGCTTTGCCTTTGACTTTTATGGATAGTCCCCTTGAATTCATTCAGGCTAGCCATAGCATGTAAAGTTAAACCCATGCATTTGTCTTTGAAAGATCAAGGTGTATGCCTGGCCTGCTACAAAAATCAGTTAGGCAGTGAAATGTTGAGTTACAAGGCCTTTAGTCCGGCATAACCCTGAGCCAGGATTTGCCCATCACCCGGACAGAACCCAATGCAAGTCGGTGCCACTCCAACAAGTCCTATTTTCTGATAAGTTTATATCGCACATATAATTTACTCCCATCATCATACTAAACTTGGCATCCTGAATGTGAGCTACCCCAGGAAATACTGCACTTCAAAGCACACAGCAGACAAAAGTGCGTCATTCTACAATATTTATGTTCAAAAAGCATGATAGTTGAACAAAGTTTCATAGGGTGACTAATTACAGTCTTTCTTCTTTCCTGATATTTTCCAGATTACACCTAACTGAAAAAAAGTGATCTAATCATTTCCAAGCCAAGCTGTTCGAGCCATATTGATCACCAATACTGTTACAATATTATTTCTACTAAAGGTGCCAAAATCGTAAAGCATCATTAATCTTCTGCGTATGCCTTGGCTGCTTGAAACTAGATGAGTATGTTACTTACATAGTTGAAAAATGCCACCAACCCACATGAATAGGTGGTGGAATTTGAAGGGGCCAGTGGTGAAAGGGGCACAATACCAGTAGCAATGGAGGGAAACACTCAGCAGGCCACAATAGCTCCTCCCCGCAGGAGTCTCTGCCACCTATTGGCCAACTGTGGGAGAGGGGTGCTGATTAGTCAGCATTCCCTACAAAGGGGAACAAATGGCATTTCATTCCATCATTACTAAGTTCTCTCACATGCAGAAATGAGGAACAATAAAGATATGTTAATATTCCAAGTTAAGTAATACAGCTGTTCACGAATGTGCACAATTACTTTTCTTTTTAAAGGAGAAATATTGTAAACATGTTCAAACATATCAAGAAGAGGTAGCAGGGAAATCCAAATCCACTGAAATGGGCCCTTCATAGAGTAATTCATCAAATTGAAAAACGGGGGCCTTGGTCTCTTTTCTCTCACATCCCCCAAACTCTGCAAAATAGAGGGTCACTGAGTTTTACAGGCCCACCTGTCTTCAACTCTCTCTTTTTCAGTCACTTGTGCCCTCAGCTATTGAACATTTGGGAAGCGCCACAAAATCCGGCTACAATAATGTGGATCGCAGCACGGTAACAAAACCCAGTACGCCCCGCCAGGGGCTTATACACCTGAACAAGCAGAGGCCCTAGTCTGAAGAAACCACTGGTTATATAAACAACATTGGAGTTCAAAGAACTATCACCAAGTAAAGTGTATTTTGTAACCACATCCATTTGATATTATCTGATGGTGTCTTCCAGTGTGATAGGAACATATCCCCACTATTTCTCCAGTAATAAGTATTAGACATTATTCCTGATAATTTATCAAACAGTTTGGCTAATAAATTCCAGAATTCTTTATTCATTAAGAATTAGAAATAATTAGAAAAAATGGCTCATTCTAATTCTCTGCTGATGTTACATTATTTGTCTCACAGAATTTCCTCATGACCTCATTAACTATTGAATTCTGTGCTAAATTGGTAGTGTTTATTACTTGAAAAATTAGGTAATGCCTTAATTATATTCAGCATATGTAACTGACAACTTATTAAATAAAAATTTCCTAAATTGTTTTCAAACATTTCTTGTTTTAGCCTATTAACTGGTTTAGTAGCACACGAGGGATGTTAGTTAAACACAGTCGTATTTGGAATCACGACCGTGTAATGTTGCCTTGTGCTAACTGAGGTCACAATTCAGGAAGTGCTTCAAGTGCAATAATTAACTTTAAATGTTACGCATTGATTGTAAAAAAACACTACTTTCTGAAAGAGAAGTATTTCTTGAATAAGGCCTTATTTAGCTGAATTAAGAAAGAATATATATTAATAGCAATGGATATCAAAAATAATTAAGGGGGAATATTTACAGCAATGTGGGATTAGGATGACCAGATGTCCCTGTTTTATAGAGATAGTCCCAATATTTGGGGCATTTTCTTCTACAGGTGTCTATTACTCCCCCACACCCTGTCCCAATTTTTCACACTTGCTGTCTGGTCACCCTATGCAGGATGATTGTCAAATATAGTAACGGCTTGATAGAAAGATTTGTTTCCTCAAAGGTGAAGCTTATGTATTTCCCTGTTCCCTTATTAAGCCCTGCCCCCTATGCACTACCATAATACAAATTATAAACAATAACATTACTATAATTTTGTTCCTGTGAATAATAGTTCTATAGAAGACAATAGGAATGCTACCAGGTATGTATGTGCTTTTAATAGTTGGAGGATCAGGGTTTAGGCTGCCACCATCTCAGGAGGTTATGAGGAACTCCTCATTGACTTTAGGAAAGGAGAAGAAGGGCCTTAGAATTTATTCAGTCATTGCTCCAACAAATTCTTAGAGAAGCCAAAGGGAATTAATGCATCAGGATTTGACCCACCACTTATGTGGCCACTATCATGTAATGGCCACTATCTTGGCTGACATCCAGACCTGAACCAAGACCTCCAGGGCTATAAAGATAAGTCCCTACTTCCTAAGATGTTCACTACATCTCAAAAAAGATATTGAAGAACTAGAGGGAATTCAGAGAAGAGCAAAAAGAAAGGTAAACCTCTCCTATTAAGAGAGGCCGGGTTTGTTTGGCTAAGAAGGGAGATGAATAAGAGGGGACATGATAAATGTATATAGAAATGATGAATGGCCTAAAGAAGACAGATGAGAACACAAGGAAAGGGGGACTTTCAATGACATTAAAAGATGAGAATTTCAAAACCAATAAAAGCATTCTTTTACACAAATGGTAATTAAACTGTGGAACTCATTGCCATAAGAAGTTGGAGAAAACAACAAATTAACTACTTTTTAAAAAGATATGAAGAATCTTATAACGAATGGTAACAAACTTTGTGGACGAGCTATTTAAGTTCTTGTTGCAGGGTATAAACTAATCTCTATCTATCAGAGAACATGATGAGACCTAATATTGGTGGCAGATTATCCCATATTTATCTGCCTATTGCTGACAGATTATCCCAGATTATCTACCTATTGTGGGGTTTTTACATCTCTCTGACACATCTGGGGTCAGCCACTGTGGGAGACAAGATCCTGGACTAGATGGAAACTGTCTCTGATCCAGTATGGCAATTCCTATAAGATAAGGAGCCAGGTACCTTATGCTTGTAGCAGACTCACAATCAGGTGTTTATTAGTCACAGATAGGGATACATTGACCAATGGGTTACAAATTTCCCCTGGACAAAGAAAACTCTTCCCAGCTATCTGAGACCTACAATAATTGGGATCCCTGATGACCACCATCTTGGTTAAAACTCGGGATTCGACTAGAAACATCTAGAGCTGGAAGCGTAAGCCAGTATACGTGAAGCTAAAGAGCCAAGCTCTCAAGATGAGAGATGTAACAGATCCCTAACCTATCCTCTGTGAACCATGCAGAGGTGGATACACATCACACTTACCAATGGGTTCCATTTTGTAGAGATGAAAATTAGTCATGTTGTTAAAGAACAAGTTGCAACTCAGGAGATACCTAAATAGGTTAGGAACTTTGTGTGTGACCTTGGCAAGTCATTGACTTGCTGTGAGATTTAGTGTCTACACCAGTGAAATGGATTAATATTTACCTAGCTCAGAAGGATAGGTTTTATTATTACTTATTTGTATTACAGTAGTGCCTAGAGTCCCCAGCCAAAATGGGTGTCCAATTGTAGTAAGCGCTGTATAAACACATAATGAGTGCCAATCCTGACCCAAAGAGACTACAGTCTTTAATACACCCTTGAGGTTTTTAATGCATGTAAAATGCTTTGCAATCCATTAATGGAAGATATATTACAAGCACAAAAAATAATTTGTGTTATTTTTAACAAAAGAAACTATTTTTGTTAATATTCAACACTATTCTTTCCTTTGCTGGAATTTAAGGATTTTTCTTCTGCGCAATTTTCATACTGTCTATTGCAACATGCACATACTTATATAGTATTTCAGATCCTGGTTATCATGCAAGCAGATTATTTCACCAAAGCATATTTCTCTGGAATAATTAGTTTTTAATTTTATGTTTTATTATTCTTTTCTTGGGAGGATTATCATAGTTTATAATTAACTTTTGCAATATGCAAATAAATTATAGCATGCAACTTTCCATTTCATTGCTTCTGCTCTGGAAAACAAAATACTGAAGTTTCTAGATACAATAAGGCTTATGTGCATTTTTTAAAAACGCACAATAAAATATATCTGGGTTTTCTTTTGAACAGCTACCTGGGTAATGTTAGTAAAAGATGCTGAACTAAAACATTGTGTTACCATTGCTTTCATAGCAGTGCCAAATCTGGGCTGGTTTTCTTTTAAAATATAACATATCAGCATGCATGAGGAAAACACACTTTATTAATCATAGCAAACTATGGCCCAATTCTGCAAGTGCATCCATGTTGGCAGACTCCTGCATGTGCACTGAGTCATCTCCCTGATCAGGACTGAAGCAGGCCATTTACAGAGGCATCCTAAATAAAATAAAATAAAAATCCTTTTAGACTTCAGAGGTGATTTATAGCTATTAACAGAATTCACAACATTGACAGTTCTGTATGACCTAAGCTTTTTCTCACTGAATCAATGTTATGAAACAGGAATAAATCATTGTTGCAACTAGTGTTCTAGCCATCACCAGTGCTTCTTTAGTTAAATTTGGTGCGTGTAGACAGAGAGGATGTTCAGTTGAGAGGTGACAAAGCTTGCTAGCTTTTTAACTAGTCAGTTGGTTTCTTGGAGACAGATTCAGTCCTGGGGTACTACAGACTTCAACAAAGTGACAACCAGGTGGGGGGAAATGGCCTTTAATCAGTAAACTAAGGAAATCCATCTGAGTGCTTCTGATTCTTCACCACACTACAGGCAGAAAATAAAAATATATTATGGTTATGATATGTCAACCTTGTGCTAATTTACTTTCACATAAATTCAATCAGAGGATTAGATAAGTAATATTTTTACCATAATATGCTTCTCATGGGTAAAATGTAAATGTTCATCTTTAAAATATCTGTATCTAGGGAGCTGTTATTATTAATCATTCTGCAGTAAGTTTCCAGCCATTTTAAGAATGTTACCAGGACAACCACACTAGGCAACTTTTTGTTCAAACTATACAGTCTCTTGTGGCAGATCATGTATATATTATAAAAACAGACAACAATAGTAGCCTTATAAATCCTGTTCCCTGTTCTTATTCCTTACTGATGTGATGAAGTCACATCTTTATGAATATTACACATATAAAAATGACATTATGAGAACTTTAAGGTTGCAAATTCAAGCACTCAGATGTTAGGAAATGTCAAAATTAAAATCACTTCTGCAACCTTAAGTTGCCCCCATTGTATTATGATAGTCTTTAATTACACAGACACATACCATAGGATCCTGCCTCCTTCACTACTCAGTATGGAATGTGCTCACTGAATGAGAAGCTATTCAATATTTAATTTTCTCTTCATTGTTCAATGTATGGTCTCAGATCTTACTTACAGCACACTATTCAAGTCCAGCTTTGAAGAAAGTAGTAACTTGCTCATGAACTTTTCTATGGAACTCATCACTATAGTATCCAAGTGCTTCACAAACATTCATTACTTTATTTTCACAACACACATTTGAGGTGTCAGGTTATTATTATTCCCATTTGCAAATGGGGAACTAAGGCACAAGTGGATTATGATTAAAAAAAGTTCACTTATTTTGGATGCCCATTTTGAGATGCCTAGAATCTGATTTTTCCAGAGTACACAGTATTATAGCACATTATATGTTCAAAACATAGCTCCCGTTGACTTCAGTTGCAGGTCTGACCGCTCAGCACTTCTGCAAATCAGATCCCAAGGTCTGAAATCAGACACACAGAAAATGAGGCCCACACAATTTGTGACCACCTCTGAAAAATCTGGTTTAGGTGACTTGCTGAGCAACACACAGGAACCTTTTGGTTGAGGCAGGGATAGAATCCAAGTCTCCAGCGCAGAACTCAACTGCCTTAACCATGAGACCATCCTTTCTCTTCTGCATTTCCCTGACACATTTACTAAACATTTTCCACCTTCTGGGGCAAACGAGGCAGAGATCTCACCGACAACATCCCGATTAACAATAATGCACACTTTTCTTCCATCTCAGTATTCCACTCACCAGACCTCCCAGTCTTCTTGCCCAGCTAGTCCTGATCTCCCTCCCCACAGCTCCCAGTCTCAGTTTCCACCCTCCCCACCTCACACCCAACCTCCTTGGTTCAATCTATTCCCTTCACTACCCTCCCCATCCCCACTTGGGATGTTTCCTCCTCTGTGCTACCATGTAGCGATGGGTTAGAGCATGCCCAGTGTAGACTGAATCTTCAAAGGATTGGCAGCTAAAATCTCTAGTGAGCACATGCACACTGAGATTTTTCAAGGGTTTATGACTTGGCCAAATTTGGACAATTTTTCCTGAAAAAAGCAAAAGGCACAGCCCTGAACCCAGGGTGCCTGATCTGCCAAATTGCAAGCCCCTGTTCCAACGCATGGTGGCATTAGAGCTTCAGCAAAACAGTTATAAGAATTTTTGTATTTTTAACATGGACAAAACATTTTACCCTAATATTATTCTTGGAATTGGATAAATTGTTTTGGCTGAAACTTTCCTTTACAAAAAACATGCAGCCTGAGGCAGACATCTGGCATGGAAAATTTCAGCACAAGCAGTTAAAGTTTAGCAAAGATATAAGACTCTGTTTTCAGCTGCCTGTAATGGAACATGCTGGGTAACCTTAGGATGTACTATCAGCTTCACCCATATTGTGCATTTTAAAATAAAGCTGATTTTTTTTCCAGAGGAAAAGTGGCATTTCATTCATATGCTACTTGAAAAGCCTATTTTCTACATAAACCACAGCTGCCATAAGCCCCAATTTTACAAGTTGCTCCACACAGGTGGGCCGCTAGCTGGGCTCTGTGCCTGCCTGCATGGTGCCTTAATTATGAAAATGAACTTCCTCTTTCTCCAGAATATGTCATCTTGTAATTTGTTTCTTAAACTTGCTGCAATCATCAGCACCAAATCATTTCAAACCGCTACCTGAGGCAACATAAACAGGCAAAACAAAGAAGAAACATATGCTGACTTTGATGTTGTTGTCGTCCCTCTGTTTTCTGCTAATATATTGGAGAAAAATATCTTTGATAACTAAGCAGAGAGAGAGAATGAAGTTCATAGTCAAGATAAAGCCAGAAGGCATCAGATAAAAGTTGGTAAAAAAGTAGTTTACACGTATCAGCTAATGATTCACAGCATCCAGTGCTCACACAACCCAACTAATGACAGTGGGAAAGATGCAAATACAGGAGCTAATATTAAATACTATAATATGCAGAAAGGAATATGCTGAAAAAATATCAGTTTTACACACCTCTGTGTCTGGAGATTACAGAGATGGCTATAGCGGAGCTGGGATAGTGTCTAATCCTCATTTAGGAGCACACTATATTTTTTGGACCCAGAACTGAGACTCTGAATTTTTCCCACTATATTCATGCTGAGAATGATCATGCCCAGACCTGAAGAAGAGCTCTGTGGACCTCGAAAGCTTGTCTCCTTCACCAGCAGAAGTTATTCCAATTAAAGATATTACCTCACCCACCACTTTTCTCTCATTCACTCAATTTGATAAATGGGCAACACTAGTGATGGGGGAATGGGAGGGGAAATTGACCAGTCTGTGAGGATCTGCTTTTCAGAAGTGTCAGCAGTCACAATTCCTACTTATGTCAAGTGGTGGTGAGGACTCTCATCTCCTCTGCAAAAATCAGTGCCTAACTGAAGAGAAGAGATTTAAACATGTTAGTTCTTCATTCTGCAGGGAATTCCACGAGGATGAATATCTGCACTTGCACAGAGCCCCACTGAAGTCAATGGGCGCACCGCAAAGAGATCATTGTGGATCACAGCTTTAGAATGTAGAGTCTCTTCAACGCTCTACACTGGCTTGAAAAAGCAGACTAGGAGTTCCCCAGCTCTTTCCTCATGTGGATCAAAGAGATTGCCTCATGGACACTGCTCTCTCTTCCATTAGTGACGACGTAATATCGCCAGGGCAACTGCAGCAATTGCTTATGTGCAAAAAGGAAAATAATTGATTTTAGCTGCCTTTTAATGTGATTTGTCAATTGGAAACAAGCTCCATGTGACCTGCCAGTTCTCCCCAGTTCAAAAGCAAGTGCTCCAAGGACCACAGCCTGAGAACCACCAAAGTAACTACATTGATTGTGTTGTTCCTTTTACACTGAAAATGTAGTCTGTGACACTTATTACTGTAACAGCGCTTCTGTGCTGATGCCATTCCATTTTATTTGACAGAACATGTATTGATGTGAATTACAGCTGACCATCTTGTGATGAATAGCATCAGCCAACAACCTACCAATGATTGGCTGAGATTCCAGAGTCGCAACAGCTAATCCTAGAGAATAGTGAGACAGATCCTTAGCTAACTGCAGCAGATCCAGTAACGTCAATGGAGCTTCATGAACTGATACCAGCTGAATATCTCTGAGAGAATCCTGAACAAGACTCCAGGAAAATCTGTCCCATTTCCAAACACGTGCATTTATGTCCAGAATCCTATACTGATAGTTAAAGCAGTACAATTTCCCTTTTGTGGATACATGTACTAGTCTCTAGAATTTAAGGGATCTTGGAATTTCAGACAGTTGTCCTTCCCACTCTAGGAATTGCTCTCAGTCCATGATGCAGAACCCATAGCTGATACATTTTCTTTACCCTAAAAACAGACAATCACCAGAACTTTAAAATTGGATTAGTATATTCTTAGGCCACTTTAATTATGGTACAATGGACCAAATTAATTCCCATTGTAACTACTCTAATGTCAGTTCACTTCCACCAGAGGAAAAAAAATGACTTTTCTGTTAAGTGGCTGAATGCACCATTAATATCTTTCAGCTTTTGTGGTCAATATATTTTGTTAGAAAGAACAGATTTGCAAACAAAGAAGAAAAGAAAGCCTCCAGCAAAATGTACCAAATACACTGTGTGGGGACCAGTGAAAAGATTGTTCAATGCTTTGTTTGCAAATTAGACCTTGGCCTAACCTTTGCTAATTCTGTGATAAAACATATTGATTAGTACATTTTAATTAGTGGAGATTTGAGACTGAAGAGCATTTCTCATTATCACCTATCGATCAGATATTCCTTGCTCGGGATCCTCCTCGTCCACCCCAGAAGCGAGGACTACTGTGGTATGAGAAAAAAAGTTTTGTCATGTATTTAGCAACCTATGAAATATGCTTCATCGTTAAGTCAAATCAAGGTCCGTGCATTTTAGGCAGCTTTTCAATGATGAAGCACATGTTTAACTTAGCACATGCAAGTAGTCCCACTGAACTCAAGGAGATCACTTGTGTAAAGTTAAGCATGAATGATTATTATGTGCAGAATCAAGGCCTAATTTTGTATCCCAAGTCTAGGATATTTTGTTACCTTACTATTGGTCAGTATAATTAAATCTGTTGGTTTCAGTTTCTTTTATGACAACCAGCTGAATTTTAATTTTTGACCATTATGTCATATTAGAAGGTTATGTAAAGGGTGTGTTTAGACTAAAGTTTGTGATTTTTCTTTTCATTTGGGTTAATTGACCGTTAATTAACTCCAGCTAAGGCCTTTCTACACATGTTGTACCACTTTAACTACACTAGTATAAAACTCCCCCTTTGTGGATGCAGTTATATTGGTATGCATGTGGTTATACTGGTATCACTCATTCCCATACAAGAAAGGAAATAGGCTACATTGGTTTAAGGCACATTTGTACTGGTATAGTTGTGTTCACACTAAGGTTTGTATCACTATAACTGTTTTGGTAAAAAACATCACAACTCACCCCTAACCAACAGTTATAACAGTACAAAGCCAGAGTACAGGTCAGTACAATTGTAAATGCTATTCTTGGCACTGCACCAGTGCTAAAGATGCTCATCTTAGATGTCACAAAACGAAGACTCACTGAGTAACTTTTTACATGCAGAAATTGTAATTGTTTCATAACATTGCTGTGAAATAAGAGTTACATGAAATTGGTTTTAGAAGCTGACTATGTATTATTTTCACAGAGACCCTGGAAAACAATTTTGTAACCAAATTGTAAATAAATATTCCCAATGTTTCAATATATGTATTTTTTCAGGGACATCTCCACATGTGATTGTACTGATTAACATTTGATACAACAAGAGATGAGAGACAAAGGGCCTGATTCTCCACTGTCTTGTACTATTTTACACCAGTGTACTAAAATAGTAACATTTCACACCTCCTTTGCACTCACTGTGCACTGTGTGTGTTCATTCACATCTGTGCAGGGCAGAGGAGAATTAGATCCAACATAAGCATCAAACAAATTGCTGACTGTCCAAAGGTCGGAGTGTGATAATAATGTACTTCTAACTTTTCCAAAATTCTGTATTTATGCAGGGTTCCCCCCACTCCTCCTGAGTTTTGTTTCCACATGGCTCCACTATCCAAAAGAAAATGACATTAGCATAACTGAGGAACATAACAGATGGTCAAAGTCTCTAGTGTTTAACAATCTCTCTGTGTCTCTCCAGAGCGAGCAAAACCACTCAATACAAAAACTGGATAGAGAAGCAGCGGAGAAACAGGAGAGAAGGGAATGAAGAACAGCACTGAGCCCCATAATCAAAGTGTAAGTATAAGCTGGAGGCAGCATACCTACTAGTCTTGATGCATCTTAAAAGGCAAATGGGACAATTACGACACAGGAGTTCAAAACAGACTTTAAACCACTCAGATTAGTGCCCAGTAGCAACCTCTCCTCTGAAACAAATACATTCATATTTATTCTCCTGCTAGGCCCTTTCCCTATCTGGTAAAGTGCTTTGTGATCCTTGAATGAAGAGCCCAGTAGTAGGACTAAGTATTACTATTTATACTGGTGTAATGTCATTAATATCTTGAAATGCTTTTGAGCTATTTCATTTTCCTCTGTAGCTTCACCATGTCACACTGTGAGACCAGGAATAGCTCTGGAAACGCACTCTCTGAATATCTTAAGAGCTTTGTAAAACACATCTGCACAGCTTCTGCTTCGTGTATGTACATCAGCTAACATAATGGGGCCCTAGTCTCTGAGACGGGCTCCTAAGGGCTATTGCAAAAACAAATAATACATAATATTAACAATTATGGGGCTCAGGCCTACCAAGAGGGGAGCACTTCCTAAAATCTGACAAGCGCACCCTCTATTCACATTGATTTCAATAGAAGTTGAGGTGGTGAGCACATTATAGGATAGGGCCTGTGGTTATTCAGAATTGTGCGCGGAGGTCTGGACAAAGAGACCAGCTGACTGGCTAAATTATGTTACCCATTGTATGTAATGTAAGACTTGAAAACCAAACAACACAGCTGATCTCCAATATAAAATGTTTATGCTGTATCTATTATCCATTTAAACCACTATTATGAACTGTAATTTAATATGCTAGAACTTAATACAGGCAACATGAGGTTTTATGTGTGTGGAGTGTAATGGCAACAATTGGTTCACTGGATGATGTTATTTATTTTTTGTCAAATGCCAATGTCAAATGCACTATTTAGATCCCAATAAATAAAAGTGGATTTGATTTCTTTCTCCTTCATTAAAGATTAGTAAACTTATGATGCCCTCCCATCCCCAAACAAATCAGAAAGCTGAAAATATAGAAGAAATAGACAGTACATTGCTTCAAGCTTTGATAGGATCCCAGAGGTGTCAAGATTAAACCATAATATGTCAAAAAGAAATAATACAGCTGTCATAAACAGATAGCTAAGAGTTAATATCTTTTTCACCTGTAAAGGGTTAACAAACAACACCTGACCAGAGGACCAATCAGGAAACAAGATACTTTCAAATCTCAAGGCAGGGAAGCCTTTGTTTGTGGTTTTTGGGCTTTGCTTTGTTCTTTCTGGGTCCTGGATAGGACTAGAGGTGCAACCAGGTTTCTGCCAATCTCCCTGCTACAGTCTCTTATATATTCAGAATAGTGAGTATTGAGTAAAAAGGCGTTATAGTCTTTTTAATTGTTTCTGTATTTGCAACTGTGTATCTGGCTGGTAGAGTTTTAATGTGTATTTGCTGAAAGTATTTTAAATTGTATTTCTGCTGGAGAAAGCTTTTTCTCTATTGTCTATAAGCTGAAAGACCCTGTAATATTTACATCTAGATTACAGAGATAACTTTTACTTTTTTTTTCTTTCTTTTTATTAAAAGTTTTGCTTTTTAAGACCTGTTTGATTTTTTTTCTCCTGTTGAGGCTCAAGGGAATTGAGTCTGTACTTACCAGGGAAGTGGTGGGAGACAGGGAGAAAGAAGGGAGGGGAAGGGGGAATCCCTTTGTTTAGATTCACGGAGCTTGAATCTGTATTGCCTCTGGGTGAGGGAGGGAAAGCCTCTGTTTTAAGATTCAAGGAGTTGAATCCCAGTGATCTTCCAGGGTAACCCAGGGAGGGAAAGCCTAGGAGAGGCACTAGTGAGGGAAGAGTTTACTTTCCTTGTATTAAGATCAGGGGGTCTGGGTCTTGGGGGTCCCCAGGGAAGGTTTTGGGGAGACCAGAGTTTATCAGGTACTCAGAATCCTGATTGGTGGCAGCGTATCAGATCTAAGCTGGTAATTAAGCTTAGGGGATTTCATGCTAGTACCTCATTTTTGGACTCTAAGGTTCAGATTGAGGAAAGAATACTATGACAACAGCCCTTAGTATTACAACTGTGCCTGGGTAGCTATCCCTATTTTCTGAGAGCCGTAGCTATGAACATATGGCTGGAGCTCAATTTTTGCCCTCTTACGCCCTGATCCAATACCTGCTGCAGTTCTTCCATTGTTTTCAAAGCACAGTGCACTGGGCCATCTCTGGTGTGAACAAAGTGAATAGGGAAGTGTTCTTTACCCCTATAACACAAGAACCAGGGGTCATCCAGTAAAATTAACAGGCAGCAGGTTTAAAACAAACAAAAGGAAGTACATCTTCACCCAATGCATAGTCAACCCATGAAACTCACTGCCAGGGGATGCTGTGACAGCCAAAACTATAACTGGATTGAAAAAAATAATTATATAAGTTAATGGAGGTTAGGCCCATCAGTGGCTATTGACCAAGATGGTTGTGGATGTGAGCCCATGTGTCAGGTGTCCCTACGTCTCTGACAGTGAGATACTGGGACTGGATGATGGGATGGATCCCATAATTGCCTATAAGTTCTTTCATGAGCCACTAATGGTGTTGCAATCTTTGCTAAGAATTGGCTTTTTTTTTTCTCTTTGAAAAGCAAAAGAAAGACATAGGATATTGTGATTTCTTCTGGTTGTATACAACTTCTATAATTCTGTATCTTCTGACATGTCAGATATTGAGTGAATGCTGATCACAAATGTTGGAGCAGCATTCACTGAAGCTCAGCCCTCCAAATCTGACACACAGTTCCCCTCAGTTCCAATTCCCTTGGATAAGCACTTCCTACCCTTAGTACAATGATGTGCAAATATGTGTCTCCCCTGCATGTCCTCTCCCATACCCACTTGGGTATTATTAAGTCACTATCTCTATTAAAAGAGAGGTTAATATGTTCTGGTTTGCATGTCTCTTCAGCAGGAACAACACTGACTTGAAAATGCAGCTGACATTGATCTGGATAGCTCCTCATAGACCGAATCAATGTTTGACAACATCACTGACAAAACATAAGTGTTGGCTTCTTGAATGTTACTGAGAAAGATACACAATTGTGTGAAACAACACTGACCCTCTTATAGGGCTTGATCCTGCTCCCATTCAAGTCAATGGAAAAGAATCCCGTTACCTTGAACAATTCAGGATTAAGCCCATGGTGAACAGTGTTATATAACTGTCGGGGACTGGAGGAAGCATGTCCAGACTACCCCTGCTATACTGTCCCCCTGCAGTGGCTCTTAGGGGCTATAGTAACAGTGGTGCAAGTTAGTACTGTTGTCAAGACTGCTCTAGCCAGCACTCTGGATTAAGCTGACCCTTGAATATGACCGATGGAAGGCATCTCCAGTCCATCCAAGTACTGGTAGCTGCGCCATAGCCTAAGGAATTTAGAGGGAAGTTTTCCATAATAAGCTAAGATCTATAAGGTTCCCTTTTGGGGTTCCATGGCACCATCTGTGAAAGTGTTTGGACCATTCCAGCTGTCCCAGGCTCTGAAGTTATCTCATACCAATACCTGCAGCCAATTTTCTTGTGCCTAATTTTTGGGGCCTAACTTGAACCTCTTAAATTCTGACTCTCTGATCCCACTGGCTTTCTTTGACTTCAATTGAAACGGTGAGTGCTCAGCACTTCTGAAAACCAGGCCTAAGGTATCTCAAACAGGGCACCCCAAACTTTGAAGCCCCCAAATCAGGGGCTATTTTTCAAAATGTTGGCCTAGACATTGCAGTTATCCCATTACTTTAAATTAATCTAGCCCCCACCAAGCCATCCACTCTTTGTTCTTCTGCAGAAGTTTTCCACTCCAGTGGGTCATTGAAGTATGTACAGAGAAATGTTTGCAGCTTGTATTCATATTTCCACATTCACTCTCTTTTCATCATAGTAACCTTGCCAAAAGCAGACTCTGTCAGGTAAAGTAATTTCTATCACATTAGAGTGATTAGCTTAGCTGATGCGAATTGTTCACAAGAGGCTCAGACAAGCACCTTGTAGGTTTATCAGGCTTAAATTCTCCTTTTACCTCAGCTGGATACGACAGAAAGACTGCCAACTGCTGATATCATTATGAACATTCAGATCTGGCCCTGCAATGAGGCCATCAGTTAAAATAAACACAGTGTGGGGAGGAATAAAAGACATTGGAAGGTTAATATTCTTCTATGATCTGGAGCATTAATCACACACCCAGTAAAAAATGTGGAGCTGTGTTTGGGAGAGCAAATATTAAGGAGATTTTCTTTTCTTTTCTAAGTGCTCACAAAAACCAATTTCATTCTTGATAGGATTTCCGTGACAGTGATGCAGTGACAGCAGCTAGTGTTTCAGTAAAATGAAGACTCCCTCCTGATAATACAAACATTTCATTGAATATCACCTTGCTTCACTGAGAAGCAAGAAAGACAGGTGTGGTCTACTGAAAATGGAGTTAAAATTACAAGGTCTCACTTTAATTTGTAAATGGTTTCTTTGTCCTGCTTGTAGATTAGAGGGCACTATAGGGAAGCAATGAGAGTCATTTACAGTCAGACACAGTTTGCGGAAAGCCACCCTAGAGACCAGGAGGTTGAGTTGTGTCTGTTTTAAGGAGCAGTCTGCTTAGTCTCTCCTATTTTGGGGTTCTTGTGTGTAGGGTTCTGAATTTTAAGAAAAAAGTAGGATTAAGTTGTAACCTTCCAGAAAGAACATTCAATATTTTTATTTAACTTCTCTGTGGTCCATGAATATAAGAAGATGTACCTTACAAACAAAAACATACCTATTTCCTTCTGTCCAATTCCCTTCAAAAGAGAGAAAAGTGTGGGAAAAGCACCCAGTATGTGATTTGGTATCACCAGAGCTTTCAACTAGAACTAGGCTACATGAAATATAAGTTTGTTTCTAAAGCCACACTTCCACCACCTGCCAAGACATTTGAGCCACCATTCATATCTAAGCACCCAAAATATCACATAAGAATACAGGGAATAAGAAGCTACCATGTAGACAGTGATACTTGAAACCATCCAAAGACACCTCCCTTCCCGCTTTGGGTTTTGTAACTTATGTAAAATGCGTATCTTGTTACAAAGCAAGCGGGCTCATTTTATAGCATGAATATCATGTCAAATTTGCTATCTTGCAAGGTTCTGAAAAGAATCCAGGTGGGACCTGGGGGTTAAATCAGACTATGTATATACTTAGAGCTAGGGATGTGATTCCCAACTCACATAGACATTGAGAGCTCTCTCTCTCTCTCATTAAGCTAGCATGTTAAAAATAGTAGCAAAGCCATGGTAGCATGGGCAGCAAAATGTGACAGGAGAGCCTCATCAAGTAGAAGTCCATCTGTACTCCGTAAGTATGCCGTTGGTTAGTCAGTGCTGCTGCCTGTGTTACTGCAGCTACACTACTATTTTTAGCATGCTAAGTCAAAGACAGCTAGCTCTCAATGCCTATATGAGCTCAGTCTCACGCTCCTATCTCCAAGTGTAGATGTAGCATCAGTTCTGCTTTGGGATTGAATGTTAATCTGGTCTCCCTACTCACAGCATTCTTCAGGGACATGAAAGTCTTTTCACTGAAACAAAGGAAAGCTTATCATCACCTCAGTTTTGTACAGCAATTCAGATATTTTAACAGCTCTCAGGACACTGTGAACTTAAATCATGTGTTGTACACTGACTTTTTGACAGCTGATAACAAAAACACCTTAGATTATTAAAGATGAAATAATTAAGAAAAAAATTCCCTTGACATTACATGTACTTTATTTACCTTGTGCATGTCTCTCCCCTGGACAAGGAATGCAAGAGAAGTCACTTTCATTTTCCTCTGTAGTAGGTTTAATGGTCAGGTTATTCATTGGTGCTGCAACCCTTGGGTTTCAGACACTGTAGAAGAATGCTTACTTGTTCAACAAACAAATGTTACCCTTAAAAATAAATCAAAATAATTATAGTGTCCCTTTAAAAACCTGGGGCCTGGAATACCACAGTCTTTAGCATGGACACTTGAGTAGTGTTGTCATCATCTATTGGTCCCAAAAAGCCCAAGTTTGACAACTTTGTGAGCATGAGTGATGGCATCCCTCTCTCTCCTCAGCTATATTCCTGGTCGGTTAGTCAGGTGCAATGAAAAGGAGAGCAGTGCTTCTTGTTTTTTGTTTTACCTCCTCTCTGTAGGCCTGGCTTGACATAAATAATTTGTCTCATTTCTTAGTCAGCATAATGGGGAAGGTGAATGGAAGGTTAAGTTGTAAATAGGAGCTTGAGAAACAGTATGCAGGCTTCAGGATGTCTGTGCTAAGATAAGCAGCAAGACCTTGATGCAATGGACTATGGACAAGATAAACCCGAAAGGTAAAGATTAGGTTCCACTCAACAGCACATGCATGGAGCATACTATATAACAGCAACCTTTCAGAAGTGGTGTGCTGAGTCTTCATTTATTCACTCTAATTTAAGGTTTCGTGACGGTAATACATTTTAACCTTTTTAGAAGATCTCTTTCTATTAGTTTATAATATATGACTAAATTATTGTTGTATGCAAAGTAAATAAAGTCTTTAAAATGTTTAAGAACCTTCATTTAAAATAAAATGCAGAGCCCAGCCGGACCGGTGACCAGGACTCAGGCAGTGTGAGTGCCACTGAAAATCAGCTCGCGTACTGCCTTCGGCACGCGTGCCATAGGTTGCCTACCCCTGCTATACAGGGATTGGTTCCTGCAGAGTAACCAAGCAAATCCAAAAATGTGTGATTAAATATATGGCAGATGGAATGTAATGTGTAAATGTCTATAAAGGAAGAGGTTAACTGTAACTCTGGGTGTGTGGTAAGCCCTATACACACCCCCATTCACTTGAGTGTGATTAACTCAGTGTAGTTTTGCTGTATGTCAAATAAAGGAACCCCACTGACAAAACCCAGAGCTGAAGTGAGTGTTTTGGATCCCAGAGAACCGGAAGAAGTTTTCTCCTACAACTGGATGAGGTGTTCTGGATAAGCCGAGTGGGAAAGACCTTGGAGAGAATCTCAATACAATCTCACATCATGTGTGTTAAATGGTGCATGTGTCCCTTGAGACTTTTGTAACTGGTACATTTGCAAACTAAAGTTAAATTTAAAATCATATCTAAATGCAAATCATACAAACAATCTTTACAGGTTCTGAAATATATACTTAGATTTTTTTTTGCATACATGTGCCCAAGAAAATGTTCCTTTAAAAATAACATTTTTATTGAATTTTGCATCTCCCTTCTCCCTGTGTCCAACAGCTCAGGAATTTAGCTATTGTACATCTCTGTAAGAAATAAAGACACAGATAATCAACTTTCCTCCCTGACCGAAAGATCTTGCTCATGTTGGATTTCATTGGCTTGTTTAACTCTTCTATCTTCAATAAAATACTGGAGGGTGACAATATGGTCCGATACGCACATCAGCAAAGCACTTATGCACAAGTTTAACTTTAATCATGGGCTTAGCTTCACTGACTTAAATTTAACATAATAGATGCTTAAGATCTTTGTTGGAGAAGGGCTAGAGTCTCTTTGGAATTACAAGTGTAGCTGAAATCACAATATAACCTGAAGTTGTCGATATTTCAGTATCAAATAACTAAGGTAATAGAATGTGAACAAACAGTTTTGCATTTTCCCAGGACTTCAGTCTCATTCTTTATTGCATGTAAGTGGTTATTCCTACCCCACCCCTGAAATCTTCCCAGTTTGGAGCAGCTGTTGCAGCTACCTAATTCTATACCAACAGGGAGTGGTGGGATGGATAAGCAATTAGCCACTCTTCTCATGAGTGGTTATTTCTCATGTGGAAGTGTTTCTGACCCACAATTTATTCCAAATGATTTGTCAGACAGTTGTGCTCATGATTATGAAATTGCAATTTGTCATTTTTTTTCAATAGAACAATGCTCCCAAAGATTTGCTTCTAAATTATGTTTGTGTCTATCCCTTTAAAAAAAGATTGTTTTAAAGGGAACAGACTCTATTCTTAAAGGATGTCTATAATTGTGACAATTATGATAATTATACTACACATATATAAATGTCAAAAAGCGTGGGAGGTAAAAATGCTGGAATATTTATCTCTCTTATAAATTAGGAATGGGCTAAATCACCAGTTCATATTTGAGATGTGCTGGAATTTGACTCTGTCAGACTTTCACTTGTACAAAAGGTATCCAGAACACAAACTGGATAATGGTTACTTTCAATTTACAGAGTTGCCATTTTAAACATGCCTCAGTTCTTGTATTCATTGCCATCCTTAAGCCTTCCTCTCTGAAGAGAGCACTGCTTTCCCTCCTGGTATGGGGTCTCACCTGTTGGAAACCAGCAGCCTATTCCTGCAAAGGATTATTCAGGTGCTTGTCTCACTAACCCTGCAGTCAGTGGAACTACTTAGAGTGCATGTGTGTAAATCTTTGCAGGATTGGAGCTTCAGATCTGAAGTCAACTACCTGAATCTGAAAAAAAAAAAAAAAAAGTGGTTTCAATACATCCCTGTAACTATTGTATTGCATTTCAAAATTCATTACAGTGAAATGTCAGAGCGCTCTGCACTAGGGAGAAGCTGTCCACTGTGTAAGCATTGTGTCAAGATGCCTCCTGCATCTCCAGTCCACCTCAGAGAGTGGAGAGGTACCTTTGCCCAGAAATCTAGTGAAGGCTGATGTGGAAAGGGGTGAGCAGATTCTGTGACAGAAACCCACTTCCAACAATCATGAGGCAGGAACTGGTGCAGCTTAAAAACTGTGAGCTCTCTCCTGGCAAAGAGGACAGCCAAGTTTGTAAAAAAACTTATATTGCTTTTCTCCTTCATAACATGGACATCTGAGGGCATGAAATCACCAGGACAACTTGGTATCAGTGGAGGCCTCCTGCCTCTTCTTTCACAATCCCTAGTTGTGGTTGGGACAGAACCACTGTCCACTCCCCTGAATCACACAATAAACCCTGGCCTCTGCTGAATGAAATGAAAGGCCACCTCATGAAGTAAAGCTCAGTATTTCCACAGCTCTGTGCAGGAATAACCCATGTATTGAAAGGCAGAACCTTCAGCACTGGTGTATGGGGAGGTGGGAAACCACAGTCAGTCTTAACCGAAATTGTATTTTCAGAGACTATACTCACTTCACTTTGGTCAGACAAATCACTTATTTCTCGCTCTCTTGTGTGTGTGTGTGTGTGTGTGTGTGTAAGATTAAACCCTGCCAAGTAGCTTTATGGCTCATTATTCTTCTCTGTGCCAACACTCACTAGTGAGGTAAGTGTCTCATCAGGCATCAGGGACCTCAGAGAAACAACTGCACGTCTTTAAAGCAGTGCTTGGCACCGTACTTAACTTTTTAAAATGCCCTCAGACAATAAAGCACCAAGGTCTCTCTTTGCAGTCAATGACTGCCAGCCTTGATATCAGTAATACAAGTTGCGCACACACACACACACAAAATATAGTACACTTGAGCTGTACAGTCTGAGTACTGCTACCATATGCAGTACCTAGATTACAGGACCAAAACAGCACTCAAACACAGAAATTAACTGTGGACTGCTTTACAAGAAAGCCTCACTGCAGGTATTTTTGGTGAATCACAATCTATACTGGACTGTTGATTTTACGCTTCTCAGCCTTTCCTCTACTTAATCTTTCTAGCCAAGGTGTTGTGATTACAATATATCCTCCCATTCCATTTCAAAGAATCTTCTCCATTTTTAATCTGAAATGGAACTATTCTGATCTTCACTATTTTTAATTTCCTTTTCACACTTGGATGATCTCCCCATATATTTGTGCATTACCAAGAACCTTTCAACAATTTCCATTCCATTTTTATTTATTTTATTTTATTTTTGTAGCTTGTTTCATTTTTATCTTTGCAGCATTGGAAAGGATCTATAAAGCCTCTAAATTTGAATTATTTTGGATAAAGGCATTTAAATCCCTCAGGCTTCTTTTTTACGCAGTGTAGTTGTAACGGTGTCAGTCCCAGGATATTAACAGAGAGGCAAGATGGGTGAGGTAATGTCTTTTATTGGATTAGCTTTTGAACCACACAGAGCTCTTCTCTGGGTCAGCTAAAGAAGAGCTCAATGTGGCTCAGAAATTTGTCTCGTTCACCAACACTAGTTGGTCCAACAAAAGACATTACCTCACCCATCTTGCCACCCAGGCTTATGTTGACAGGAGCAGTAGGTTTCCAGTGTGTTCCAAGTCTTTGGCTTCCTTTCCTCTTTAATCTTTAGGTGCCCTCTCCTTAATCTGAGTCCTTCCCACATAAGTAGCTCAATGATGATATTTTGTATGATACACACCAGACAATATAACATATTTGAGTCATGGTTGAGATTCACCTACCACCTTTTCTTCCTAAGCTTGCTCTTCCTGCATTTTAAGTGGTAAATCTCACTTTATTAATTTGAGTTTAGACTGTTCTCCGTGCCGCCTCTGTAGCCTTGTAGGACCTATCTGGATATTCTGATTAGCACAGGAAGAACAGGGAGTGGGAACAGAAGTTGTGCAACCAATATTCTTGGAGCAAGTGGGCAGGGGGAATGGCAAGCAGAAGGTGAAGTTATTGCTCCACCCTCCTCTCCTCTGGACTAACCAAAGCAGTTGGTGCACTGCACTGGAGTCAAAACTAGAGCTGGAATGAAATTTTTCTGCTGACATTTTTTTCCAGAGAAAAATGGAGATGTGGTAACACCAAAAGGTTTTGGGAATTCATCTTAGTTGTGCTGAATTCTTTTGGTTGGGGAGGGGAGAAGCCTAAAAACAAATATCAAACAAAAAAAAGTTTCACTTTTTTCAGGTCAAAAAGAATTTTCATTTAAAGTTTCAATAAACATAATCAAAATATTTGAATGCAGTGTTATTTAAGTCTTATTTCATTGGCCATTGTTCAGTTGTTTGTTCCTGTTATTCCAGATTTCATCTCTCATTCATAAAGGTATTAGACACATTCAGAGCCTGACAGAAAGCCTTCTGAAATCAATGGGAGTCTTTTCATGAGATTTGGATCAGCCTCCTAATAAGCAATTTCATTTACATCACTTTGGTCCCTTTTCCCAAATGCATGAAGAAACCCCTGCCTTTTACTAATAATTTTATAACTTGACCAGAGCTAAACACACGTCAGGTCTTCTGATGGCCATCAAAACCCTTAATTTTAGTGCGGGGTTGATAGATTTTTTCCCCCTTGTTTGCACAAATTTTATAAAGGCTAAAAATTCATTACACCAGTTTGCCCTTCAGTCTTAAACTAAACCTGGGTTTTTCAGTAGATTAAAGAGCAGTTATTGACCTTTAGTTAGATACCAAGTAATAGGAAAGACAAAAATTAATGAAAATCTTGAGACAATGTAGGTGAAGTAATATCCTTTCACAATGTCTGTTGGTGAAAGAAGCAAGCTTTCAAGTGCCACAGGTCTGAAGGAGAGCTCTGTGGAGCTTAAAAGCTTGTCTCATTCACCAACAGAAGTTGGTCCAAAAAAGATATTACCTCACCCACATTGTCTCTCTTATAGCCTAGGACCAACATGGCTACAACAACACTGCAAAACAAAGATTTTCATTATTGTTTAAGTTTTTTAATAAAAGAGAGATCATAAACAGTGGCTCCTACCTACGAATAGATTTTTTTTCCAAATCAAAATGTTTACAGAAGAATAAATTTATCTGTCTTAGGGTTTTACATTGCTGCTCATCATTGACGTATCTCAACACACTCCATGTAAACTTTTTAGCAATAGCAAAGTCGCAGTGGACTTCATTATTCCCTGGTACTTCTTTCTGTTAAGGGAAAAAGGGGATATCAGAAGATGTCATCAACTCACTCCTGAAAATTAACTATGGAATCTCAGAAATTCATTGGCATCTATTTTCAATTTGAAAACGTGTGGTTCTAGTTCAGAACATCATCATTCTTTAGGAAAGCACTTAAGCATATATTTGAGCACATGCTCGAGTCCCACTAACATCAGTGACTTTTTCATAGATTCCAATGCCAGAAAGAACTACTGTGATCACCTAGTCTGACCTCCTGTATAACAGGCCTAGATGTTCCCCAAAATAATTCCTACAGCATATTTTGGAAAAAAGTCCAATCTTGATTTTAAAATGGTCAGTGATAGAGAACGCACAATGACTCTTGGTTTGTTGTTCCAATGATTATTTACCCTGACTGTCACCTTCTTTCCAGTCTGAATCTGTCTAATTTCAACTTCCATCCTTTGGACCATGCCATGCCTTTCTCTGGTAGAAAGAAGAGCCCATTTTTGGCATATAGTTACTTATAGACTGCAATCAATCCACCCATTAACTTTCTCTTTGTTAAGGTAAATAGTTTGAGCTCTTGGACACAATCACTATAAAGGCAGGTTTTCTAATCCTTTAATCATTCTTGTGGCTCTTCTCTGAACCTTCTCTAATTTATCTACATCTTTCTTGAATTGTGGACGGCAGAACTGAACATCGTATTCCAGCAATGATTGAATCAGTGCCATATACAGAGTCAAAATAATCTTTCTACTCGTACCAGAGATTCCCCTGTTTATGAATCTGAGGCTCACACTAGCTCTTTTGGTCACAGCTTTGTTTTGGGAGCTTCTGTCCAGCTGATTAACCACCATAATCATCTCTTTTTCATAGTCTCTACTTCCCACGGTAGAGTCCCACAACTTATAAGTAGGACCTACGTTCTTTGTTCCAAGATGAAAACATTTACATCTAGCTGTATTGAAATGCATGTATGCTTGCGGTCAGTTTACCAAACTATCCAGATTACTTTGAATCAGAGACCTCTTCTCTTCATTATTTAAAGCTCTCCCAAATGTTAAATAACATAGGACTAGGAACCAAGCCAAGTCAGATCCCTTCCAGGAATCTAAGTATATTACATTAACACTGTTACCTTTAGCAAATCAATTTATAATCCCATAAAAAAGATATACAGTGAGTTTGACAGGATATCTATTTTCCATAAACCCATATTGATTTGCATTGATTACATTAACCTCCTTGAATTCTTTATTGAGTCCCATATCAACCTCTCCATTATCAATCTGGGATCAGTGTCAGGCTGACAGGCTTATAATTACTCAGATCATGACATTTACTCTTTTTAAAAATTGGCACATTAGCTTTCTTCAAGTCTTCAGGAATTTCCTCAGAGCTCCAAGACTTATTGAAAATTAACATTAATAGTCTAGTGAGCTCCTCAGCCAACCCTTATAAAACTCTTGGATGCAAGTTTTCTGGACCTGCTGATTTAAAAATGTCTACTTTTAGTAGCTTCTTTTTAACAACCTCCCGAGAGACTAGCTGAATGGAAAGTGTTATCACCATATGATGAGACGATATCACCTGTTTCCCCGACCCCCCTACCCAAATACAGAACAGGATTATTTTATTGAACATATCTGCCTTTTCTGCATTTACTGTTGATAATTCTATCATTCCCATTAGTAATGCACCAATTCCATTGTCAGGATTATGCTAAAGTTAAGCTCTTCCTTAAGTGCTTTCCTAAGTCAAGGCCTCTAAGAGGGACACTGAGGCTGGGCAGTGATAAGGAAGGGACCTAGCCAGTGATCCTAAATTTTTTGTCCTATGGACTGCAAATATTCACTTGTCACTAGGAGAAAGTGCATTTTCAGCCACTTTCAGCTACTATTCCTCTATTGTAGAAGCAGTGACACTAAAACCTGTCTCACCCTCCCACAATTGATAGCAAGGCAAGCTAACTAAACTTTCTGTCTTTATAGTTAGTGGCAGGACAAACAGAGCAGATGATGGCAGTTAGGAAAACAAAGTCTTGGCAGGAAACAGGACTCCAAGGTTGTTATGTCCAGTCACACACTTTTGTATTATGCTTAACCAACATCACTCTAATTGTGCACAGAATTTATATGTTGGATGAAAACTACATTCCTCAGTATTAAATTGATGTAGAATCACTATAATGGTAGGTTTCCCCTCTGTTTCCCACCTCCAAGGATGTATTATGATAGAGCTTTATGAAAGATGTCTTTATGTAAACGTATAATAGAAAATGTGACAGGAGAAGGCTCTCAGGAACACAGAGGTTTTGTAGAGCCGATAAAAGTTGTTGTGCACTGCAAATGGCTCTGTATGCAACTCCTTACATGCAATTATTAGTACGAGCACTCAGACCCTTTGCTCTCACTATCCACAGAATCTTCTGTTGGTTGCCGAAGTATACATATTGAGTAAGATTTAGCCCTGGGAAGAAGATCAGCACAAGGACTATACACCACATATGTCTTATGTCCCTGATTCTACAGAGACATGGTTAACTTTAAACACGTGAATCCTATGGTTAAGGTCAAGCTTGTGTATAAATACTTGCCGGATGGATGCCTATAGAGTTAAGTGAGACTTCCCTTGGTACTTGGGTGCATCTCCCCTATTAGGACCGTTCTACTACATATTTCTCTATAATCATTTAACAGTAAAAGAGTTCATTTTACAGTGGAAAATACAGCTTCCATTTCCTGTGGAGGAAAGGAAGGATCACAAAGCCAAATAATTATCTGATCCACATAGTTTTAAAAGGATTGAGTGTGTGGGGGCTAGCTCATCCCCACCATAAATTCTCAGATTGATACACACTTTGAGATGCAATAAGGGCAACTCCTTTGATGGTTAACAACCCCCATCAACTCACTGATGGCAGCAGCCTTTCAAGTCCCCTCACCCCTTAAATTCCCCTAAAAAGCCATGTTAAAATATATGCATCTGAATACATTGTTCCTTTTCATACCATGTATTAGTGTGCCCAGCTTCTTCACTGGTTCTTAAATGACACTGATGCAACTTTAACATTTTTAACAGTTCTTATTCACAACATGTTTTATAGCTCTAAAAAAAAAAAAAAGTGTAAATGGAAAGACAGGACTGATGTCCAAAAAATCATGACCCTCCTCTATCTCTTGCAATTTTCAGGACAGGTAGCAAGAATAAGGAGCAATAAAAAGAACAAAGGGGAAAAAACCCAGGAAGGCTAAAGAAAAAGGAAATATGACCCATTATAGACAGCAAATGAAACATCTCTCAGACTTTAAGGCGCTTTTAGAATAGTTTCCATGGGAACAGAAATTTGGCACAAGAACCAATATGAAAAACTGTTAGGAGGCAGCTTTTGCCAAACCAGATAGTTAACATGTAACAGGGGATGATGATAAGAAGGAAGGTAGGTTGTATAACCCCAAAAACCTTGATAATGGGTCCAAATGGACTAAATCACAGGGCTGCAGTCCAAGAATATGTCAGCACCACTATCGAGAGTGACAATATTATCAACTACCAGAGGAACCACCACCGATTAGGAGTCTGAAGGGGTATATCCTTCAGCAATGTAGTCACTGCCAGAGGAAAAAGAATAAGTGGCTGTCAACACAAAATGTGGTGGTTGTCCAAGGTAGCCTCAATTAAGAAGGGATAAATAATTATGGTTTTGGTTCCCATAGCGATAAGTGCATATAAGTGCTAATAATTCAGTGTCAGCCCCAGTGCAATTTTAAAATGAATAATTAGGGATAAGCAGCAAAGAGTCCTGAGGCACAGAAGTTTTGGAGCATGAGCTTTAGTGGGTGAATACCCACTTCGTCGGATGCATGTAGGGATAAAAATCTAACCCTGTATTTACATTCAGCTTCCGGGGAAGACTGTGTGTAGGATGGTGCATTTCAAATAGCTGCACAGGTCAATTCAGTGAAGGGCAACAATCTACTCTAACCAAAAGAAACTGCAAAATCCATTTCATATGCACAACAGAGCCTCCACTGATATGAATCAACACAGTACCATTCTATCCATGATATTTACAAGCCCTCCATCACAATAGGATCTGAAAACCTCAAAATGCTTAAGGTAAATGCTATTAAACCCATTTTACAGTAGGGGAATTGAGGCACAGAGAGAGAGACTAGGTGACTTGTCCACAGTCACATTGGAGCAGAGCAGGGAACTGATCTAGGGTCTCCCATTGCTTACACTCAAGCCTTAACCACTGGACCACCCTTCCCCTGACTGTTGAAGCACCACTGATTTACCCCACCTGGGGATCTGGCTCTTGACCAATGCGTTCAGATTCACAGGAGGAGGTACTTTCATCATGAATGGACTCTCTTTGAATTGCTGGGACAGATTCACATAGAACTTGCCAGAGTGCCTCAGAGTACTGGCCCATTTACTCTGGATCCTATCTCTAGCAGTTGATGAACTTGATGCTACAGGGGAAGGCAGACAGAAAACCATAATTAATTGTGCAATGCTGGGGAAATATTCCTTCCTGACTACTACAGGAATTAGCCTGTGCTTTGAAGCTTGAGATTTTACTGCTCTTATCTTCCAATCTCAAGCTTCAGCACTGATGAGTTTCCTGTAAATCTTTTGTGCCAGCACACTGGGACCTGATTCTCCATTGCCCTCCAGCAGAGGCAGCCATTGACACCTGTACAAAGTGGATGTAAAATGCTACCAAATCATATGGGTAATGGTTTGAAATGCACTTTGTGCTGATATAAAGAATGGCACATAGTGCAAGACAATGGAGAATCGGGACCACAAAACTCAGGCTGCCGCCAATGAATACTGTTTAATGTCATTTTAAACTTTTGCTTTATGCTCTTTGATACAACATTCTGAAAAGGATTAAAAACAAACCTCTGATTCTTTTGGTGTTTCATTTTTCCTTTTGCCACACTGCTGTGTCTTAATGGACAAGCCAACACGGCAATGGATGATGTACTTAGACCTACGAAAAACCATATCATATCACCTAAGCTCAATTGATGTGGAGTTTATTAGAAACTCCAATTTAATTCTGGGCTTTTCAGCAAACAGGCTAAATTTTGAGCAAGACTGGGTGAAGTTTTGATGGGCTTTTGTACCAAGTTTGTGCTTTTAGCTGGAAACTAAGTGAAACTCTGATTTTTTTTCCCCCATCTGATCCTTGGCAAAACTAGGAGTTTTGCCTGAGCTTCACTGCATGCTATGAAGAGACATTCAAAGGAAAATTCAGAAACAATGAAACACACATCTCAGCCTTGATCAATCTCCAGATGTTGTAGCAGCTTGAGTCCATCCCTGTATTATATTATAAGCCTCTCTGTAAGTGGGTGATGGTTGTGATGAACCAAGAAGGCTATTCAGGACTGTGAAGGGTGATTTCTTCCTGATCAGACATATGGGGTGTCATAAACAGATAGCTAAGGGTTAATGTCTCTTTCACCTGTAAAGGGTTAACAAACAGTGACCTGCAACTCCTGACCAGAGGACAAATCAGGAGACAAGATACTTTCAAATCTTGGTGGAGGGAAACCTTTGTGTTTTTTTTTTGGGGGGGGTTGTTTTGTTCTCTTGAGTCTCAAAGGGACTAGACGTGCAACCAGGTTTCTTGCCAATCTCCGCTACAGTCTCATATATTCAGAATAGTGAGTATTAAGTAGAAAGTGGTTATAGTCTTTTAAATTGTTTTTCTGTTTTGCAAATGTGTAGTTTGCTGGAAGTATTTTAAATTGTATTTTTGCTGGGGGAGGCTTTTCTCTCTGGTTCTTATAAGCTGAAAACCCTGTAATATTTACCATCTGCATTACAAGATAACTTGTACTTTTTTTTTCTCTCTTTTTATTAAAAGTTTTGCTTTTTAAGACCTGTTTGATTTTTTCTCCTGGTTAAGGCTCAAAGGAACTGAGTCTGTACTTACCAGGAATGGTGGGAGACAGGGAGAAAGAAGGGAGGGGAAAAAGGGGGAATCCCTTTGTTTAGATTCACGGAGCTTGAATCTGTATTGCCTCTGGTGAGGGGTGAAGTGAAAAGCCTCTGTTTTAAGATTCAAGGAGTTGAATCCAGTGATCTCCAGGGTAACCCAGGGAGGGAAAGCCTAGGAGAGGCACTAGTGAGGGAAAGAATTTAACTTTCCTTGTATTAGAGTCCGGGACGTCTGGATCTTGGTACCCCAGGGAAGGTTTTGGGACCAGAGTTTATCACGCACTCAGAGTCCTGATTGGTGCAGCTATCAGATCTAAGCTGGTAATAAGTTAGGAATTCATGCTAGTACCTAATTTTTGGACTCTAAGGTTCAGATTGAAAAGAATACTATACATGGGCGTGAAGAGGAGCAGGTATGCAGGGACACCAATGAATCTGTTAATGCTAGCAGGAATGGGGGAAAAGATTGGACTTTAAGAGGCTTTCCAGGGCCTAAGAAGGTGCAGTCTGTCCCGTTCCGCTACTCAACTCCCTACTCCCCATTTGTTGGCACCCTCTGTGCCTATTTTCTCCAATGCCCCTTCTCTGCTATCCACTCTCCTCTCCCCCCACCTGCAGTTCCATGAGATCTCCAACTCTTCCCACCGGATCCTACACAAAACTTTTATCAAGGTCTTCTGTTCCTCAGGCTGCTTATTCTACCAAGGTTCACAATGCAAAATGTGAACATCACTATCTGGAGCTGAGATTCTAGTCTCAGCCTGAAACAATAGTTCTTAGAGGGACATGTTATTCACATTGTCATCCTAAGGATGACAAGTCAACACCATCTATATAGCAGCAATATTAATCTACTTAACAGTGATATCCAGCATGATTTTTGGACACAGATAGATAGAAGGGTGAATGGTTGCCATCAGTATAAAGAAAGTGCAATGCTAAAAGCAGTGCAGTCCTGCAATGCTGGACTCTTGTGCCTTGATTCACTGCCAGAGCCCATCCTCTGATTGACTCCATTCCCAAAAGAAGTGGGGGAGGAGACACGAGGTACTAGTGGGTTTCTTTACTCTTTGCCTGAGAAAAACTGGAGACAGTAGGAAGGATTAAGAAGAACAGCAAGTGGCTGCTGAACTTTCCCATTCCCTGTTTAGGGGCCATATTTTACCCTTCACTTTGGGTTGTTATCTTGGTGCAAAGCTCCTACTGGCACAAGTGAGAATTCTGGTATGGATGAAGGACAGAGGGAATGAAAATTAAAAAAATACCATGTAACTTAGCAGCTTAAGTATCCTTGACTTTTATTGAAACAGATACCTAAGGTCTAGATCCTCAAAGATATTTAGGCTCCCAACATCTGCTGAAGTCATTGTAAATTGAGACCCTAGACAACTTTGAGCATCTGGGCCTAATTCCGTAAGTCACTTTTGAAAATGGGACTTAGATAAAGACTCACCTCCCAGACACTACTTCATATAATGTGGTCGTCTTCACACATATGGTTCAGGTCACACATGTTACAACAGAATCACTTTCAGAACAATAAAGCATGGTGCAGGGTCTTGCAGCCTTCAATGTACTTTCAAGGAAATGTTTCATTTTATACCACCTTTTAAGGAGGAATCTCTGGGCCAGAAACTCAGCTGTTTCAACTGGTAGCACTGAAGTCAACAGAGCTGATTGAAACCAATTGAGCATTTAACCTTGTGTGTTTATAATTAGGACAAATAGATAGAAAGGAGAGAGGACAAATAAGACATGGGGAAGGAAGAGAGAGGTAGGTTCAAAATACATATCAAGAGCATTTGGAATGTGACAATTTTTGTCCTGTTTGTGTCAGTGCAGCAAGTAGCAGTTACACTCACACATATGGTCAAATGTTTTCATTACGGAAGGCTGACCGTGAAAAGAAACCTAAAATTGCCTTTGGGAATGATTTTTTTTTTTAAAACTATCATTAGATTTTGAAGAATTGACCTTTTGTTTTCCTGCATTCTCTCTCAGCAGAGCCATTTATAAATGTCATCAAGGTAACAGACCACATTATCTTACCCTTTTGGCAACTAATCTATAACACACTGGGAAATACCCAGTGTACCACCACAGACTAGCTATTAAGGCTGGTGATTATATTGATAAAAAACCTCTGTGCATATTAATTAAGCAAGACTTTGAATTAATCTCTGCTCATTGGCATGCACCAACTAATGCAACTCCCTGCACTCTGTTTACAAACCTCTGAACACACCCATTCAGAAAAGACTACCTTGTTTTTGTGTAATCACTAGAGAAAAATATTTAAGGACTCACTGATGCTACCCAGAAAGATTTTATATTCAAACAGTTCTGCTCCCATTTACACTCAATTCAGCAGCTCTGGCTTGTTCCTCACCTGAGTTCACAACCCAGCTAAAGGAAAGTGCTAGGGTAGTACTCTGAAAAGTGGCCAGCGTCAGCCTAACTATGCTTTTCAGTATTGGCTTCTAGTTGAGCAGTTAGGCTAATACTGAGTGCTTGCACCAACCCCTCTACTCTTCTTAAGTTGAAAGAACACAGTTACTAATCATTCCCAGTCCGAACAAAGATGGCCATATAGTTGGGAAGACAATGTGGATGGCCCTCCTCAGCACCAGGCTTTACTCTTTCAGTTTCTCTCATCTCTTCCTTTCTCTTCTGCTCCCTTTTATAGATAGCTGATCCACGACACTATTAGTCTGTAATTATCCAGGTCACCCCATATGATATCTTGTCTTACGAAGTCTCCCTAAGTTGCATCAGAGACACAGACAATGCAGTATCATTCATCTTCTCCTTTACTATCCATCTCACTTGTATGTGTTCCTGCATTATACCAATTTACCTTTAATATTTAGTATTTGTACTTCAGTAGCACCCAAAGGCTCCAATAGAGATAAGAACCTCATTGTGCTAGGTGCTGTTGTAACCCATCCACCTACTGGGTGTGGTTCTGTGTCCCATCTAGTGGCACTAAGACCACTTAGAGATTAATGAGTCTGCTACACTCCTAGCTGAGGGCCGTGTGGCTCATGAAGTTAGGTTCCAGGTTCTATCCTACCCACCAACAGCTAGGGTCTCTTGGTGTTAAACTGTACAAACACCTCATGAGACACAGTCCTGAAGAGTGAGAAATGGTGAGGGGAGAAGAAAGTGGGGAAGCAACTGGCCTTAGTTCATACAACTGGGAACAGAAACCACCTCTATTGACTTCCAATCAGGTACAGCTTCAACAAGACTATACTGCTTCATTGAGCCATCTTTTTTTATTCCATTACCTAAAGTTTGTGTGTACATATAATCAGATAGATTGTGTGTCCTTTAAAATAAAATAATACACATCAGGACAAAAAGATGCTGCAGCCACCATGAGAAACAGCAACTAAAATAGTTTCAACAACCAAATGGAGGTGACGAAGGAATGGCAGTCGTGGTTCTTGAGGAGTCCATCCACTCTTCCAAGTCCTAGCTGGATGATCCTGGCCAGTCCAGTTGAGCTTTGCAGTTATCAATTTTCTTGTTAACAGAATTTGTTTCTTTATTATGCCCCATGCTTGATTATCTTCAGCTGCCCTTTTCTTTAACTCAGGTGAGTCTTTATCTTATGAAACCTCCTACTTTATGTGAAAGATTGTATGGAGGCTAAGTGTAGTTTTGTAGTTCTAGAAGTTTCAAGAGATTATATGGTGCTCAACTGGAAGAGTGGCAGAAACTGGTGTCACTAGACAGCCAGCATCACAGGACTGGGGCTGGTGAGAGAGAAAAAAACTTCACCCACTACTGAAGTGACACAGAAAAAGGTACTAGATTATTCAAGATCAGCCAGAACCCAGCCAAGTGCCACCCCTTTAAAGTCCATATGTAATTCCCTAGAATTTTCTTCAGCTCTACCCCATAGAACAAATAGGGCAATCAGAACTTCCTTTGGCCAATGCCCATCTACCTTCAGTCACTGGCTGCAGGTAGGGGGGAGAGAGGTTACATCTCTCTGCAAACCCCCCCCCCTCCACCAATCACCACGTGCTCCTTAATTCTCTCTTAATGAGTCCCAGGAGCAACCTGGGAAGAACTCCCCTCTCTTCCTGACAGGATAGGCACTTTTCCTAGAGTTGGGTAGGTCTTCTCTTTTGCATCCCATCAGTCTGTTAACCCTTTTTATGTCCGATCCATGGAGAGATACATGAACCTCATCACAACATGGCAAAGCCAAATAGCATTGGTTCAGAATCCTAAGACTGCAGGCAGGCATCTTCCTGTGCATAAACTCAGAAGGCTAAGAAGACAGCTTCTTAGATAGTGTTTAATGCAAAAATTGCACCAGCTAAAAATCCTGTGTTTTCTAATGCTTGAGCAATTTGAAATTGATTATACATCAGGCAGCAATGTCTGCAGAATTATCAGCTCCAGACAAATCTAGCTAAAGCAGTTTGCAGTAAATCCATTTGGGAAATAACTGATCACTACTTTTAAGTCTATAAACTCAGCATACTGTGGGCCTCAATACGTATTCCGGTAAACTGAAGTTAGAAACTAAAGGATCCATCCTCAGACCCATGTATTTATATTTGATAATGATTTTCAGTAATATATTTTCTTTGGTTCAAAGCTCCAGTGGCTTGCAGACTTTCCGTAATGTATTTCTGCCCCAAAAACAGTATTTGGGTTTTATTTGCATGTATTAATAATTGATTTCCCCTAGCTGCAGTTGCAAATTTTTATCAAACTCAGACAGAAGAAAAGAATGGCTAACAGAGGGAAAACGCTGTCTTCTACTGGGTGGGGGAAGGACGGCATAAGACAATTCATCCCTTCTCTTGGCTCCCACAGCAAAAGGACAAGACTGCAAGTGCAACGTAGTGCTAAGTGTCCTGGTTGGTGCACAGTTGTCTATTTGGAGCGTGGTTTGCCAGGCCCCTTGCTCCCCTGGTACTTCATTAAAGATAGATCCTACCTCCACATTCTTCCTCCTCCCTCCCCAGAGCCTCCATGAACCATCCTGCCCAGCATCAGCCTATCACCAATCCCTCTCTGAACCTCCCTTCAGCCCTCTGTTTTCGTTCCCCAGAAGAGGTTGAGATCAAAGTAGAAATGATCGCCCCAAAGCATTGCTGGTGTGAACAAAACAAAGAGCAAGTAATTCAAGCACAAAGACATGACAGCTATAAAAACAGCCGTCCCTAGGACAGCAAAAATGGGGAGCATCCTGAGCAAGGACTATGTCAGTTGTCTGACACTCATTATATAGGCAGAAAAAAAGTGACCCCAGAACTGGCAACCCTCCCCAATTCTGTACCATGCTAGTTCAAACTCAGTGTCGGATAGATACCATATGTTTTGGTATTAAATGTGCTCCTATTCCTGGAAGGTGTTTACATCTTCCTTATGTTTGAACCACACTGTTTAAAAAGTTGTATCACTCTCAGCTTTCAAGCCTGGAATATTAATTAAAGGCAGGCATATAAGGAAAGGGTTAGTCATTTAAATTTGTCAAGTACAAGACACAGTAAGAGCTAATGCAGAGAAGTCCCCCATCTAGGGATCATATCCACACAGAGAGGGGAGGATACAGAGTATAGCAAGAGAGGTCAGGGACTCACGAACATGCAAGGCCCCACATCACTACAGGTCATTGGACAGATGGATTCAGTACAGTATATTTCTCATTCTACCTCTTTGTCCCCTGCATAAAGCATGGTGGTAGCCACACAGCCAGTCACTTGTTGTGGTCCCTCTGAGCCCCTCTGGTGTATTAGGGAATATAACTTCTGACACTGCTGTGGGGTAGGGAAATATTATCCCTGTTTTACAGGAAGGATACAGTGTCATACAGAGATTAAAGGGCAGGTTTTCACAACAGTCTTCAAGGCCAGAACAGACAACTGTGATCCTGTAGTCAGACCTCTTGCATAACAGAGGCAAGAAAACTTTAGCACACACAAGAGGGTGGGGGAAGGGGGAGCGGGGGGCACAGATAGTCAAACAAGCACAGTTCCCATTTAGGTTACTAAATAAGGGCCAGGTTTTCCAGAAGTAATCAGCAGACTGGGGGCTAGGAACTTTCTGAAAATCAGACCAGAAGTCACCATAGGTGCTTCTGGGTACTGAGCACTTCTGAAAGTCTGGTCCTAAGTGATTTGGCCAGGAAACCTGTGACAGAACTGAAAAATCAAATTCATATATCCCACTTCCTAAGCCACTGTCTACTAAATTATCCTTCCTCTCCACTTCGGTTTTTCAGAGCACATCCCTCAAAATTCCTTTTCAGAGTCCACCTCAAAGTCAGTGCTGTATAGAAAGAGTAATGATTATTTTTTTTGTAATTTGTCTTTAAGCCATCCTTGCATCTCTCCCTAGTGTGACCTGACTTCTCTTTAGAGAAGGGATAGTTTTGCACACCTCTGGTTTGATGTCTTGTCACCATCTCTTAGTGGTCTCAATTTCTGCTGACTGACTCCCCTTAGCTGGCTCTCAGTCAGGTCAGTGCCTGGACCCGCACTTCCAATGAAGCCTGTCAGCTCTTCACTTTTTGGGCTTGCAGTCTCCTTCATGCAGTTTTCTTGGAGGCAGTCTGGTGAAAGGCTTTTCCCCTTTACTATACCCAGCCTTTCTGCCCTCTTTTCCTTCCCTGTACTATCCCATTTATAGAAGGTCTTGTTTCCTCTATTGGCTGCAGCTGTGGGTGTCTGTCTGCATGACCGGCAGCTGCATGGGGTTGTGATCAAGCTGTTTGCTTGTAAACAGCAGAGACTCACCTCCCTCCCCTCCCCACTCTCTATCCCCAGTATGAAGTTTGTAGACCCCATTACATGTCAAAGATTTTTTTAAGTAAATACAAAGATACAATTGTTCATAATATGGAACCCTGCAGGCCTATTGTTGCATACTCTGTAGTGCAGAAATATTTTCCATAGCAAACAATAAGCTATTGTCTATTTTTATGCAGTCTTCTTTGCAAACAAGTATCCTACAAGCACTTATCTACAATGATATGATGATCTAGTGTATCAAAAGCTCATTAGCACACTTTTCATCTATGGCAAAAAAAATGTGATTACACAAATGATTGCTATTGTAGGGTCAGTGCTGTGTACTAAGCAGAAGCTTGTTTGGGATGGATCTGAATGCGGAATCACGGTGCTTTAGAGATGGCAAATTATTGTGTCTCTCAGTATTTGTCAAAATCTGAAAATGAGGCAAGATGCCTGTGGCTACAGTGATAACATGGAAACCACCTGTATAAAGCAGGGAACAACATATTTCAGCTATTTTCCAGTCCATAGGCAGCTCAGCTGAAGACAAAGATCTATCAAACTGCGTAGTTGCTGCCTGAGACAATACTTCATTATCTATTCCTAACAAACACACTTGAAAAACTACCATCTTAACGAAAAGCTTCACTGTTTCAGCTAGAATAATTGTGAATTTATCAAGTGAATACCAAATATTCAAACACACAGCACCCACCCTCACCATTCAAATCATTATCACTCAGAAGACTCTGGGTAGAACTCCCCTAGTCAGATCTCATTTCCTAGCTTTTCTTTTAAAGCCATCTTGGTCTGCCACACCAGTTATTGATATTAACACACACTGCTAATAATGTAGTCATTGACAATATCAGGAAATGCACTGATATGTTTTATTTAAATATTCCTACATTATCAGTTCTGTTGAGAAATAGTGGGCCTTAAATGCACCCTTGAGCTTGTCTTAAGGCAGGATTCGACTCATTATCTCCCAGTGGAGCTGGCAATGTCAAGTAACAAAGCTTAATTACAGATTCTTCTACTGCTAGTTGTAAATCCTGGCCTTAGACCTTCTCTTGTCATAAAGAGGAATTGATCACAGAACAAAAAATTAGGGGTAGTTTAAGTCAAGTACATTTGTACCTAATCACTTTTGCAAACTGAATGAAGTTCAAACCAGCAATATGCATATATACATACACTTATGCATATATACACACACACACACACAACCACACAGTGATTCAAACAAGCCAATTTCACAAAGCTGAAAACAATTATGTGCCAAACAATTAGGAGAAATAATTTAAACAGAAAGATGTGAATAATGACTGAGAATTGTTTAAGGATATTATATTAGATTCTCCAAAAGCTACAATCCCATTGTCAAGAAATAAAGTTAAAACACCAAGCTATCTTAGAATATAAGTGGAAGTAACTATAAAGAAAGCTAATAAAAATAATAATTCACATTATATAACAAGGAAGAAAGGGGAATTTGATAATGAATGTTTGCTAAGAAGCTAGGAATTGTAGCAAATTCATAAAGGAAGCAAAAGAACACAAGGCGACATCTATAGCTAGCAGAATTAAGTACAATAAGGGGGAATATTTGTAAGTATATTAGGAAGAAAAATAATCCTAACAATGATATTGTTCATTATAATGTGGAAATTCTAGCATTTGAATTTGAATAATGAAGAAAAGTGTTGAATAAACATTTCTGTATTTGGGAAACCAGTGTTCTGTAATAGAAAAACAAAACAAAACAAAAAAAACACCCAGATGTAAGTGTACTGCATGATGATGATCAAACACTTTATATTCCAATAGTATCTCAGAAAGATGTTTAAACAGCAGGTATTAAACTTTTAAACATTTCTAAAATCAGCTAGATCTGGATAACTAGTATACAAAAGGTTTAGATGACCTGGCTGAGGAACTCTCTGAAATGTTAATGCTGATTTTTCAATAACCCTTGGAACACTAGGAAAGTTTAATATAGTTGTGCCAATATTTAAAAAAAGAAATTGGACAGACACAGGTAATTATAGACATCTCAGCCTGACACCTCTCCTGAGCAAAATAATGCAATGGCTGGTACAAGATACGATTAATAAAAGAATAAAAGGGGGTAATAAAGTTACTATCAACGAACCAGGGTTTATGGAAAATAGATCCTCAGAAATTAACTTATTACTTCTGAATGGCGTTTGACTTGGAATCACGTGCTGTTTTGATTAGGGAAACCAGAATGACACAACATTAAAATTGCATACATGAAAAAGAGTGAAAACTGGCTAATATGTCTCAAAATGTAATTCCAAATGGGGACTCATCATCGAGGGGCTCCTTTTCTACCGTGGTCCCACAGATTTCTTCTTGGCTCTGTGCTATTTAACCTTTGTCAATGACCCAGAAGAAAATATTTCATCATCACTGAGAAAGTTTGCAGATGACACAAACTGTGAGAGTAGGAAATAATGAAAAGAACAGGTGTGATCTGGATTGCTTGGTAAAGTGGGCACAAGCAAGCGATATGTTTCTAGGAACAAAGTACGTAAGCCAGCCTTTCATAATTCTATCCTGGGAAGCAGTGACTTTGAAAAAGAATTGTGGGTAATGGTGGATAGTCAGCTGAACATGAGCTCCCAATGTAATGCTCTGGTCAAAAGAGAGAATGTGATCCTTGGATGTGTAAAAGGAGAAACATAGAATATCACGCTTAGAAGGGACCTCAGGTCCAACCTCCTGCTCAGAGCAGGAATAATCCCAAGACAGATTTTTCCCCTATTCCCTAAAGGGCCCCCTCAAGGGATTAAAACTCACAACCCTGGGTTTAACAGGCCAATGCTCAAACCACTGAGCTATCACCCCAATCAGGTATGATGATTACATAACATCTGTATTTGGCACTGGTGTGACCACTATGGGAATACTGTGCTTCCTCTGTACATATCTCAGTAAGGTTGTTAATAAACTGAAGAGGATTCAGAGAAGAGCCACAGGGATCATTAAAAGATTGGAAAACATGCCTTATATTGAGCTCCTGCAGTTTATCTGTTAAGCTTAACAAAGAAATGGTTAAGGGGTGACTTGATCATACTCTAGAAGCATCTACACAGGGAAAAAAATTTTGATAATGGTTTTGCAGTCTAGCAGACAAAAGTATAATAAGATCCAATGGCTGGAAGTTGAAGCTAGACAACTTCAGACTAGAAATAAGGCACAACTTTTAAAATAATGAGGATAATTAACCATTTGGGACAATTTAGCAAGCACTGTGGTGGATTCTGCATCACAGGCAACCTTTAAATCAAGATTGGATACTTTTTCTGAAAGATATATCCTAATTCAAAAAGGAATTAGTTCAGGGAAGTCCCATGGCCCACGTTATGCAAGAAGTCAGATTAGACCAGGGTTTCTCAAACAGGGGTCGCCACTTCTGTAGGGAAAGCTCCTGGTGGGCCGGGCTGGTTTGTTTACCTGCCCCGTCTGCAGGTCCAGCCAATCGCGGCTCCCACTGGCTGCGGTTCGCTGCTCCAGGCCAATGGGAGCTGAGGGAAGGGCAGCCAGTACATCCCTTGGCCCATGCCTCTTCCAGCAGCTCCCATTGGCCCAGAGCAGTGACCGCAGTCAGTGGGAGCCGCGATCGGCTGGACATGCAGACAGGGCAGGTAAACAAACCAGCCTGGTCCACCAGGGGCTTTCCCTACAGAAGTGGCGACCCCTGTTTGAGAAACCCTGGATTAGATGATCAGCAGGGTCCCTTCTGGCCTTAAAACCTATGCATATAAGAATCTGTGAAACCCAGGAAATATTTTTGGGGAAAAGTAACAGATTTAAACCTCTTTCACTTTTTAGTCCATGCAATGCCTTTGTTAAAAGGGCACCGATCCTTCCAATTGACATCAATGAATATTAAGCCACTGACTGAAATGATGTCAGAGCAGCTGCTAGGTCACCAACACTAGTCCACTTAAATGGCTCTCCTCCCATTCCTAGTGCTCAAGGCGTAGTTTGCAAAGCCGGAGAGGGACACCTGAGCCATAGCCTGACCACACTTTGGCCAACCACAGTCCAGCTCAGGGTGGGCAATCTGGGGGCAGCAGTGTCCAGAAGAGGATCCCACCCGCACACTGTGGCAAGAGACAGCGGAGGATGGAGCAGGGAGCCAGGTCAGCCCCAAGGGACAGGAGCAACTGCAGAATGAGTGTAGAGTAGACTCACTCTCCAACCCTCCTCCCATTGCCTCAGACTCACCCCATCCCCAGAGGCAGGACCTGACCCCTCTGTCCCCCACACACTTTAAATGGTGCTCCATGGTTTCTGATTCAAGGGCTTGAGCCACCACGGTGATGAACATGCTGATCCAGTTGAGTAATTAAGCACAGTCTTAATTTTAAGCACAGGAGTAGACCCACTGAAGTCAGAGTACTCACGTGCTTAAAGTCAAGCATGTGCATATGTATCTGCAGGGTATGGCGCCCATATCTGTGTTTGCTATTTCTCACTATAAATGTGTGTCTTGTGTACCGAATCCACAACAATTCAATACTCACTGCTGTCATTACTTGTTATACCATCAATCAGCAACCTGGCTTTTAAGAGGGCCAGGGACTTATGTGACTTGCACACTTTGACTTGAATACTAGTTGACTCCAATAACAAAGCATTGTTAAACTCTATTCATCTAGCATCCTTGTCTCAGAGAGAAGTGCCATCCTTCACATGCAACATTAAATAAGAATCTCATTTTCCCCATCTCAAGACACCTTTAGCCTCCTAAAATGAGTAATATCCATAGTTGTATGATCAGTTTCTCCTGTGTCAAATAAAAGCATTGAAGATTAAATTGGTACAATTCAAAGCTGCTCTGAAAAGGATGCTGGATAGATATGGCTTTTTATAAACTATCCTCATTACACCCTGAATGTATTCTTCTGTTATTGGAGACAATCTTGGAATACAATTTAATAAGAGTCAATAAATCTCTCATTAAATACAATTGCAATAGCACCATGGCACCAATAAGTAATTCCTTTTAATTAATTAATGTCTGTGTCTGATGTTTCTTAAACAAGAGCTGGTGACAATAAAATCCAATTTGTTCTTTTAACTATTTTGCTCATCTGGTCCTTAGGTTGTGATAAAAGCTCCAGCAATTGATCTACACTTACCTCTCACAAAAACATATAATAGCATTGTTGCTTATAAGAAATGACAATGGGATTTCCTAGCCAGTCTGTTTCTATCAGAATAAAATACGGAATAGATTCAATATATGGTACCCTATAGCTTAATTTGTTTCATATCACAAAATGCTTTGGTGACTACAATGGCACAATTAAAATTAAAGAAAAAGCCCAAGGAAGCAGAGGGAGATTAAAATGTTTTAAAGGTACTGGCTGCGTGGAAATGATATGTTTTCAGATGGGATTTGAAAGCTGGTGGCGAGATTTCAGAGAGAACAGGAAGTCTGTTCCAGAGAGCAGAAGAGAAGGTTCGTGCACAGTTTAAAATTAACCTTACCCACAGAGGTTATGGGTGCTAGGGGTCCACACGGTGGAATGTGGAGCTAAAATCCTGCTGAGGGCAGGATAAAGGACTCAAAGGCTATGGACTGAAATAGCAGCTGCAATCCACAATGTCAACTGCAGGCCCTACCCCCGGATCACACACTTTGTGTCCTCTGCACTGTTCTATGCAGGGCTACCACCGAGATCTTACAGATATTCTAGCTTCTACCCTAAATCTAAGTCAATTTGAAAAGCTATAGGCAGAGGGGAAGTTTTTTAATACCTGTTCCACTATCTTTATATTCTAAGGAGTTTTTCATAGAATGAATAGTCCTGTTTTACACAGAATCATAGAAGATTAGGGTTGGAAGGGACCTCAGGAGGTCATCTAGTCCAACCCCATGCTCAAAGCAGGACTAATCCCAACTAAATCATCCCAGCCAGGGCTTTGTCAAGATGGGCCATAAAAACCTCTAAGGATGGAGATTCCACCACCTCTTTAGGTAACTCATTCCAGTGCTTCATCACCTCCTAGTGAAATAATGTTTCCTAATATACTCCCCAACTGCAGACCTCCCCAACTACAACTTGAGACCATTATTCCTTGTTCTGTCATCTGCCACCACTGAGAACAGCCGAGCTCCATCCTTTTTGGAACCCTCTCTCAGGTAGTTGAAGACTGCTATCAAATCCCCCCTCACTCATCTTCTGCAAACTAAACAGCTTATCCTCATAAGTCATGTGGTCCAATCCCCTAATCATTTTTGTTGCCCTCCGCTGGACTCTCTTCAATTTGTCCACGTCCTTTCTGTAGTGGGGGGCCCAAAACTGGATGCAATACTCCAGATGTGACCTCACCAGTGCCAAACAGGGGGAATAATCACTTCCCTTGATCTGCTGGGAATGTTCATACTAATGCAGCCCAATATGCCGTTAGCCTTCTTGGCAACAAGGACACACTGTTGACTCATATCCAGTTTCTCATCCACTGTAATACCCTCATCTTTTTCTGCCTAACTGCCTCTTAGCCAGTCAGTCCCCATAGTCTAGGTTTAAAATGTAGGGATGTTTGCAGACATTGTAAGCCAAGAATTTGAGCAGTACTGTAGAGGCTTAATTTTTTTAACTTTGTTTAAGGTCAAACTTTTGTCTATCTGTGACGGGGGACAATCACCTCTCATCAGTTCCTCCTTCTGGCTGGGTGCAATGATGCCATTTTTTCTTGGTTTCTGCTAGCCCCTGAAGGTTGTTGACCTTCCTAGTTGGGTCTTCATTGGCTCAATCCTCCAAAGTCATATACTTAATAGGTGAACGGATGAACCTTTCCAAGGGTAACAGAGTTAAACAAATGCATGCCCCTCACCAGGGTCTTCAGCCCCATCTCTGGTCCTGTTTAAATTCCAGCCCCTTTCTCAGGATTTTACTAAAGAGTCTTGTCCCCTTTGGGGACATAGGCCTCTTCCTCATGGGCCAGTGGGGGGACCTCAGCCCACCCACTAGTTCAAGACCCAATCCAGGGATCCTGTGAACAGCAGTCACATTCCACTTCCCTTAATAGATGATGCTAAATGGCCAGGCTGCTTTCCACTTGGTGCTATCACCTTCATCTATTACCTTAGGGTTACAATCCTCAGGTTCTCTCCGCCTGTTTCCTGTTTGAGCAGAGTCTCTACCAAGCCTTCTTATCTGAAGAGTTTTACAGTCTTCCAGCCCTTCCTCACCCTTCTGGTGCCAACCAGCAACTAACCTGCTCCAGCCCTACAGCTCCTTTTATCTGAGCCTGCTGGGCCCTGATTGGCTGCTTCCCTGCAGCCATTGTAGGCAGGCCTGGAGGATCCACCTTCACTGCTCCTTTTCTGGACCTGGATGTCCTAGGCTTCTAGCAAGAAATCTCAAAAGGCCTGGAACACAGTGTCAAAAAAGTTTTAATTTACTAGCAAATAATATAATTCATTTAATTAAAAAAAGACCCCATCAGAAAGAATAATGTAATTCACTCATGCCCAAAAGTACTTACTGATAAATGCTAACTGTTGCTTTTATACTGTCTCTGACTAGGAAAAATCCCCTATCAGTGATATAGAAATATTACAATTTGAAAAATTAAGCCAACAAGAATACTAGAGTATATTTACTGATGTTAATAATAGAACAGAAACATAAAAATAAACTGGATGTGTACAGAAAAGGACAAGACATAACCTACCTGTATTCAGAAAGATAAATTATTACAATATCTGATATTAGAGGCATGTCACACTGAGACTGGCGCTACCCTGGGACTAGGATTAACAAAAGGGTAAAGAAAATCAGGAAAGAATGAGGAATAAGCCACCACATCCATCTTGTGAATCCTTGATCCCAACAATCAGCTGTGCTAGGATTATTATATGAAGTAGGTGAGAAATTGGGCTAAAATGTTAATGATCTCATGATTTACATTCTGCCAAAATCTCTTCCCTTTCACATATAGCCTCAGAAATAGTATATAAAGAAGCCCAGGCTTTGAATTTGAGAGGAAACAGGAGGAAGGGAATATTTTTTAAAATGTACCAACATTTTACAATTCAGCACATTATTATTTGTGTATGCAACACTGTAGGGCAGCACTCTTCTGCTGACCACCCTTTCAGCAAGTATTAAAATGGTGCATGAAGATCTGCTGACTCATCATTGCACACATTTTAATTTCTCCCTGGATGTAAGATGTGGGAGGGGATAACAGAAGAAAAGGCATCGGGACGCATGAGATCCTGGAGGAAAATCCTAGGGACAGGAAAGTTCACAGAGGAATTTTAGACTGAAATTTTGTATTGTGTTATTGTTTCTTAGTTCCTAATAAAGTCAAACCCAAGGAAGGAGATGCATTTGCCCAGAGCTGATCAGAAAAACATTGACAGAAGAGTCAAAGTACTCTATTCAGATGATTCACGCAGATTTACCTCTGTACTCAAGACTTGTCTTGCATCCAAACAGAAGCTTCATTCTATCCTGCTGGTATCTCCTTGTGTATTTCTAACCATCAGCACAAACTCAATTTAGCTAAAACAGAGCTCCAAATCTTCCCTCTCAATCCCTCCCCACTATGTCCTTTCTTGATCACAGTGTGTGGACAATACCACATTCTTGACTGTCAGTCAAGCCCATAACCTGGCTACCATCTTTGACTTTGAACTCTCCTGTAGGTCCTCACATCTAGACTATTTCTAAATCTTTCCTGGCCATCCACACAGATAAAACGCTTATCCAGACTTTCATCATCTCATGTCTCGATTACTGCAGCACCCTTTTCTCTGGTCTTCAGAAAAATCTCCCCCCACCCCCAATTCAGAAGGCAGCTGCAAAGTTCATTTTCTTAGCTTGCCACTTTGATCCGGTCACCCCTTTCTTTGCATCCCTCCACTGATTCCCTTTTTACTGCAGCAAACATAAGCTACTTGTTTTCACTTTCAAGACCCTTCACGTCCTATCCCCACCCTTTCTAATTTCTCATCATTTCTCATTCAGTATCAAAAGGTCAACTTCCTCTTCCAATGGGTCCATGATGCCAGCCTCTTTTGACCACTGGCTAAATTTTCAGACAAGTCCCCTCTGCTTTCTCCTGTGCTGCCGCTCATGCTTGGGAGAAGCTGCCAACAAACATCTGCAAAACTAACTCATTATCCTGCTCAAATCTCTCCTTAAAATGCTCTGCTAAGAACCCTACAAAAAACATAACCACGGTTAGGCTGAGACCATTGCCTATTATTCTAACCAATTTGTAATATTTTCCTTGTATTCCCTCATCAGTCAGTCTGTATCCATCTGTAGTCTCTTGTCACATATACTTAAACTAATTTTGGGGGGGCAGGGACTGTCTTTTTCTTCTGTGGTAGGACAACTGCTACTGATTAAAATATATTCTATTCTAGGTCAGAGAGTCTCTTTTTTGTGTTATAATGAAACAGTTTGACAACCAGAAGTAAAAGATTATAAGTACTCAGTGTTCTAATTTGAAGAGCAGCTGTTTTCACTCTCCTTGTGTTAGCCCAGAATCATTTTTTTAGAAGTTTAAAGACAGGTTCACTTCTAATTAGTATATAGTTCTTATCTTCTTTTGAAAGAATCAAAATGGAAGTATTACAATAGCATAAAGGAAAACAGAGAAAAGGAACCACTGGGATGGAGGGAGAAATTGCAAGGAGAAAAAGGGATTGAAAGAACATGGAGAAGGTGATGGGAGATAGAACAGAGTGAAGGAAAGGTGGAAGAGGTAAATGCAGAGAGAAGAAGCACTGGGAAAGAGAAGGAAAGAGGAAAAGGTTTAACACAATGGATGTGGAGGAGGAAAAGATGGAATGAAAGAGCAGGACACATTCCAAAAAGGGAAAGGATGGGTCAAAATACCAGGTAAGAGGAATGAAAGAAAAGGTGGGGGTGAATGTACAAAGAATGGAAAAGAGAAAAATGAAAATCAAGAGGATATACAAAAATGGAGAAATCTACTAGCCGGGAAAAATAGTAAGGGGTTTGGGAGCATTTTACAAAATTATTTTTCACTGGCAGATGGGCGCATAATTCCTCTTGCCCCCTTTGAAAATTCAAGATAAATTGCTATTGGTTTACTGTGATGGGGTCTACAAACCCCATGCAAGCAGGAAAGTTTTAATACCCTTCCCTGCTTCCAGACCCCCAAGCTAGCTGGGCTTTGAGAAATACCAGCTATGGAGAGACACACTGACGGCTGCAGGGATTGATGCACAAGCCTCTATCATATAGCAAAATGCAAACCTGCAACTGCCACAGAGAGCAAATTTTTGATGGAAAGACTTAAAAATATCTTAGGGGAAGACATCAGGAACACAAGCCAATGACATTTTAACACCTGAGAAAGCAATTCTTTGGGTCACATCTTTTCAGATTTCATAACCAGCCTTTTAGTTATATTTTCAATGCGATGGAAGGCTTATTCTGTTCTCCATTGTGCAAATCCTTATTGCAGAGTGGTGGATTTTGTACAAGTGAATTATTCTTTTGGAGTAGTAGCAGAAAAGTATCCTACTGCTTTCATGTCGTTTGTTTTCATCAGTACCTAAAGCAAATCTGTGAGCACTTGTTAATTCATAAGGCTGGTCAGTGACCAATGAGTGGAAGAAATTCTCTCTCAGACTTCTAAAGCATGAGCAGAATGGAGCAATTTGAAGAGGTGAGCAATAGTATTGGCATAGCATATGAGAGAAAGAGCCATTGAACAGGAACATCTAAAATGGGTAATTAATGGAATGTTCTTGAAGAATTTGCTGCTTCTTGGCTACAGTTTCTTCTTTTTTATTTTGCAGTTTCTTATCTGGAAGTACATAGTGGTGGAAGAGTAGAATATTTGACTAGGAGGAATATCAAACAGTATCTTCCATAACAAATGCACAGCCAATTAAGCTCTGTATTTTAATTGCAATATCAGGTTGGGTGGTCTATTTCAGGAGAAAGGCAAAAGCCCATGAAGGTTTTCTCTTAAGAGAAGAGTCCTTCAGGAATCTTTACAACCAAGATCCTAGTACATGAACATCTATTACGCCTGTCCCTAAATCCAATGAAGTTAACAGGAAGACTCCTCTTGACTTCAATGGAGGAGGCCCAGGCAACAAAATATTGATTGAACGTTATTTTTTTGTTTTATTAGAGACATGTTTTAATATCTGTGGCATGAATTAGTACTGTTACATAGAGCTATCTAAAAGAAAACAGACACATTCCATTGTAACATGGGGTTTTGTCTACCAAATATAGACTTTTGGCATAGGAACATCATAGTGGAAGTGACCTCCTGGGCCATCAAGTCCAATCCCCTGCTAGCACAGGCCACCCCACCATATAATCCCATTTGTACATTTTATTAAAAAATTAACCATTTGCAGCTTAAATGTATTCACAGTCTCTTTATACACAAACATCTTATGCAGAGTTGTTTGTTCTGTCATATTTCAAGTGAGAAAGAGGAGACCAACAGTCATTAAAATGAACAATAAAACAGCAAGTACTCACCTGATTGGAATATGCTCAGCCGAATGTAACATATTTTGATGTTTACCTATATTGGAGATGACAAAAATCTGACCAACAGTGGCATTGTTATTTTAAGGTGCTCAGACACTATCGAGCAGATCATATATACTATTCATTTACTATACATTTGTTACTATTTCAATCTATTTTGAATTCTCACAGCAGCAATTTATCTGTATATATAAATATTTGTCATGAATACAAATATGGAATTTTGCATTCATGTCAACACAAACTGCTCATGAGTTTGTAGCCTGTAATTCATCTGCAAACTAAAGCGAAAAAAGGGAACTTTGCAGAATCTTTTGCAAATGGAAGTTGGCAGGGTTCATTCAGCTCCAGTCATCTATACATCTGGGCCTTTCCTGCAGTCTCTGTCTGGCATCTTAAAACAAATCCATTTGTCCTGAGTGATTTGTCAAGAAGGTGAAACTGATAGAAAACCTTTATCCAGCTGACCTTTGTAACTATGGTAGATGTTGGGAGAAAGTGTCCTAATAATAAAATAACGTTTTATTTATGTAGCCGTTTCCCTGTGGATCTCAATTCACTTTATGACAGGAAAGCTCACAATTCCCCAGAAAGTTAGAGAAGAACTATTAAACCCTTTTCACAAAGGCATGGAGGCTAAGTGAGTTGACTAATGTCACAAAGCAATTCAATTGCACAGCTGGAACTCCTAATCCCCAGCTCCAACTCAGAGTTTAGTGATATTTTGTTGTTGTTACATTTCTACTAGTAACTATGATATGCTCTTGATTTCTCAGTATTTATATCTGAATTACACAAATTGTGGAAAATGGAGTTGGTTTGCAAATGTGTCACAAATTATTACAAAGCATTCATGTTTAGGAACTGATCCAAAGGCTACTGAAATAAATTGACTGCAGTTGCTCTCAATAACCTTCAATATCATTATCATTATTTATATTAAAGTAGTGCTTAGAGGCCCCAACAAAGAATTAAGACCCCATTGTGCTGGCATTATACACACACATGGAAAGAGACAGTCTCTGCCTCTAAGAGCTTACTGTCTAAATATACAGGATTGCAAAATGGAATTGATAATATTTTGTCTGATGGGGAACAAAGGCACCAAGAAATTAAAATAACTAGTCCAAAGTCACACGGGAAGCTAGAAGTAGACCCAGCTCTCCTGAGTCCCATTCCTGGCCTTACTCACAAGACCATCCTTCCTCTCAACCTTACATTTCCTTAGGCTGTGAAATTGCACTTTGCTTACAAAGTCCTCCAGATAACACTTCCTTAACCACCTCAGAAGCAGAGACTTTAAAATTAGCTGTATGTCCTCATAAGTATTTGGAGAACAGATTTTTTTTTAAATGGTGATAAAACATACATAGAACTTTGCTTCTGAAACTTTGAGTGAAAGTGTTGAGAGCTCTTGAAGGAAGGTGTAATAAACAAGTTCGGAGACCAAAGTAAAGTGAATTGGTTCTAATGTAAATTTTGTAGATGAGATTAAATAATGGTTAACCAGAACTATTTTCTGCTGTCTCCTATTTGGAGAAAACTCTTCTAAAACAGCTAGCCTCACCATTATCTAGCTTGCAATTTTCTTTCTTGTCTTTGATTGTGTGGATCTATTCTTTGAATCGCCTTTGTTTACATATTTTAATTTATACATAAATCATAAGTACTTCCTTATCTGTAAGACTATCACTCAAAAATGGCAAAGATCTTTTTATGGTGATTTATTTACACCAGATCCCCAGATACTTATGCTCAGTTTTGATATCTCAGCTTCCATTGGTGCTAAAAGCACACTTGTATCAAGCGTCTGACACAAATGGTTCACAAGTGATAGCAGATTGCCAATGGAAAGTGTTTTACTGCATTATCTAGACTCTCAGGTAAGACAACCTTAGCTTTAATTCAAGGGCCTACTTAGCTATAAGCATGACAGCCAAGAAAATGTTGTGCTGTGCCAGATGTTAGAGACATACCATCTTATCCGCTGTGTGGCAAAAGAGTATAAAGTAAATTTTTAAAAGAAAAACTTGGTAGCTCATGATCCTACCACAAATAGTACAGTAACCTTGTCTCCATAGAGACAGCACATATTTCTGTTACTCAACACAATTACAGAGAAAAGCTCATACCAACAATTCTGTTACAAGACCTTACAGCATGCAGCAGAAAGCTACCTGATTTGTCATCCTTTAGATGTATATTCTGAACCATATTATTAAATTCAATATGCTGAAGTAGTTGTCTCTAAATCTGTTGGTCTCTACAAAATTGAGACTGTGCTACTTTTCCACCAGTCCATCTAGCCACATTCTGTTGCTTCCTGATCATTCCTGAGCTTTTTTGTAGTCAGAGTGTAAGTGATGGCTTACTGCAGATATTTAGTCCAACAAGCAGGTCACAGATCATAAAAACAATATTCTAAAGAGCTCATGAGAAGGCAGTCACCAAAACATTCAAGAAGACAGGAAAACTAGTCAGTCTCCCTAACTATATATTGCAAATATCTTTAGATATCGTTAATCCTTCCATCAATCTTCCTGGTCACCTTCATTCTCTGATTCTCTTTCCCATCTTCATAAGGTTCTTAAAGGGAAACTTTGAAGCTAACAGTGAGAAGTTTTATCTACAGTAAGCCGAATAATTGCTCCATGCTTTTACCATTTCCAGGAGTATACCTGTAAGAATGCCAAACCTTAGGATATACATGCATTCATTAATTAAAAAAAAAAATGAAAGGACAAACTGCAGCTGAGGGAGAGAAAAACCGTTTCTGACAGGAACTTTATAGCTACAAATTTCCTTCACTACTAACTCGTACATTAATGTAATAGTGCTTCTTGTATAACTTGGTATTTAAGTAACGTAACTAAAAGACCATAATAAGGACCCAGAAATAATTATGTAAGCTGGAAAAGTATCACTATTCTTTATTTTTTATTTTCCTCCGCTCTTGTAAAATGTGCTGTAACTGGCTGTAAAATTTAAAATAAGCAAATAATAAACAAGAATAATACTGTGGGTATTCTTCACGTTAATTGCTAGATCATCTCTGTGTTCATGCAGAGCAGGGTGAAAAGTCCCTGTGCAGGCAGAGGGAATACCCTGCCATCTAACAAGGGGCTAAACAAAGTAGGTTAAAAATAATCCTGTCTAGGAATTCTAGAGTACCAGGAGAGGAATAGCTCAGTGAGTAGAAGATTGGCCTGTTAAACTAAGGGTTGTGAGTTCAATCCTTTAAGAGGCCATTTAGGGATCTGGGACAAAAATCTGTCTGGAAATTGGTCCTGCTTTGACCAGGGGATTGGACTAGATGATCTCCTGAGGCTCTTTCCAACCCTGATATTCTATGATTACAGCTAATTTTAATCTTTTCAGAGAAGGGGTGGTAGGGATAGCTCAGTGGTTTGCACATTGGCCTGTTAAACCCAGGGTTGTGAGTTCAATCCTGAAGGGGGCCATTTAGGGATCCAGGGCAAAAATCTGCCTGGGGATTGGTCCTGCTTTGACCAAGGAGTTTGACTAGATGATCTCCTAAGGTCCTTTCTAACCCTGATATTCTATGTCAAATAGAGCTTCAGGGCTCAGCAGGTTAGAGAATGACAAAATATAGAAACAACATGAATGAGCCTAACTGACATCAGATTACTACACCACCTTGTGTGGGTTTGTTTGGTGGTTTAACTGCTGGCTGTATAATTTCAATAATTAAAATCCAACTGGCTAAGCAACAGTGCAATGCAGCTGCAACACCCTAAAGAAATTTTAGACAGGCTATTAAAGAATGATTTATGAAGCAGGCTTTTGTTCAACCAAGTGTTTAGAATTTAATAACATAGCCTACCTAATTTTGAACTGGACACAGCCAAGCTAAGCAACAGCAAAGAACAAAAAGAAAGGAAGCATTACAATATCAGTGTAGAAAGGACAAGTAGGGTGATGTGGAAATGATTAAAAGTTTCAGCATCATTTCACCCTTTCATTTTAGGCAATTTTTCACATCTAAAATTGGGCTAAAGTCTCGAGACAAAGGTTATTTTTCCATTTTGAAACAAAAGAGAACCTGGGGGGAACAAACAATCAAACACACCATCTTTTCATTGAAAGTCCATGAGTTTTGGGAGGAACTGGTACAAAGGCCATCTTTGATATTTGCCTTTTGTGCTTTGTGGGCACAAACAGAAGCTGGGAGAGACAGAGGAAATAAATATTTATTAATATTCTAGAAGCTGATACTGACCTTCTTCCTATACAAAATTTCCTTACCCAATGGGAACCCATATAGGCCGAATCTAATTCCATTAAAATCAGTAGACAGACTCTTACTAACTTTCAGGACCCAAAATGAATGTGCAGCTATTATTTGACCATTAGTGTTCATGATGGACCTGAAGAAGGGCCCTGTAAGCTTAAAAGATTCTCTCTCTCACCAACAAAAGTTGGTCCAATAAAAGCTTTTACCTTGTCTCTCTAGTATCCTGGGATCAACATGGCTGCAACACCAATGCATACATTAGTGCATAGGTCTATTGGGAAGCAAATTATCTCAGTTTATACAGTTCCTCATGTCAGTGCGCAAAAATGACAGTAAGTCAAGGTGAGGCATTTTTTGCCAACTTTGCACTAAGCAAGTGGAACGTGAGTAGGCTAAGCAGGCAAGACACAGCGATCAGCAGCTCTCGTTAGCACTTGATTTTGACTAATACAATTTATGTGAGAAAGAATATACACAATTGCACACAGAGAAGTGTCATCTGCTGTCACGTAACTGGGTGCTGGTTCTCCTGACAATGCTGTGCACAGTGAATAAGTCATAGAAGCAATAATTCTTTGGGTGAAGTGGGGACTTGGTAGATTTTGCTGCTGCTGAGTTTTTGGCAGAAACAATGAGGCCACTTGCTCTGAATTCCACAAAGATGTTGTTTTGTATTATTAATATGCATTTATTTCCCCCCCAGCCCCTTACAATACAGAAAAAAACAAAGACAGTTTTAGTCCCATGGCTTATTGTGTAAGTATAGACACATAGAAGACAGGTGACACTGGTAAATCCAGCGGATAATTTATGGGTAGGTCATCTTTTAAATTATTTTAAATAATTTATTACACAACATAATTAACACTGCATCCTATCTTCCTGCCCCCCTTTCTCATACAACTCTCTAAACCATTGGGGAAGAAGTACTTTTTTGGGAGGAAGAGATTTGAAATTATTGGCGTGGAAATTATTCCATGCATAGAGGGCAGCATCATAAAAATGGATCCAGTTGAGGGATGCAGAGATTGGAGGCTGATATGGTTAGGTTAACAGGTAAAGAGGATAATTTTAGTGGCTGCCACTTTGGAAGAACTGGAGAGTGGTGATGTAGGTATCAGAAATGCTGAAGATGAGGAGGAGGGTGAAGGCATCAAGTATTTTGAGCATCTACATAGAAAGGAAGAAGCAAGATCAGCAGGACTTGTTCACAACATGGATGTATGGAGCAGAGGAGAAGACAGAGTCTAAGAGGAAACACAGATGCGTTTGCAATCAGGAGGTTAGTGGTACCAAGAAAAAGAAATAATACTGGACTGTGGTGGAATTTCAGATGGTTTGAGGGGAGAAGAAATAGATGGGTGGTGGGGAGGTCAGACTGGCCCAACCGAGATAGCCAGATGTACATATTGGGGAAAAAGCAAAGGGGGATGAATGAGCTGTTTGACTATATCTCTTACAATATGCCAATAAGCAAACATAAAATCCACATTTTTACTTGCCTGTGGCAACACTATATATTTCAGTCTCAAAAGTAGAGTTCGGAATGATGGTTCTTCCAGGAATCACATTAGATCCTAGCAGAACACTTATTTGCCATCATTTTATTCCCAGAAGTAGTTGATAGCAGGAGTAGTTCTAGGAATAACCTTACAAAATAGCAGATACAGTATGTCAAGCTCCATGCCAGGAGGAAGGGATTCTGTATTCAGTTAACTAAACATGTCAGTATTTTAGAGGCAAAGTAATAAAGCCTTTTATTTACTGACTATAATGAAGTCTACCTGCCTTTGCTGTTCAGAAGTGTGTGGGAAAAAGTGTATGGAAGAAAGACTTATTTCAGGAAACTTAAAGGGTGAATAACTCAGCATAGAAACTTTTGATAAACTGCCTTTTCAAATTGTACATCTATTTATCAAAATTCCTTTGATACACACACTATTTCCTCTCTTGCTCTGTAGATAGCTAGTCAATTTTTTCCCCAGTGCTATTACACTTTCAGCACAACCTTATAATATATATATATATATATATATATTTGCTGTTGTTTGGATTTCCTCATCCTACCACCAAATGAAAGAGAAGTTCTGAAAGGTTTTGAATAACCCTTTTAATATATATCAACCGTTTCAATTATAGAAGAATCATGAGAACCCAAGACGATATGTACCTTTACTATCTGATTGACCAAATACCAAACTTTCTGATACTGGCATAAGTAAGTGTCTGGGCATAGATCCATACAACACAAAATGAAGGCCTACACTTGGTACCATTGTTCACTAGATTGACAGTCATATCACTGGTCAGAATACGCTAACCTGAAATTTACAAAGAGAAAAGTCTGGCACATATTTCATTTTTATTCCTTGTTTTGGAACAATCAGCAAATTAGAAGGAGGAATTTAAAAAAAAAATCTTGCAAAAAGAACAGATTATTAACCTGGGAAGCCTTGTTTCATCTCTTTGATCTTAGCTTATTAAGCTATGTCTTAGATGACAACAATCTGTAGCTAAGACTCTAGATCAGATTAACACAAAGCGTGATACACACTCACATATAAGTGTCACAGTACAATGGAATCAAGAGATCTTGCATTAGCATCCTCAGTGTGACTTTTATTAGGGCAGTGATGGAATTCCAAACTGTAGCCCACCAATTGATCAAGTGTGACACTGTAGCTCTTAGCTGCAATTCTTTGGGTGTCTCGGAACAATGCGGTTAGAGATGACAGGCTCAAAGAGGGTTTTCAGTTCATCCAGTCCCGCGATGCGCTGTGAATATTTTATCAAGCATCTCTCGTAAACATCTTCCCTTTAGCCTGAAATAAACCTCGGAGATTCAGCTTTACTCAGAGATGAGGAGTAAGAGACTGAACAATTTATTCATTTGTTTACTCATTCAGATTAAAATGTTTTGTTGTGATCAAAACCAAGAAGGAAAGAAGCACCAATGGGGTTACTTTTCTGTGAGAGAATATTAGTGATAGTTCACTCCTGAAAAGAGATAGGATATACCATGAATACAGTCAAACAAGGCTGATGGGTACTTAAAGTTTGGTAAATGGTTGGAGAGAGGAAACTCTCTTTGGTGAACAGTTTGAAAATATCTACCATTTAATTAAGTCTGGTCCATCCCAGGACAAACAGTACTCTTCAGAAACGTTTTGATGAGTCCCATGATAAACCATTGCAGGCAGAAATTCAGAGAGTCAGGGTTATTTTCCTGTCAAATGAGCAGAATATCATTATTTCCATTATGATAGCAGCCAGAGCTTCCATTGAGATCAAGGTCCCATTGTGCTAAGAACCATTTAAAAACAGGATGAGAGGAAGACCTTGCCGTGAAGAGCTTACAATCCAAAAAGATCAGACAAGCAAAATATGATAGAGGAAATGGGCACTGAGAGACAAAGGGACAGATTTTTAAAAGTATTTAGTTCTTCAAGATGTAGCTATGTGCTGACTGGGATTTTGAAACCAATGGAAGATCGGTACCAGGGCTCTATTGAATATTCCCACTTGGTGCCTATCTGTATCATTAGGCGCCTAAATACCTTTAAAAATCTGGCCCAAGGTCAGTGATGGAGTCAAGAACACAACCTAAGACTCCTGATGCTCATCCATTTTCCTATCCACTGGACCATGCTGCCGCTTAATTAGAACAAGGATCTCCTGTGAGCCCCATGCATGCTCTTTGATCTAGTCTAACACTTTGGTTCAAGCATGAAGAGGGCGCTCTATGTCTTAAAGACTTTTTATAGCAACCTCAATGAGGAAGTTGTTCCACTAACGTAAGGGAGTTTAAACAACTTAACTTGTTTGGGGTCTATTTTGCTAGCATGAGAGCAAAATGTGTGGGGGCCTTTCTAAATCAGGCATAAAATAAAGCAACGTGTTCCATTGTCTGATAGAGAATATCTTATTGCCCTTATATAAATCCATGGTATGCCCACATCTTGAATACTGCGTACAGATGTGGTCTTCTCATCTCAAAAAAGATATACTGGCATTAGAAAAGGTATAGAGAAAGGCAGCTAAAATAATTAGGGGTTTGGAATGGGTCCCGTATGAGGAGAGATGAAAGAGGCTAGGACTTTTCAGCTTGGAAAAGAGGAGACTAAGGGGGGATATGATAGAGAGGTATATAAAAATCATGAGTGGTGTCGAGCATATTGTGAAATGAAAGGAATTATTTTACTTGTACTACATATATTAAGAACCGAAGGGCCCCAAATGACATTATTGGACAGCAGGTTTAAAAACAAATAAAGAAATTCTTCTTCACACATGCACCAGTTCAACCTGTGGAACTCCTTGCCTTAAAGAGGTTGTGAAGGGCTAGTAACTATAACAGGGTTAAAAGAAACTAGGATACATTCATGGAGGTTAAGTCCATTTACAACTATTCAAAGAATCGGATGGGTTAACAAATGGTTGTACCCTAGCCCTGTTTTGTGAGAGAAGGTTGGAGATGTGATGGCAGAATGAGAGATCACTTGAATCATTAGCCTGTTTAGGTTTCAACTCCGACTCTTGGACACCTGGACATATGGAACTGTCAGTAGACAAGGAAATAACTGGGCTAAGAAACAGACCTTTGGTCTTTGACCCGGTTATGGCATTTCTTGTTTCTTATGACACCTATATGTGTTTACAACCTTTAAGTTCTTCATTTCCCAATTGCTATATTAAGTTTTTTTTTGTCATTTGTTGTGTTTTTGTGGGGGGGGCAGGGGGAGGAGATGTTTTTTGTTTTTTTTGTTCTTCTAAGCCTTTTTGCTACTTGGAAAAGAATAGACTACTGGTGAATAGTGCTGGTTGACACCTGGTGGCTAGTTTACCAGTAGGGAAAGTAACTTAGATTTAAGTTGCTGGAGGCAAAAAAGCTTGATTCAAACATTCAATGGAAAAGGTTTCCTATCAGCCAAATTAGAGACAGAAAAGAAAAGAGCCTCTGAGATGTCAAGTTATGCAGAGGGGGGTAGCCGTGTTGTTAGTCTGGATCTGTAAAAGCAGCAAAGAATCCTGTGGCACCTTATAGACTAACGGATGTTTTGGAGCATGAGCTTTCGTGGGTGAATACCCGCTTTGTCAGATGCATGACATGTATCTGACAAGTAGGTATTCACCCACGAAAGCTCATGCTCCAAAACGTCTGTTAGTCTACAGGGTGCCACAGGATTCTTTTCTGAGATGTCAGTTGTTCAATATAAAACTGTAAAGCCTGATTCTGCACTGCCCCGGACTCAGTGTAACTATTTGCACCTACCTCTTGAGGTTGTAAAATGCTACCCTTCTCATATGGCTCCATTTTACAGCCACTTTGCACTGGTGTGAATGGCTATGCAAGGAGCAGGGCAGAAGCGAATCAGGCCCATAAAGTCCAACAATGCATGTCATGTCAGAAAAGCTCTCACTGTCAGGATGCTAACAATCTCAGAGATATACTCAAGAGCTTCTAGATGTCCTGGGGCTAAATGTTTCTTGGCAAGAACAAAAATTCAGAGTATTGGCACAAAAGTTGTGATACAGATGTCGGTGCTTCTGGACAAACTATGGAAATAAGAGTTGATGACTTCATCTATCTAGGCAGTAAACTGTGATCAAACAGGTGCAGCCAGCCAGATTAAAGAAAAGCAGTTTAGCAGCCTCAGCCATGAAGGGCCTGCATAGGGTCTAGAGCAGTGATATTCGAATCTCAGTGGTTCAGGAGCCAATTTAGCGATCAACATTACCCAATAGAGCCACAGTACTGAGAATTCATTGTTTCATTTACTATAGTACTATATATATATATTATATATTATTCTTACAGCAAATAAGTTAATAATTTAGTGCACGCTGATAACATAATTGGTTAATAACATAGTAAAAATATCCTGATTGGTTAATAATTAAATCACCCAGTGTTTTTATATCATGTGCTGCAAAGAGCGACAGGAAACATATTAAAGAGCCACTTGTGGCTTATGAGCCTCAGTCTGAGTATCGCTGGTCTAGAGCCAAAAGAAGGTGAAACAACGTACAAATTACAGATTTATCAAAACTTTCTACTTCCGGTCTTATTATATGCATCTGAAACATGTACCCTGCTTAAACAAGACATCCGGAGGCTGTAAGCATTTCATATGTGTCGTTAGCGTCAACTACTGAGTACAAGATGTTTTGACTGTAGCAGTAATAGGGATGTATTATTGAGAACAGCCCTCAAGAGGATTGAAGAAGTTGTTGGCCATTTTTGGTCACGATGCACACCTTGAAGACAAAGTCCCTGCACACTGAGTCCTGAAGATCGGAACTGAGGTCAGGACAGGACACTGCCCAGTCAGGGACTGGTGGCAGTCACACAGTTGTCTGTGATTAACCAGGCTGCACCAGATCAGTAATATCCTGTAGAGTTTTTAGATGCCTGTAATAAAGCCATGCAGTGCAGTCACGGACAGTTGGTGCTACAGACCTTCACTCTCTAAATGTCTTGTTGTTATTAAGCCTGATTTCTGTGCTAGCAGCAGCTGCAGGACTTCCACTTGCCTAGGGCAGGGTTTTACGTCTGTGCTTGCCAGGCATTATGTGGGTCTCCATCCAGCCTGTTTGAAATAGGCATTTTGTTTTCCTGTAGCTAGTCCTTCAATCAACATGTCATAATTCTTACAGTGGGTTGTTGCTATTTTGGATTTTGAATACTTTACATTAACAGAAAAGCTAGGGAAAGCCATGTGTTTGTTCCAGAGGCTGATGCCATACTGAGACAACTAGGGCTAACTGGAAGATAAGAGTGTGCCAAGTTCTTCTCTTGGGATGATATAGTCTAAGAAGATGAAGAGATCTAGGCAGCCTCTGATTCTGTTAGGTTCCCAGTCAAAGCTACCCAACTGATTTCAGTAGGCTTGCATGCATGTAACTGAAGACAGAATTTGTGTCCCAGTCTGATTTTTATCTATTACTTTGTTCTCTAGAGTTCTTGTAATTAAATTAATTGGAGACAAACTTTGCAAAAGTTTAAGTAAAAAAAAAGTGCCCATTTTCCTCACCCAAGAAAACATCAACATTTTTCAGATGCATGTTCGAGTTTATTTGTGCTGACAAGTGCTTTCTATCTTTTGGTGTTTCAGCATGCTTTTCTGACAAAAACGGCTACAACTTTCCTATAAATAGCCACATTATATTAAGCTCTAATTACTTCAATTAAATCCCTTATTTGAGATATGCCCCACAGATCAGATAATAGAATTTGGGCATGGGAGATGGTTTCTGAGACTGACAAGGAAGTGTAGAACAAATCAACTCAAATACATTCTTTTTCTTTCTTTTATCTTTTCTTGTAAAAAAACCAGTAATTTTTGATAGAGTTAGACAAGAATTAGATCAGAACTATTTGATAAACGGCATAACAGCTGGTGCACCATACAACACTATGATTATGATGTTATACCTGGAAATTCAGCCTCCTGAGATAAATAATTTTGAAAGTGATGTCAGTGCATCAGCCAATGTATGTTCCCAATAGAGCCATGGCCGGGCCAGAAAGATCATTTTCAATGGTCGTATAACCAGGAATGCTCTGAATTTACATAATAATTGCACCTGTTACCAAGGTAAATAAATAGTACACTGGGTTTTACAATGCCCAACAGGGCTTTATAAAGATTCTCCTTTATCAAACCTGTAATGTAAATAAAAAGCAACAAGAACAGTGATTTGTTCATGTTACTGACTTTTACAGTAATGTCTCAGATTTGGTGACATTAATATTTTCTTTTATTTCTGTCAGTCTCCATCTATATTTGATATGCCCTGATCCTCACAGTTCTGTGAATTGGGCAAGTATGGATATCCCTTTTTGACAAATTGAGGAACTACATTTGAGTGGTTAAGTGACTTGTCAAGGGTCAACACGCAAGTCTGTGTCATAGTCAGAATTCTTGGAATTTCCCACCCAAAGCACAATTTTCTAGGCCATGATGAATCTACAAATTAATTTAACTTCAAATTAACTTAATAAAGAAGGTAGGTAAATAGGATGACTGACAACCTGTCTCTTATTTCAAAGACTATCACATATTTTGGCCTAGTGTTTTAAAAGCCCAAGGACATCAAATTCATTTAGCTGATCCTAGGACCTATGTGAAGCCTTGTTCTTCATAAGGAGAGTAACTGTGGTTATAATAGATGAGGGTAAGAATACTTTGAAATCCGAGAGATCATCTGTGTTCTTATCTGTCCTTTTGCTGACAGGTTGTCACTCAAGCTAGCATAGCAAGGTATGTGAGCCTGTAGAGATGCAGCGATTCACCAGTGCAGCACCTCCTGCTGATCGTCCTGGGAATTAGCTTTCCAGCTCCAAAGTGCCCTCTGCTGACTGATGTCCTGCTTGCCGCTGGCCCCCGTGACCCTCCCAGACCTCAGTGCTCCTTTACCTTGGGCGCTGCACCCTGGCATTACCCCACTCTGTGTCTCCCCACCCAGGGGAATCCCCCACCTCGCCTTAGTGGCTACTGCCAGTCACCATCTAGCCCCGTTCACTGGGGCAGACTGCTGTCTATACCACTCATAATCGGCAAGCAGGGAGAGTTGGACCTGCTGACTTTGCCTACCCTGGACTGCACCTCTGCAACCCCAGTACCCTTTCTGGCCTTTGCCAAGGCCCACAGCCTGGGAGTTTTCCAGCCTGGGAGTTTTCCAGCTCCTCTGGCCTTTCCCCAGCCCTGCTCCACTCTAGGTACCCTGCTGAACTCCCAAGCAGACAGGCCCGTCTCTCTCCATAGCTAGAGAGAGACTGTCTGAGTGCCTGGCCCACAGCCTTTTATAGGGCCAGCTGTGGCCTGATCGTGGCATGGCCCCTGCTGTGGCTGCCTCCCCAATCAGCCCAGCATCTTGGCTCCCCGGGACAGCCCTTTCCCAGGGCTGCTTTAACCCCTTCCAGGCCAGACGACCATCCCACTACAGAGTCTCATCTCTAACATACATGCAGAAACCATTCTCCCAATAATTATACCATCTTTGTTCTTGCAGCGTTAAGAGTCCTCATTAAATAGTACAGTTACACAAATCAAGAAAGGAGGTGTCAAGTCTTTGCAAGAGAGAAATAAAGGAATATGTGTTCTCAAGGAAGAGGTGGCAACATCTTTCAGTATTTCTTACCAAAGTACAGAATTTTTTTCAGATGTGTGAGACCAGATCATAATATCTTACTCAGAGCAAAGAGTTTGATTTCTTCAAAACTGATATTTTCCCTTTTGAATTCCTTCCTTTGGAAACTAGCCATGCTGTGGAACTTAAACATCTTTTACCCACCCATCCAAGCATTTTATATTGCCACCACAGTATGTGAACACCTTCTATGCAAAAAGAATAGCAATAGCAAAGTTCCTAGTGGATTTCAATGAGTCTGCATGGGGTCCCTTAACATTCACACAGGTTTTCTTAGCCCAGGTTGAAGCATTCGTTTTTTTCAGGTTGGTTTGTTACATTTTTTTAGACAGACATTAAAATAAACTACTATTTATTTATATCCAATATGATTTATGTTGGATGGCATTAATTCCATCACAGGGCCAAACCCTTCTTGATTCACTCATGAGAGCTATCCTACTGATTTCAGTGAGGATCCCACGATAGTGATGAGAAAATGCCTTAACAAGGGTATCAATCCTTCTCTTTCCTGATCACTAACATTTGCCTGAAAAACAAACTCCAGGTTTTGAAGACTTCTCTTTCCTTTTTAATTTGGTAGATGTATTAGCTGAGTTATTCTTTGAATGCTCCATGCTTATCTCTTACCCTTCTTTAAAATCACCTTTATCATTATTTTAGTAATTTGTTTCAAACTGAACTTTACTTGACCCCTAGATGCACTGTGATTGAGACCTTTAGAAGTTGACTATGATGTCTAATTTAGTTTTACTTTAACAGGTTTATTCCTTCAAAAGATACTTAAATGAGATCTACCAACCTGACATGTTGTCTTCCACTGCAGTAGCTTTTTGTGCGTAACTTTACATGCTGGGTTATGCTAGCATGCAAGAACCAGAAGCAACTGGGACACATTTGTCTCTTCAATTGTTTCTGCAGAAATGTAGTGGTGACTGGAATAAATCAATCTTCTGACAAGATAAAAATATGTATGCGGTAGATTTTATAATACATAAGGTCAATTTATGCATGTGATTCATTTTGCCCATAAATATTCCCATTTTGCTTAATGAAGCTATTCACACAAATGTTGGCAGGATCAGGGCCTAAATTGATGACAATCACTGATACATTCACCCACTGTGCAGCGCATTTTATAAAACTGGTTTGGATTCATTGAAAAATAAATAAGTTCCTGTAGGATTCTAAAGATTTGTGAAAGTATAAATATTAAATTTTTTAGTAGTAGGTTTAGCAAAGCATTTGGTGCTGTGTCCATGAATTCTTACTTGAAAACAATTATTCAAGTAATCTCACAATTAAGAATGAAATGAAAATGGGCTAGAAGCCCATAAATGAATTCACTTAAATTAGGATTTTTAAAAGGCAACAAAAAGCCTATTGACTTCAATAGGAGTCGAGTGCACTCAGCTTTTTGAAGAATGGGGCCCTAAATCTGAATTGTATCAAGCATGACAAACAAAATTATGTACATAACACACAAGGGAAACAGTAACATGGATAATTGCAGGTGCAAAGTTATCAACAATCCACATAAAAAGGTGAAATATCAATAAGGAGAAAAAAACCCTGAATCTTAAGGCCAGGTGGTCATTGTCTTTTTAGCCTTGATTCATCAACGCATTTAAGAATGTGCTTAAGTGCTTTTTTGAATTAGGATCATAGAGATGGGACATATGAGTCCTGGGAATCTTTCCATTGACTTCAATGTGTATTGGATGGCACTCCTTCTGCAAACGTATGTTTGCTGCAGTAAATTAAGTCCTTTTCCTGCTCGCAGTGAAGTCAACAGGTGATTTGTGCACATGAGATTTACCCATGTCACATGATCTCTTGCCCTGGGCAGGGTGGTAAGGGATGTTCACATCTGTGAAAGGGTGTAGCAAGACTTTTGAGGCCCCTTGCTGGAGACCTGGTGGTCCTACCACACCCTGTCCAAGAAAAGGAGCAATGAAACTGGGTCCTCCAGGCCTGCCTAGAAAGGTTGCTGGGAAGCAACCAATCAGAATTCAGCAGGTTCAGTTAAAAAGAGATACAGGGCCTGAATAGGTCAGTTCCTAGCTGGAACCACAGGAGTAAGAACAGGTGCCCCCTATCGAAGATCAGTGGAAAACCAGAAGATGGGTCTGGTGGCACTGACATTCAGAGAGGGGTTGAGAGCTTCAGTCCTGAGGTAAGGTTGAAAAGAAAGGGGCTGTGTGGGAAGCTGCCCAAGAAATAGGAACAGTAATTATTAAAGAAAGCAGCACGTGGCTGCTATTTGTAGGGTCACTGGGTTGGGAGCTGGAGTAGCGGGTGGTCTCAGGTCCCCCCACTGGCCACTAGCAGAGTAGCCAAAGCACCAAGAAGGAGACAAGTTTAGTTTAGAAACCCAAGCACAGGGATAGTATTTAAAGGGCTCAGGGATGGGGCTGAAAACCCTGCAGAGAGCTAACCATTTGTTGGACTTTGTTACCCTGGAAGGGGACTGAACTTGAAGGAGTGACCTGGTTGGACAGCTGGGGCAATATTCTATTCGACATTGGTGAGGCCTCATCTGGAGTACTGTGTCCAGTTTTGGGCCCCACACTACAAGAAGTATGTGGAAAAATTGGAAAGAGAACAGCAGAGGGCAACAAAAAGGATTGAGGACTGGAGCACTTATGAAGAGAGGCTGAGGGAACTGGGATTGTTTAGTCTACAGAAGAGAAGAATGAGGGGGGATTTGATAGTTGCTTTCAACTACTTGAAAGGGGGTTCCAAAGAGGATGGATCTAGGCTGTTCTCAGTGGTAACAGATGACAAAACAAGGAGTAATGGTCTCAAGTTGCAATGGGGGAGGTTTAGGTTGGATATTAGGAGAAAAGTTTTTACTAGGAGGGTGGTGAAGCACTGGAATGGGTTACTGAGGAAGGTGGTGGAATCAGGTAGTTGGAATCACCTTCCTTAGAGGTTTTTAAGGTCAGGCTTGACAAAGCTCTGGCTGGGATGATTTAGTTGGGGTTGGTCCTGCTTTGAGCAGGGGGTTGGACTAGATGACCTCCTGAGGTCTCCTCCAACCCTGATATTCTATGATTCTATGTATACGAACTGACAAAGGCAAAGAGTATCTAGAGCAGTGGTGGGCAACCTGTTGCCTGTGGGCCGCATGCAGCCCATCAAGGTAATCTGATTGCGGGTCAAGAGAAATTTTGCTGATGTTGACCATCCACAGGCATGGCTCACCACAGCTTCCAGTGGCCATGGTTCACTGTTCCTAGTCAATGGGAGCTGCGGGAAGTGGTGGCCAGCACATCCCTGCAGCCCGCCACGTCCCACAGCTCACATTAGCTGGGAATGGCGAACCACAGCCATTGGGAGCAGCGCGGGGCCGTGCCTGCGGCCAGTCAATGTCAGCAAAATGTCTCATGGCCCACAATCAGATTACCCTGATGGGCTGCATGCTGCCCATGGGCAGCAGGTTGCCCACCACTGCTCTAGGTAGAAAGCCCTGGGGCACCATTCTATACGAGGGCAAGCATGGACTTAAGGCTAGGCCAGAAGGGGCTGAGCCCAAAGACAGGGCTAAAGACATTAACAAGGGCCTAGGGACAAGCGCTGTTGGAGCTTTTACCTTGGCAGGGGTTCATTCATCTTAGACTATGAGTGACTTAGCTAGAGGGCTGAGCCACTGAAGACCCACCTGACGAGGGCAACAGCCAACAGGGGGCCGCGCAAGCAGAGAGAGCATGCAGGTTTGCACCCAGCCAATAGGAGGTGCTCATGAGAGGTGAGTGAACCCCATCACAATGTCCAACTGATGAAACAAGGTGTTAGAGAAATATTTTCTTTTCACATTAGCTGGCATGTTGTAATTCTTTAAGACTCCATTAACCTTGCTTATTGAAAGTTACTGTCAGTCAGAATTGGAAGATTTTTCTTTGAAGGGGGATGGAACCAGTGAAATCACTAATATCACCACAATCTCACTACTTTCTTAATCTCTGTCAAGAAAGGCCAGCCTCTGAATAACAGCGGGTGATGTTGAAGGTAGAATCCAAGTCCTTCAGGACACACAGGAGGTATGATCCTGCATCTGCTACCACATGATCAGACTGTGGGATTCATGTAGTCTAATTGACTTTAATGCATCTCTGCACAGGTGCATGGTATCAGCTGACGGATTGAAGCCAATAGTATTAGTATATGTTGTAAATATATATCTCGACTACACTTTGCAGAAGCTTTTTCAGAGGAACTCACTTGGCCAAGATTCATTATTACTTATTATTATGTATTTAATTATGATACTGGGGATCTGTTTGTACAACCTATGAATGCTAGATAATATTATGGAATTGCTCTTATGGACATTGCTGTATCATAAATTCCTCCTCTGATGTGCATTTGGCATATCCTACCAGCCTAAAACCACACATTCCCCAGACCAGTGACAGTGGCAAATACTTAACGTTAACAACAGTGCTTTGAATGGACTATAGAGCTGCTAAGCATGTTTGCACAGCAGAGAAAAGATGATACCCTCTGTGAAGAGAGAGGAGAAGAGTGGAGTTTGGAAAGTTCCTCAAACAGAGAAAAAAAGGCCAGGTGACCAGCCAGAAATTTAACTGAGGATTCTCAGGGGAAAGATAGGGAGAGTGACATCCATGAGTTATGGACAGATGGAGGAAGGTCACAAAAGCTAGCAGAGGTGTCTCCATGTTTCAGGACACAAAAGCCTTTAGAACAAAAAGGACCTGGCTGGCTCCAGACAGCCCATACCCTCATCCCAAAGAATGCTATGGAGCGGTTAGGAAAATGAGGTAGGGCTTGTTGTTTTAGCTGATCTTGTGTTTTATTTGTTAAATATAAAAAAGCAATTGTGTTAGACTCGGGGCAAAGTGTCTCTAAGTGTTAAATGCTTCACAATTACCATGTGTCTCTTGAGACAGTTGAAGTGTAACCCAGAACACTAAACTCTTCATTGGAATTCTGGGAGAGGGTGATTTTAGACTATTCAGGTCTCTTGGGGGTCAGCGCTGGACCCAGGGTCTAAGGCAGATGAGCTGAGGAATTCCAGTGTTCAGGAAATGTTCCAGAGAGGCCAAGGGAAGAAACCATGCTGCAGCCTGGTGAGAACCAGGGAAGCTTAAAACATCCAGGGATCCAGTGGCTTGCAATCCCTGCCCTAGATTTTGGTGCATGCACACCATGGATGCTGAACCATAGCTGTGGAGAATAGTTCCAATTTTACAACTTTTTATGGTTAATCTGTTGCTTTCTGCTTGTTTCATAAAGTGAAAAGATTGTGCAAGGAAATAGCAAGATTGTACTGTGGGACAGGAAATTAACTTTTTGCCACCTATAAAACTTCACTAGATTTACTTTAGTGCATCAGCTAATTAAAGGGGACATCAGATTTCATGGGGAAGGGCTTATTTCATGGTCCGTGACATGTTTTTCATGTCCGTGAAATTGGTAGGGCCATAGCCATAGGCAGAGCACACGAAGAACTGATATGCTTGAGGTTCCTGCAATGGAGGGGAACTGATTTAGATCTACCCCAATGCTCCTAGAAAGTGACTCATGGCCCATGCAGTAGAGGAAGGCATGGATAGCCATGAATCAGTGCAGAGGGGGCCTGATCCAAAGCCCTTTGAAGTAATCAGGAGTCTTTTCAAGGACTTCTGTAGGCTTTGTATGAGGCTCAAATGGAAAATCAATGGCAGAAATTCTTTACTACTAGCAGCATGCATATGCAATATATGTGAAATGTATCTTTGGCTTGCATAAATGTTATTTCTCTGGTTTGCCCTGGCTTTTATGTCTTTTTAATATTTTAGGTTTATTTCATACAAAAATAGTGTTAAATGTGAAAGTAATTTATGGTATTGGCGTTACACAGTTTAAGACCAGAAGGCACCAGCAATCTGACCAGCATATCATAGGTACTAAATACGATCCAGACACCCCCACATCAAGCCAACAACCAGATTAAGACAAAATTTTAGGAGCCTAAACTCTTGTGTGCCATAGGTAGGGCCCTACCAATTCACAGTCCATTATGGTCTCAATTTCATGGTCATAGGATTTGAACATCGATAAATTTCATGTTTTCAGATGTTTAAATCTGAAATTTCACAATGTTGTAACTATGAGGTCCTGATGCAAAAGGCGATTGTCTGTGTGGGGGGTCACAAACCTGTTGTAGGGGGGTAATGGGATTGCCACCTTCAGCTTTCAGGGCTGGACTCTGAAGGCAGAAACTTCAGAGCTTCATGCAGCCGCAGGAGGTTCCCGGAGGTGGAGATGGGTCTGATCTCCCCCGCACCCCAGGGCAGCTGTGTAAGGGATGGACAAGTCCTGTCCCTCCCTAGCCCAAATTATTAGCTTCACTGATTCTGTTGAGTCTTCTCTCCCTCCTCACAATGTGAGTTGTTTAACCGTGGCATTCCCACAGTTACTGAATGAGAGCTTGTCACTGAGAATCCATCTGGTTTTGAAATAAACTTAAATTAAAAAAAAAAAAAGCAAGAACTGTCCTAGCTGCAAATGAGTCATAGACAATTACCTTTCTGTTTTCAGAGTAACACAAACTTAGATTCTGTGCCTGCCTAATTTTAAAATGCCAGATTGTGTAAGTACTAATTATCAACATGAGCAAAGAATTCACAAACAGTCCCATGGACTTCAATGGTGTTGGGATACCATAGTAAACTATGGTAAATACACAATTCACAATCTAGCTGTAACAGTCTTTGCAGCTAGAAAATAGGAAGGCTGCATTGGGCAAAGTGATTTGTGAAGGTGCATCATAGTCCCAATATAGAATGTTATAGGTTGATTTATAGTTCTGTGGAGAGCTTATCTCCACCTATTACACTCTAGAACCCCTATCAGTAAGGGATTCTTTACTCTGTCCTGAGTCTCACTTATCCTAGCTGTCATTGTTTTCTGCAGAAACATCAGACTGAATTAATTTCTGGTGTAACTCCTTTAAGGAGATATGACCTGCCCCCTTAGAGGTGATACTGCTTGCACTGACAAAACGCAGTTTGCAAGATTCTGGCTGTACCAGGCAGAGCTGCAGAATGATGAGAGAAGATGCCTGTGCTGTCTCCCCACTTAAAGACAGATTCACAATCTGTCTCATCACATTGTAAAAAGGGTAGAAGAAAGCACTCTAAAAATCCTTGTGCCCTTGGATAACAGGGTGGCAGATGGCAAGTAGTGATTATTCTGATGGTGAGGGGACCATCTTAGTGAACATACACGGGGATTGCATTATAGACCTCCAGAGCAGAAAACAAGTGTTAGAGTTGTAACAAATACACAACCTATGTGCATCAGGCCGCTACTTATACAGCCCAAAATACCGTTAGCCTTTTTGGCAACAAGGGGACACTTTTGACTCATATCCAGCTTCTTCTCCACTGTAAGCCCTATGTCTTTTTCTGCCTAGCCATTCGGTCTCTAGTCTGTAGCAGTCCAGTCTGTAGCATCATTTTTTTCAAAGTAACAAGAGTCATTAGTTTAAATTAGAGACTATCTATTGTTCCTTCAACATTTCACTTCTAAGAGGTGATTAAAATACAGGAATCACAAATATCTTGGGTTTTGTGTTTCTGTAATTTAAAAAACAGCACATCCAATTTACTTCCAAAAGTTCAAAAAGTTATTCATCCACCCAGACCTGTGGCAGATTTCAGGCTGAAGTTAATTTTTTCTGACCATAAACCTCTAAAATACTCATTTATAAAGGAAACGTTGACAGACCCTTGATCACATGATCATAAGTAACAATGAAATGCAGCTAATGATTAGAGACAGATCAATATTAAAGAGACACAAGAGGATGGAAGTTATATAAATAAATGTGTCTCATTTGTAAAAGTGGAATATCTCAAAAAGAATAATGATGAAAATGTTACCCCCCCCAAAAAAACATTCTATGTACACAGACCAATTTCATATGTAGACTGAAGAGTTTCTTACAAGGCAAAGCAGATCAAACAGAATATGCCTGAAAAGAAAAGAAATAACATATTATTTTTCAAAGAAAACACAAAACAAAATGCTAAACAAAATAAAGCTAGTGATTTTGCATGCTAATAGAGATGCAGAGGAAAGGCCATTTGATATGATATTCAACACACAGCAATTTATAAAAAGTGGAACAAAAATCCAGGAGTCAACCGAGGTATCCTGCACATCTGAGCCAATGACACATTAAGGAGAAAGTTCCAGACTAATGAGAAGTGCAAGCAAGCCAGTTCACAAGCTTTTATGAGTTGTCCCACTGATATCAATAGGGACTATTAATATACTTAAAGTTAGGCAAGCACTTAAGTACCTTGCTGAACCAGGTCCTTAGTCTGTCACCCTGAACCATGCCGGTCACCTGAGGTATGCTCCAAGAATCTTTAAATGAACATCCTGTCGTGGTTCATTTTGACGTTAGCATTGGTTAAGGTACTGATCCAATGACCACAGATGTAAATGGAATAACTCCTATTCCTGTGAAAGGCGATGGATCAGTGCCTAAATGTTTTGCATGAAGATTGAGAATAATAGCTGTTCGGGGTTAGGCCACAGAATTGTTTCCAAGTATGGTTCTTTAATAGCCTTTTTCCTTGCTAATTCCACATTTTATTTTTATTTTTGTCTGTTGCATTCCTTTTTGTGGAGCAATGGGTTTTTCTGGAATGTTTCACATGTTTAATAATTCCTTTGGTTCACTTTGTATTTGGATGGGTCCATCTTCTGCCTTTTAATTTTTAATCCTCATCTCAGCATACATATCTATGTTGTTCCTTGGGAACCAATTATATGCTTCCCAACACCTTTTTTTTCCTCCCTTTCTCTGCTATTTTTCATTATTATGAATTGGAACTCACTGAAATATAGATAGTGGAGATGCACAGACTCAGTTCTGTGCTTTCGGATACTCCATGTCAGAGACATTAGAGTTGAAACATTGCTTGGGACCACGTTCTCCTTCTTCATGGCCTTTATCCAGCTGCATAACCCTTCAAATTTGCCATTCCCAGTTACCCGCTCCCTGCAAATTCTATCAAATTATCTTTCCCCTCCCTTTCCAACCCTATGCAAACCTGATTCCTCGAGCCATTGAGGATGATAACAGACAATGTAGCATGTTTGTCAGTCTTGCTGTTTGGCCCCAGGCTGGCATTCAGCTCATATTTCCCATCGTGGGGCTATTCAGTCCCGAATTTGATATATGCTAGAGTATCTATTTGGACTGACTGGCAGTCTGGTCCCAGCCCTGCAAAAGTATCCTTAAAAGTTAGGAGGAAATCCAGGGGGATATTTTTGGGTTAAGGAGGAAAAAGACATTTTTTCTTAGCTGTAAATGTCACATCTCTGAAGATCATGGCGATGGAGTTTCACTTACATCACACTTGAACAGGAGCAAGCAGCCAATGAAACTGCATAATGTTTAGAATGTCAATCCCAGATTTCCTAAGGCATTTTTTTAGCTTCCCCAGCTGTGAGTACCAAAGCTCTTATAACAAAATATTTATCAAGGAAGGGGGAGACAAAAACCTGCATGGAGTAAAACGTTCCAAGGGAAGAAAAGGAGCACCATGCAAGTTGAGTCCAAGTGAATGAATTCATCCAGAAAGTGCAAGCATAATACAGAAAAAGTGACTGTTTGAATGAGTTACATTTTAGAGAGCAGACAAAAACCACAAAATACAGTAACCATGGAAAAGTAGAACTGGGAGGAAAATAGCTCTCATCCTATGAACATTTTCAAGATTGAAAAGTTTGTCAGAAGAAAACCTTTCCCACAAAAAGGTTTGATTTAGATGATTTGGCATTTTCTGATGGAAAAATGCTGCTTTAAAAAAAAATGTCCAGGCAGCTCAAGCCCACAGCATTCTAACAGGATAAAAACCTGGATCATTGTGTCCTCTCAAACAGAACCCTTTTTGTTAGGGTAGTGGTTCCCAAACTTGTTCCACCGCTTGTGCAGGGAAGGCCCCTGGCAGGCCAGGTCAGTTTGTTTACCTGCCATGTCCTCAGGTTCAGCCAACTGCAGCTCCCAGTGGCCGCGGGTCGCTGCTCCAGGCCAATGAGAGCTACTGGAAGTGGCGCGGAGTGAGGGATGTACTGGTCGCTACATCCAGCAGCTCCCATTGGCTTGGAGCAACGAACCGTGGCAGGTACACAAACTGGCCCGACCTGCCAGGGGCTTTCCCTGAACAAGCAGTGGAACAAGTTTGGGAACCACTGTGTTAGCGTATGTCTACACTGCAAAGTTGTCGACACAACTTTTGTCTTTCATGGGTACTTAAGAAAGCCTCCCAGTGAAAGACAAAAGTTTTGATGACGCAAGTGGCAGTGTGAAGGCAGCTTTGTCGGCAGCAGCACTCTCGTGCCAACAAAGCTAACGCCACTCGTGGGACTGGAAGTATTTTGTCAGTAAAAGTGTCGACAAAGTACTGACAAAGAGTGTTTACACACGCTGACTTTTAGAACAAGGCTGTGTTGACCCAGCCTTGTTGCTAAAAGCTGAGTGGTGTAGACGAGCCCTAAGTGTTGTCCTTTGAGATATGTCCATAAAAGATACTACATGCACTTATACTCAATTGTATCATATGGATTTTGGAAGATCAAGAAACATTCAGTTGCATTACGCAAACCAGTAAGTTATACAAGAAGAGAATTTAGATAACACTTTATTCATTGTATTTGAGCCACAGAAAGATGTAATAATCTATTGTACACTACTAGAGAACATTAGAAATGTTTAATGAAGGCAACACGCAGAGTCTAATTTATCTGAATTGTCAAAAACACTTGATCCAGGAAAAAGAATAACTTTCTTGAAATATAAATGATGAATGTCCAAGAGTACAATTTAATTGCTTTAAATTCCATTCAAACTTCTAGAGAAGGAAATAAAGGAATTCAGCAATCAAAAGTTATAATTCCTGGTGCCTCAGGCCTAATGGCACCAAATGAATATAAATACAGCCATAAATTATAGTCAAGTCAAAATGAAACATTTGGTTACACATTTCTGGAAAATTTTCATTTTTTTCCTATTTGGTTGAAACTGTAGAACTTAACACAAATTCATGAATAGGTTTGAGTCAACTGAAATTGCATTTTTCAGTGAATAAACTCTTCACAAAAAGGTGGGAGGGGAAAACCAATCACCCAGCTCTACATATAAACAGAAAAGTCGACTAAGTAGTCAAATTAGGCAACATTCTCAAAAGCATGCAGTAAAACGTATGTATATCATGCAGTAAAACGTATGAAAATCCCAGGGGCTGCATACACTGAAGTGCATCTGTCCAAATGGAGGAAATAGAGTCTCAAAGACACCTCTCTCAATATTACAATGTACCACAGAGAATACAGTCTGTTTAAAAATATGGAGGAAGTCACAAGTTTTCTACCACAAGGAGTCATTTCCCCACACAGGGAACCAGGTTGAATACTACTCCTTTTGTAGTCAAAAGGAGTTTTGTGGAGGGAAATAAAATCGCTATTTGTACCACAAATTTTCCAACAGATGAAAGAGAATAACTGTATAAATTCCTTGGAAAGAGACTAATGCAGTTACATAAGCTAATTAAATTTGTCAGTGATAAACTGTCTGATAGAATAGTGAAAAGGAGCACCAAGCAAGTAGGAGCATTTCACAAGGACTGAGATTTATTACGTATCAGTTGAAACAAATAAATTTACTGGTAAATGTAAAATAATAAACTTCAGCCTAAAATTCTTAACGTTTAATAACACTTTAAATATTTTAAAAGTGGACATTATTTATTCTGGATTTAACACTATAGTAATTCTGTGTCAATAAAATACACAGTAACTCACATGCTCTGACTATCTTTCTAAATTAAAATTAAAATTAGAGCATGCCTCACAAAATGAAATGTATTAATGCAATGAACTACTACAAATGGTGTAACAAGGAATCAACAGCAGGAAGATAAAAGAAATCACCACTTTAAAGAAATCTCTGAAAATGCCTACAAGCACCCTTTTTCTGAAACTTTTGATTTTCTGTTCAATTTATCTAACCATAAAAGGACTTAAGCCAAGATTCAGCAAGGTCCTTAAGTAAGTGCTTAACTTCAAGCATTTAAGCTACCCTGTTAACTTCAGTGGGACTTTTCACATAGCTAAAGTTACACAAGTGCATCAGTGCCTTGCTGAATCAGGGCCTAAATGTAGATTCTACATAGCTATGTTCAGTTTGTTGCAACTTGCCACCTTATGGGCTTTAAAAAGGATCCTACACCTTGTGGAATAGTTATCTCAGATTAAAATGGAGTTTACAAAATATATTCAGAAAGGTATTGCTAAAATATCCAGCTTGTAGCTTGTGGCCTAGAATAGCGTTCCCTGCCAGTGTTCACAGACAGACATGTCATGCTACAAGGAGATGTCAGCTATATAAAACACAGGTCAATCAAGCAAGTAAACCAATGTTTTCTGGAGGGTTTTTATTAAAAAATCTAGTTTTGCCGGGTCCAGGCAGCATGATGAAGTACAGATACATGGCTGAGCAGTGCATGTTACTGCTTTGGCAGTATGAGATGAAAAACAAAGTTTCTGATGAAACACAATGCAAGTTCCATGTCCAAGAAATCAGTCAGCCACACATATGTACATAGTGCAAATATATATGTATATAAAATGTACATTCAAATTGCATATATTTATCTTCCTCTGCCCAGCCCTTGTATGTCACTGTAGATTCTAAGCTGATTTTAGCAGGGACCCACGGTCTATGATCATACAGCATGTTGCACAGTGATGCTCTGATTCTGGTTGAAACCACTAGCTGCTACATATTAGAAACAACAATTATTATTTTGGGACAGAAGATTTTTCATCTTTTCTTCCTTTGCTTTGCTTCTAAGTTTCTTCCTGATTTCCAGAACTGTCTTTATTTTTCTTCTTTTTTCTTCTGCACCAAGGAAACCAGGGGTTTAACTACATGAATGGTTACTTTGCAGCAAGCTGGGGTATGAATCTACCTCACATAGGCTGCTGTGTACTAACTGTCTATGTGGACCCTGATGATGCATATTAATTGTTTATTACTGTGCTTTGATCTAGTCCTCTTTGAAATGGGACTAATCAAAATGCATATACAAATTGTTAATGCATGTCAGCAGGGTCCACACGGACAGTTAGTCCACAGCAGGCTAGTGTGGGGTAGATTCACACTTGCCACAAATGAAATGTTCATATAGACAAGTTCCAGGTTTGCAGACCGTTGGGCCACAGAATTCTGTTGTGTTTGGGATCTGACACCTCCTATAACTACCAAACTTCAATTGAAAGGCTATACTAATTAGCCTGGATTTTTTTTTTAATGAACTAAAGAGACTTTGCAATTGTTTGTAACCAGCTGGCATTGCTATTGAGATAAGAATGGCTGTCAGTGACTCAGAAGCTATTACTCCTCCACCAGTCTGTCAACATTTGTGGTAGCTGCAGACTCGCTGGATATTCAAGAAGGAAGGAGAAGGCTAAAGAACAGTGCATCTTGGACAACAACTAGATATAAAGGACATATAATTATCCCTATTTTCTCTTTTCTGTTTCCTTGTTATATTTTCTGTTTCTCTGCTTTTGTTAGAAAATTAATCATTGCAACTGTGGCAAATAGGTTGAATGAAGGTGCCTTTACTTCAATGAAACAGAGAAAGAACAGTGAACTTGTGTTTTCAGTCTCCTCTGAACCTCAGAAAAGAACAGATTACTTAAAACCAAATGCCAAGCTGCAGTAAGAGTAAATTAAAGTTTAGGCTCATTGAATTTAATGACATTTCAACAGGAAGAATTTAGCCTACTATGCAAATAAAATATGACCTCTCTTTATGAGAGATTGCTTGATCAAAATAGTCTTTCCCTATTTTAGTTATGAATATGCTGAGTGATTGAAGACTTTACAACAGTAAATTAGGTGAGCACGTTCTATTAGGTAGGAAAGCCTGAGTGCCGATTAGGCCTACATTTTCAGAAGGAGAATATGAATTATAAGTGCCTCAATTGTTTTTAGGAGGGTACCCAAAATGAGACAATGCAAATAGATCTGATTTTCAGAAAGCACTGAGCAGCCACCCACCCTCCCAAATTGGGCACCCACAAATTGAGGCACAAAAAATCACTAGTGACTTTTAAAAATTGAGACCCATGTGCATTACCACTGGTTGATGACAGACATATATGTTTTAATATAGCTAAATGTATACATCCAGGAACAACAAAGTATGTAGGCCGTACTTAGGAAGAGGGACTATATCCTGGGAAGCAATGACTCTGAAAAAAGATTTAGGGGTCATGTTGGATAATCTGCTGAACATGAATTCCCAGAGCAATGCTGTGGCCAACAGGGCTAGTGCAATCATTGAATGCTTAGATAGGGGAATCTCAAGTAGGAGTAGAGAGAGTATTTTAACTCTGTATTTGGCATTCATGTGACCACTGCTGGAATACTGCGTCCACTTCTGGTGTCCACAATTCAAGCAGGATGTTGGTAAATTGGAGAGGGTTCAGAGAACAGCCAGAAGAATGATTAAAGAATTAGAAAATATGCCATATAATGATAGACTCCAGGAGCTCAATCTAATTCACTTAATAATGAGGCGTGACTTGATTACAGACTATAAGTACCTACTTGGGGAACAAATATTTAATAATTGGCTCTTCAGTCTAGCTGAGAAAGTATACCATGATTTTCTGAAGGTAGAAAAATTCAGATCAGAAATAAAGCACAAATTTTTAACAGGGAGGGAATTAACCATTGAAACAATTTACCAGGAGTCATGGTGGATTCTCCATCATGGACAATTTTTAAATTGAGTGGATGTTTTTCTAGAAGATCTGCTCCAGGAATTATTTTGAGAAAGTTCTATGGCTTGTGTTATACAGGAGGTCAGACTAGATGATGACAATGGTCCCTTCTGGCCTTGGAATTTGTGAATCTTTTCTAAGTGTCTGACCTGAGCAGATAACCAAGAAAAAATAAAGGTATTACGAGGTTTTCAGTCTTGTTCTAAAAAAGACGTTTGGATAAGCATTCATGTTTTGAATGTTCATCCAACTTTTAGATGCTCTCCTGAACCAGTCATGGATTGCTGACTATCTGAGATATATGCCCTAGTCAACTGACCTCATAGAGGTTTTAAACACACCATAATTGGAGCCAAGCAAGGTACAGCTCAACCAGGGTTAAGAGTGGGTATGCAGTTACACTCCAAGAAGCTATTGTAATAATGGCCCATTTGAACTCAACAGCTTTGCTCTGGATGTGTTTCATCTGCTGACTGTGATGTCAAAATTAAGTGTTTATGTCTTAACTCCTATTAGTCCTGTAGATCCAATGCAGCTAAGTTAGGATGAGTTACAGATTTCATTTAATAATCAAGAAAACCCCTACTAAGTTCAAATCAGTTATTCCTGTGCAGACCTCACTACAACAAATATAGTTTGCACAGAATATCAATGACAGCATACTTAAAGTCCACAGAGAAAGAGATGGAACTATCGGCCTTCCTCCTTTCACTCAGTGGACAAGAGCTTTACTTTATGGCCTACTAAGCAGGCCATAAGAGGCCTCTGCCACACAGGCCCTCTCCTGTGGAACATCTGTACAGCCTCCAAAGATCTTTATTCAAGGTGACTTAGCCAAAAAGACTGTCATGCCTATTCACTATCACCAATGGAGCAACTTCCAGGTGATTAAGCTTTGTCCTCTTGTCTGACCATCCCACTTGTATTTCATCTCCTGATTCCCAGCCATTCTCCTAAACAAACGCTGCCACTCCTCACCATCTCACCTGCTTTCTACAGGCTTGCATACCCTCCCTCTCCCCTCCCTCTCCCCCCCACCCCTAAGATTACTATGGTCATAAACAATGACGTTAGCTTATCAGCGGGAATGTAGCTGATCAAGCCACATACCTCAAGAAAAAGAAAAGTAATTTCATCCTTGCAGCTGTTCTGCATAGTATCCCAGGTCCCCTATCATCATCCTCCCCACACAGCTCCCAAAACACTGAACTATCACTCACTGATATGATGTCAAAGTGTAGATCATGAACTTTATGGCTGCCCTCTTGATCACAACTGCGGATGGAACCAGGGACCTCTACCAGCTTGAGATAAATACTTAAACTCTGTAACTAGAGGCTGTAGTAGACTGTCATCTTCTATAAAGCTAGCGGAATGGAGGGACACAAGACACACTGAATAGTGAGTTCCTTAAGTTCTCCAGGGAAGGGTCAGCATCTTCCCTTTATTTTTAAAGGGCCATACAAATTTATGGCATTGAATGAGTAAGTAGTAAGTAGCAGTATAATATATTACAGTAACAAGTAATAACACTTCTTGTTGCAACCCAAGGAAGAGATTTACAATCAACATTTAATTGTCAAGGATAGCTAGGGTATCATGAGAGTAAAAGGAGAACCTAAAGGAACGGGTGGGAGAGGAGAAGAACAATTCTGTTGGCTTAATTCTAATATTGTTGGAAAAAATTTCAGCTACTCCCTTCTCAATAAATATGTCTCATCTCTATTATTGCTTATATACTCTATCTTTCTCTCAAGTCGTCTCTTATTTATTTTCTCTCATTTGCCTGAATTATATTGCCATTAACAGCCATAAATCATTTTATTGTAGAGGGTTTGTTTGTTTTTTATAACTGTAAAGTGACTTAGCCGAAAGCATTTTGTTAAATGAAGTATTGGTGTAGCAAGAGTGAATCATACATACAGGAGGCCCCATCCTTCTCCCATCGAAGTCCGTGTACAAACCCCATTGACTTCAATGAGAACAACATTGGACCCAAAGGCTTTTTCCTCAATCCAAGGGGAAAGAATAAGTCTATTCATTGCAGGAGAAAGGCCTTATAATGGAAAACATCAGAGAGCACCATAATATTTACTAATTCAGGGTCAATAGACTGCCCATATGCAAGAACCTAGCAGAGTTAGCTCTGAGGAAACAGAGAGAGACACGGGGTCCACTACAGAAGCCACAGGAGAATCGTACAAAGTGAGGTACTGTGTTTCACGTGCTCAAGGAAGGAGTCTGTGGTCAGAATATTTGAGGAGAGAGAGGCAATTCTCTCAGATCTCACAGATTTAGAAAAGAAGAAGCAGCAGACCGAGATGAAACAGAAACAGCAATCTCCTGGCAACCAGCCAAACCTCAGACACTGCACAGAGAGGAAAATATGCCTACTGAGAAAGCCCTGGGGGCTGGGATAGAGAAGGAGATTCTGAAGTTGGCAAAGATGTCTGATTATAATAGAAAAACAGTTAAGGCACTTGGCATTATCAGGCCCTTTACTACCTGAGGGACTTAACACTGATTCATATCTGCAAAATGTGAAATCACTCCAGCCAGGGATGCCCGTAGCTGTAAAGAACTAAGTAACATCTTCCCTTGACCATGATTTCTACTTTTATTTTTGTAAAAGGAATTTCATTTGGTCTCCCAATAAAAGACCACTGACCAAGACAGCAGCAGCAGAAAAAAAAAAAACTGTCAATTTTATTGCCTCTCTACTTTCAGTTGTGGGATAAATATACGGAACTGAATGCAATGAATACACCATTTAGTGCCCCAGAAAAGGAATGTGCAACTTTGTGTCATAAAGGGGATGATTTTTATAGGTGCTGAGCACTTGCGCTTCCCATTGGAGTCCACGTTACTGTGTTCAAAGGTGATTGCAAAGAATCAGGATAGCTGCCATGATGCTGGCCCTGGACTGAGGGTAATCATCAGCAGCATTGCACCAGCTGATTATGATTAAATCCTGCTCCCAGGAAGATTGAATTGTGATTAACTGATGTGATGATGCTGAGCATGATTTGTGTGGTCAATGCTGATGATGGGCCAAGCATCAAGGCAGATCTCTGGACTCTTCACAATCCTATTTGAACACAACATTTTTTGGCAAACAGAGAAGCCCACTGAGCTGTATGCAAACTGTGGGTGATCAACAGCTCTGAAAACCAGGCTCATCGCGTACATTGTTTGCATTTCAAAAGATTTTTCCATAGTTCTAGCCACTGTGAAAAGTTCACAACCAGAGAACCAAAACAACTGAACTACTGGTTTGGTACCATACGTGGACATCAAACCAAGGTGTTTCTAGTGTACCTATCACTGAAGCATCTAGGTACTATCATAATGACATAGCAGAGACAGCTCCTAAGCAGCTTCTTATATGCAGACTATATGGAGATGAATCACAATTTAATGTCTGTATTAAACACAGCATGTTGATTTTTTTGTATTCAGTAGGGAATAATGCAGAAAAGGTACAGCTGAAGTGGAGGCTCTTCAGATTCTTGTTTGTTTCCTTAATTTATCATCCTGTATTGTATTTCTTCCTTTATAGCTCTTGTAGTTGTTTTTGTCTTGATGCTTGGTTTGCAATTGTAATCTATGGAACTAACCCAATTATTGTTAATGTTCACTATACAAGGTCATTAACACAAATGAGCTAAAACAGATGCAAGAATGTAATGGTCTTGTTTAGCTATGGTAAATTTTTGGCCAATGGTTAATTTGAGGATTTCTCCACTCATTTGTATTTGCATTTATGTTGCATTTTTCTAGGCATTTTATTGTGTTCATTTTATATATTTTTTCTGATTAGAAAGTAATAGCATAATTTTTAATTAAAAGGACTGCTCAAACATTGGAGAAGATGGTGAGGATATATATGTATATAAAATTTAAAATGTATTAAACTACTTGTGCTGTCACAGAATATTTTACCTCCTATAAGAGGCGGTGTTTCCTTCCCAGGGCAAGCTAAAGTTTTAGAGTCAACTGGTTGTATATTAGAAGCAGGGGTTCTCACAAGTTCATAGTGTGGTATGACATTTTGAGGATCACCCAGATCAGTAAGGAGTTCTGTCGCTGTCTTAATGCTATGCTGGTATGGTTCAGAGCCATAGCACCAGTAGCCAGCCCACAAGCATTAAAGTCTCATCCTGGCTTCCAACAGCCAGGTAACTCCTTGCAGGGTAATCCCACAACAGCCCTTCCAATCCCAAGTCTCTCCAAATCTGTCTACCCCAAGTTCTTAACTACCAGACAGTCAGACTTTTCCCCCTGTCACTTTGGCACACACATACCATGCAATTTGCGAACCTAAGACCTGCTTGAGGTAAAAATAAACAAAAAAAAGTTATTTAATAGAAAAATCACAGATTCAAAGATGAACTAGTAAGGGAAAGCAAACAAGTTAGCCAGAAACTAAACTTTACACTTCTACAGTAAATAAATTCCCTTTTCTAATATATGTCCCCTATGTCCTCTAAACAATTTTCCTGTGTACCCCCTCTATAGAGGGGATCTTAGGTTTCACAGAGCTTCCTGCTTAGATGCTGCCCTTCAATTTCTAAATAAAACCTTTTATTTCAAGTATCCTTTTAAAAGAATGTTTTCCCCCTAAGCTCCTGGCATGGTGACTCAGATATTTAGGGTGGGGAAATTCCAGTCGGGATGTCTCAGTGTTTTCCCACTAACCAAAATAGCCATCATTGGTCTTTTCCTGAGCTGTGCTATGCCAGGTCCATGGAACTAGTCTCGTCCGGCAGGGGTGACAGCCTCTCCCTGCCTGGCTGACCATTGCCCTGCTGTGAGGTAGAGCTAAATGTTGTAATACAAATCATGAGCACAGCTCTACAAACACATAACCTCATAATCACCATTTGTATACAACTCAAAATGGCCATCAAATTCAGAACATTATAACCATTCAGAAAAGACCTTACTTGACATATTTTTATTCACAATACCATTATATACAACCAGTTGATTCAACTGCTTATTCTTTGTTGTTCAGATGCTGCTGTTTCCCCCTTGGGGTGTCTGTATCCTGATTGTCACATGTGGACAACAACTTAATAGAGAAACTATCGTGACCTTCCTGTTCACATCCTCACGGACCGTATCCATTCCAATGGGTTTCCACTGGAAAGGAAACTGAAGCAATTTTCTTAGATAGAAAAATAATGTAAGGGAGGTATTTATATGTTTTCAAGAGTCTTTAATGCGATAAGAGTTTGTTCATTCTACCACCAATTAATCACATTGTCCACTTTGGCTCTTCCTTTCACCCTCCTCTCCAATCTATTCTGTTCCTCCTTTTTCCACCTGCATGTCAATAGGTTTGCACAAGGGTAACTGTGGATATGCTTAATTTAACCTGTTAGTCTTTAAGGTGCCACCAGACTCCTAATTGTTTTTGTGGCTACAGACTAACATGGCTACCCCTCTGATGATTGTGGATATGCTGTTATTTAGTAATTTTTTAGTAATTTAGTAATTACTAAAAATTACTAAAAATAAATTTAGTAATTTTTTCTAATTACTAATGATGATGGACATTAACAAAAATATGTTACTCATAAAAGGAGGAGATTTACTATTGGATCATTGAGACAGATCATGGAATTTCATGCCACCATTTTGGCCAAGTCATTTTTCAAAGCATAGTTGCACTAAACATTTGCTCACACAAGGTACTAATTGAATAGTTGCACATAATCAACAAATACATGAAGACCATAATGAGCCTGGACATAAAAGGTCTAAAATTGGCCAATGAATTATGCAAAATAAATAATTCAACCAGTTCTAGTCATATGCACAATGCTGTATGAAATTTAATTATAAGAATTTAAGTATTTGCTTCTCGTGTATGATTTTTATTCCGCTAATTTAATGCCGTTTCCCTTTCTCAGATAAATGATTGCAGCTCATTTTGACATCTGTTCTTCAAAGAATTACAGACAAGTTTCTTAAAATATACTTTATAGTGTTTTATATAAACCTACCTACTTCTATCAGGCTCTATAATAATTATTTTAAGTTAGAAGTGATTGCTTTTCATTTCATTCAGATTCATTAGACATTGGCTGATATCAGGAATATGGGGGGGAGTGAAGTTGCTTAGAAAGTGTGAATTAATGTCTACAAGAAAGTCTACAGGGAGCAGAAGTGAAAGAAGTAAGAGCACATACTATAGCCAATACATTTTGAGACAGTTTGAAACTGCCTGTCCACTCTAGAAGATATCTAAATGCAGCCTCACAGTACTAAACACAGAAGTTAATGCCCTACCATTAATGGAAAAAGATGTTGTCAGAGGAAACTGAACATGAATTAGAGCAGCCCATTGCCCAGAGGAACAAAATATGCAATGTCACCACCACTACTAGTTTTCTGAAAGTTTTGAAACCAAAGCTCTAAAAATACAAACTGTAGAATGTTCTATAAACAAGTAAATGAATGTTAATTACTTGCTGTGAATTTTCCCTACTATATTGCCATATAATTGAAGATTTTGACAGTCTCTTCCTTACTAGGTTTTCAGCCTATTTAAATGGAGTCTTTTTTTCTCATTCGTGTATCCCAACCCCAAACATTGTAGCACTCTCCCCTATGCATTATCAATATTAGTGGTGGACAACTAGTGCTAAATATTTGTTCACAGATTTGAGAGAAATAGCTTTGTCCATGTTTGCTATCTGTCTTCTGTTACTTTCTATGACTATCCATGGGGCTGATGTTCCCTCTCACTAATGCTTGTGTAAAGTGAGTTTTCAACATAAATGTTTGAATACGGAGAAAGAATTAATTTACTTTCAATAAGCACTAGCCCCAGAAACCAGATCATCACCCAGATTCAGGAAGGTAGTTAAATACTTGCCTAACTATAGGCTCTTTAAGTAGCTCCACTGCCTAGGAAGGAGTACTGCAGAAAGGGATGAGAGGATTATAGTGGTAAAAAAGTGAAATGAGTCAACAATGTAACACTGTTGCAAAAAAAAAAAGTGAGCAGCATTCTGGGATGTATTAGCAGGAGTGTTGAGTACTGTGTCCAGTTCTGGGTGCCGCATTTCAGGAAAGATGTGGATAAACTGAAGAAAGTCCAGAGAAGAGCAACAAAAATGCTTACAGGTGTTGAAAACATGACCTATGAGTAAAGATTGGAAAAATTGGGTGTGTTTAGTCTGGAGTAGAGAAGACAGAGGATGGATAATAACAGTTTTCAAGTACATAAAGGGTAGTTACAAGAAGGATGGGGGGAAATCGTTATCGTTAGCCTGTGAGGATAGGACAAGAAGCAATGGGCTTAGATTTCAGCAAGGGAGATTTAATTTGGACATTAGGAAAAACTTTCTAACTGTCTTGGTAGTTAAGCACTGGAATAAATTGTCTAGAGAGGTTGTGGAATCTCTGTCATTGGATTTTTTTTAAAAGCAGGTTAGATAATCACTATCTAGGGGCAGCTCTAGCTTTTTTGGCACTCCAAGCAAAAAAACCCTGCTCAGCGGCCGGAACAGCAAAGGGGGGGGGGGCGGGAAACCAACCTGCCACCCCGCTGGAGCAGCAAAGGTGGTGGGGTGTGTGTGAAACTAACCAACCAACCTGCACCTGCCAGCTGGAGCAGCAAACGGGGTGTAGGGGAGGAACCAACGTACCTGCCGGCTGGAGCAGCAAAGGGCTGGAGGGGGGCAGGAATTCCCAGGAAACCTGCCAGCCGGTCGGAGCAATGAAGGGGGGGCAGGGCGTGAACAAACAGCCCAGCTGGCGGAGCGGCGGAGGGAAGAAAAAACAAAAAAACAAAAAGAAAAAAAAATACCTACGTGCAGGGGGGTGGGTGCAGGGGGACTCCCAGCCCTGCAGACCCCGGGCAGCGAAGTGCACACCCCAGCTAGTGGGGGAGAGGAGAAGAGAAGGGGACAGACAGGGCTTCCTTAAACGGGGTGCTCACCATGCAGCCCTCCTCCGCCTGTGGGAGGGCAAAGCGAAGGCACGCGAAGCTGCCCTGTCTGGCTTGCTGCAGACCTGGCACCACTCCCAGCAGCTCCCTCCTCCACGCCACTGCCCCCTACAGGAGGAGCAAATCAAAAGAAAAAACCTGCAGGGGCAGCGGAAGCACAAAAAAAAAATAAAGGATTGGGCGGAAGCCGCCCCTTGGAATCTGCCGCCCCAAGCACCAGCTTGGCCGGCTGGTGCCTGGAGCCGGCCCTGATCACCTGTCAGGGATGGTCTAGATAATACTCAGTCTGCTGCCTTCAGTTCGGGGACTGGACTAGAAGACCTCTTGAGGTCCCTTCTATATTCCTATGAAATTGAGCTGTTCAAATATAGGAGGGAAATTTCCCCAGAATATTATCCTTTAAAAAAGATTTTAAATCAATTAGGAATTATCAGCTCAAATCAATACAGCTTGAGTAGAATTTGTTCTACAAAAAATAGGTTGTCAAATATAAGCCTTGACTGTAACTATTGTCCATTTATGTGGTCACAGAATACTCTCTGCAACTGTATACGCTGTGCTTATGAAATAGAGTAATCACGATTTGTATTCACATGAATAATAGCTTTGTCAATTACTTTGATAATGAGCTCTAAGAAGAATGCCACCTGATGTTGAGACATCAGTAGGTTTTATTAGCTATCCCTCTCTGACTGGCAATGTTTCATTTCACAATAGCTGTAATTAATTATTACTATTCATGTCTACTACAGTAGTGCCTAAGGACCAACAAAGAATGAGGCCGCATCGTGTGAGGTACAGTGCAATGGTTTCATGTGTGGAAGGAAAAAATATTACTCCTGTTTTTCTAAAAATACTAACTGAAATACAGAAAGGTATTTTAAAAAATAAATTTCAATCTGCAACATCTGGAGAAAACAAACATCCTTTTTCAAGATGACAAAATTCTTCAGGCGTGTTGTTAAAGTTCAGGTGCAAAAAGAGAACAAAAAAAATATAACCCCCAGTCCCTATGAGAATACTTGCAGTAGTAAATACTACACAGCTTAATAGAAAGTGTTTGCAGAAATTGTGCTATACCACATAAAAAAGATGTTCTCGACCTATGGTCATGATCCTGAAAAAAACAAGTATCGGGGGAATCAACAAAACAGTGTATTTTAATGTTGTTTTTTATGCAATGCTCCATACAAGCACCAGTGTATCTCAGTGTCTTGCCCTTCCCATATTGTTAAATGGGGTGGAGATGAGAAGGAAGAGATTGTGCTTCCCCTACTCTTGGTATGGAGAAGTGTGAGAACTACTACAATAACAATTTTTGATCCTAGAAGCAATTCATCCTGTTTACAAACAAAATAAGAGTATCTGCAGTAGAATGTAAAACAGACTGTTTACAGCATAGTTATGAATTAATGGCACTGTAACATTTGTTTACTCAGAATCTCATGAAAGCATTACAAATTTAGAGTAACTGGATTATTATATTAAGTTTTTCTATGAACAAGGATATTTTTTGCTGAAGGAAAAATGGGTAATGATCCAAAAACTACATATGTTGAAATAATTGACTTTTTAACATTCAGGACACCAGAAGGCCACAATGATTTCTCTTCTACTAATCCAGATGCCTGCATTGTCCAGGGGTTCTCAAAACTGGGGTTGGGACCCCTCAGGGGTCACAAGATTATTAACATAGGGGGCATTCATGAGCTGTCAACCTCTACCCCAAACCCTGCTTTGCCTCCAGCACATTATAATATGTTAAAAGTGTGTTTAAATATGTTAAAAGAGTGTTTTTAATTCATAAAGGCGTGACTCTCAGAGACTTGCTATGTGAAAGGGGTGTAGACGTGCGGACCCCCCTGCGGCACCTCCTGCTGTTCTGGGGAATTAGCTCATTCCAGCTCTGGAGCACCCTCTTCAGGCCAGTGATCTGCCTGTCCTCTGGCTCCCATGTCCCTCCCTGGACCCCAGTGCTCTGTAAACTGGAGTGCTGCCCTCCTGGCAGTACCCTCAGTCTTAGGGTCTCCTGGGAACCCCCCACCCACTAGCCCACCTCACCTCAGTATGAGGCTACAGCCAATCATCATCTAGCCCCACACCTTGGGAAGACTGCAGTATCAGCCTACTCATCACTGGCAAGTTGGGTTTGGACCTGCTGCTTGGCCTACCCTGGGCTGCCCTCTGTAACCCCCAGTACCCTGTTGACCTTATGCTAGGCCGCAGCCAGGGGCTTTCCAGGCAGGAGCCTCCTCAGCCTGTCCCCAGCCCTGCTCTACTCAGGTACCCTACCTCTAGCCTCCTGCAGCCAGACCCTTTTCCCTCTACAGGCAGAGAGAGACTGTTGTCTATCCCCTGGCTCCTCTGCCTTTATAGGGCCAGCCGAGTCTGTTTGGGACATGGCCCATCTGCAGCCACTTCCCCCAATCAGCCCAGCTTTTAGAGCTGCTTTCCCAGCCACAGCCTTTAGGGCAGGAGCAGGGTAACCACCCTGCTATAGGGGTCACCAGTAAAAAAGTTTGAGAGCCACTTTTCTATTTATACATGACATTTTTGGAGGAATACTCAGGATAAGCACCATTAAAATATACAGTCAATGCATATACCGATCAGGAAGGCCAAAGCACAATTGGAGTTGCAGCTAGCAAAGGATATGAAGGGTAAGCAAGAAGAGTTTCTACACGTATGTTAGCAACAAGAAGGCGGTCAGGAAAAAGTGTGGGACCCTTACTGAATGGAGGAGGCAACATAGTGACAGATGATGTGAAAAAGCTGAAGTACTCAATGCTTTTTTGCCTCAGTCTTCACAGACAAGGTCAGCTTCCCAGACTGCTGCACTGGGTGCACAGTATGGGGAGAAGTGGTGAGCAGCCCTCAGTGGTGAAAGAACAGGTTAAGGACTATTTAGAAAAGCTGGACATACACAAGTCCATGGGTCATCTAATGCATCTGAGGGTGCTGAGGGAGTTGGCTGATGATCTGATTGCAGAGCCACTGGCCATTATCTTTGAAAACTCGTGGTGATTGGGGAGAGGTCCCAGATGATTGGAAAAAGGCAAATATAGTGCCCATTCTTTAAAAAGGAAGAAGAGAATCCAGGGAACTACAGAAGGTCAGCCTCACCTCAGTCCCTGGAAAAATCATGGAGCAGGTCCTCAAGGAATCCATTTTGAAGCACTTGGAGGAGAGGAAGGTGATCAGGAACAGTCAACATGGATTCACCAAGGCAAGTCATGCCTGACCAACCTGATTGCCTTCTATGATGAGATAACTGGCTCTGTGGATATATGGGGAAAGTGCTGGATGTGATATACCTTGACTTTTAGCAAAGCTTTTAATACGGTCTCCCACAGTATTCTTGCCAGCAAGTTAAAGAAGTATGGATTGGATGAATGGACTTTAAGGTGGATAGAAAGCTGGCTAGATGTCGGGCTTAACTGGGTAGTGATCAACAGCACAGATGTCTATTGGCAACTGGTATCAAGGGGAGTGCCCCAAGGGTTGGTCCTGGTTTGGGTCAGTTTTTGTTCAACATCTTCATTAATCATCTGGATGATGGGATGGATTGCACCTCAGCAAGTTTACAGATGACACTAAGCTGCGGGGAGAGGTAGATACCCTGGAAGGGTAGGGATAGGGTCTAGACTGACCTAGACAAAATAGGAGGATTGGGCCAAAAGAAATCTGATGAGGTTCAACAGGGACGTCAAGTCAACAGAATTCTGCACTTAGGACGGAAGAATCCCATGTCTGCTACAGGCTGAGGACCAACTGGCTAAGTGGCAGTTCTGCAGAAAAGGACCTGGGGATTACAGTGGATGAGAAGCTGGATATGAGTCAACAGTGTGCTCTTGTTGCCAAGAAGACTAACAGCATATTGGGCTGAATTAGTGATTATTCCCCTCTATTCATCACTGGTGAGGCCACATCTGGAACCAGTTTTGGTTCCCCCACTACAGAAAGGATGTGGACAAATTGGAGAGACTCCAGCGCAGGGCAATGAAAATGATTAGGATTGAGTCAGGGATAGCCTGACTCTGAGGCCATGCTGTGGTACAGGGCTTTTTGTATGAACAACCCTGGCTTCTAGCAGGTTTTGATATGTCCTCAGTGTTTGGGGATCAAACTAGCTGCTTATTCCATGGGGAGGGGAACAGAATGCAAACCTTAATATCTTTTCTTTGCCTTCTCCCCTCAGATTAAAATAGGAAACGCTCTGCAGAGGGAACCTCAGAGGTTCACTTCCCTAGGTGGTTTCTTCCTCTACACTAGAGATGACCAGGTGATGGTTGCTACATCTACCGACGTCTTTAGAAGATCTTGTTATCTATTGCTATAAGAACATTCTGTGACCTGAAGCAATTTAAAACTCACCTTTTCTATACTACATTCATAAGTTATTTTTTGTAGAACAGATTTTGTCGAGACGAAGGAAGAAAGATCAGTGTATCTTGCTGTAACATACAGAAGTACCATTTTCAGTAGACAAGCATTAGATTTATGGAGCCAGATTTTCAAAAGGGTATGGGTGCACTTTCTGCCATGCCTCGCTTAGACACAGGAATCCCCAATATGCCAATCTATAGCTGTATACCTATCTATATACAGGGTCGGATTGATGCATTCAATAGGCAGAAGTGGGCATACCCCTTTCAGTCATGCATGTTGCACTCATTTGAGGAGGAGATCCAGTGCTGCTGTTCAGCATTTAACACTACTGTCCTTTCAGAAGGAAAAAATGAAATATTTTAACCTTTGTGATTTGTAAAGTACAGTAAATTCCATCCGATACTTTTTGTGACTAGAAGAAGAATTTAAAGGGCACGGAGGATGTATTTTTAAAATGGATGAATATGTTTTCCTGTATTGCAAATAGTCTTCAAATAAAAAAGGAGGCTCCCTGTGTCTGTCTCTTTCAGCTCAATTAAATATTGATAAGATGTCATATCTAATATTTTCCCTACCCTTCAGAGAAGCCCCTACCCAGGAAGCATGGAAAAGTGTTTTTCAATAATTGGTTTGTTGAGAGTGGGGCCTGATTTTCCCTTTGTTATTTTCTCCTTTATTTACTTTCATTACATGTATCATTTCCCTCCCTCTGATCTGTTCCTTTCTGTGTTGTAGTTTTCCTCGTAACTGTATATCTTCAGGCTGCACAGGATTGCTCTGGAGATGTGGCATCAAGGAACTGACTGACAGAGAAGATTAATGTAGAAGACTGTTTGAACAGATACTGCATGTCAAACAGCATTCTTTGTCTTCCTTTAATAGCTAATTCCAAGGCACAAAACTCTTTTATTCATGGGTAATTGTAATCTTAATTGTCATATAAATGTTTCCTTTTGCTTTCCTGCTAGAGAACTTCTTCAGTAGGTTTTACTGGGATTCTTGTGGTAGCTTTGCATGTTTTTTTAATCTTTCCATCACTCACCCTACAATTTCCTCCAGCCACTTGCTTTAATTTCATTTAGTTTCATGATCTCATGTACATGTGACAAAGGGTTTCCAGTTAGACAAAGAGGAAATAAAATAAACAAATAAACAAATAAATAATGGAATGGAAGGTGTTTTGGTTTAGAACATTGCCCATTTTGTCATGACGTGTTTTTCAGTAGGGTGATCCTAAAGATGTTCGTCTTCATCATTAAGTATGTTCATGTCAGCCCAACAAGAGCAATCTAATGAACAGAACGCTTGATTGTTGGTATCTGAAGGAGCCCTCTCACTTCTAAGCAATAGGTCAGAAAACTCCCCTTTCAATTAATGATTTCCACTCTTAGCCCCTTTGAGTCATTCAGTAATTCATATCTCATTGTAATATATTCTTTCAATTCCCAAACCACTTACTCCAGTTTACACATATCTCTTATTCTCATGGTTTCACTGACCTTGATTCGTACTTGCCTTCAGAGATCTCAAGACCAAACTAAAATATTTTTAGTGCATTTAGAGGAATGGCAAAAGTTTCAATTCCTAAGCAGTTTACTCCAGTTTAGACACATCTTCTATCCCCAAAGAGTAGCTTTATTTACCTTGGTTTACAGATATTGTCAGAGAACTGCAGATCAAATTAAAATAACATTAATGCACTAAAAAGCATGGGAAACCAGTGATGTAAAAGAAATATATTAAAAAGCCTTACACTGAAACAAAGATGTTTCCAACTGGTTTTGGGAAGGCCTTATTCTAAAGATTCTGCAACAATTAGTTTGAAATGAATAAAGGTGTTATTCTTGGCCCACATCAAGTAGAGCTTCTGTAATGCTCTAAAGATCCCTGGATAATCTTCTATTATTCTTAACTAGTAAAACCAAACTAGTTTGGAAACTGAAATGTCCCATGTGAAAGATTAGCCCCCATGCTATTAGAATACCTATCCTCCTTTCTTTGCAGCAGCTCTGAACTTCAAAACCGGCCCATAGTTTAAATGCTCCCATGTGCATAATTGGCCTGGTTCCAAACTTTACACTTCATTAGTCTGTTCATTTGATCATCCCTTCATTTCTTATCTAATTAATTTATTTTTGTACTGAGCTCTCTGGTCTCTGATCTTTTTCAAAACTCATTTCAAATTGTCCAGAATGCAAACATTGGGCATTCAAAGAGAAGTACTGCAAAGGAATAATTTGTATGATTTTACTCATTTTTACAATCGCTTTCTATCTTGCGATATATCACCAAGATTCTTGCATGCTAATAGATTTTTTGCCAGGACCGAGGTGCCTAACATACAGTGAAATACTGGCTGTTGTCACATGTTTTCCTTCAAATTAACCACAACATCATTATCTCTGTGATTGTCCTTATCCCTGATGTTTTCCAACTTTTGGTCCTCTTCCACTGTTTGAGCTGAAGGAAAATCTCTACTATAGGAAAATCTCAGCTATAGGAAAACGCTTTCAGCCAACTGAGGGTAATATGCTCATAAATGTAAGTAATGCCCAAACCTGTTCCCACTGATATCAGTGGAGGAAGGACTCCTTACTATCCATTGAAATCAATGGAAGGCAGCTTGTGCACAAAACGACACGCACCAAATTATCATTAGTCACTTTGCTGGTTTACAATCTAGATTCTTCAAAGGTTCTCAGTGCATGAGTTTTGAAGGAGATTTATTGACATTGAAAATCTGAAGAGGTAGTCACAAATCATTTTTAATCCAGAGGGAAACAAGTCAACATTAGACAAAAGTCTGGATTTTGATTAAAAAATGATCTGCCTCTCAAAACCTGATGCTTTTTCTTCATTCTGTGCAGAACAATACTTTCTTTTCTTTTACCTTACATGTGACAAATTTCAGGCCAATTACAATTCCCAAACTAATGTTATAAAAGTTGAAAACTTAACAATGAATAGGTTACTCTCTACTAGAAGAACACAACTTAGGGGTGGGGAGAGAGGAGAAGTGAACTCCAGTTTTTTCTAACTGGAATAAGGATTCAGTTACAATTCCGAATAAAGGTTCAGGTTGGGTTATATTTTATCTGAAACATTCTGCCTGTTATTTAGTCTTTTCAGGAAGGAATATTCATCTTTGTCAGTCAAAGGAGCTGAAGACGTCCTGAGTATTTTGGGCATTTTGTGCTGATTACTGGCTTGCATAATGCAAATATTTTCCCAAGTCTCCCTCTTTCATCTCACCTGAGAAATCTGGCCAAGACAGCAGGGAGCTAGAGTTATAGAACTCTACATTAACCAAAATAATATTTGGAATTCAGTATGTGATTCCTTGGGTAGGGGGGAACTTGTGTATAAAAAAAACCAAGATGTGAACCAAGGTTATTTTTTTTTCAGCACAACTATACAAAAATATGGCCTGCATGGAGTCAATACTCAAATGTGAAAAAAAAAACCAGCATAGGCATGTTTGAAAACTGAGTCCTGGATATACACATAAAAAGTGGATTTTTCCCTTCATTTTAATTTGTTTGCTCATAACAAAGACATTCACTAGCAGCAGCCCCTGGCGGCTATTCAGTGAACAAGAAGAAATCACATACAATGAGAAATGTGCATTCAGTGACAATCTGAATCCCTACTGGGTCCCTGAGCAAGATCAAAACATTTCTGTCTAAATGCTGCAGCCATGCTTAGATACCAGTGTTGGGAAAGTGTTTTGTTAAAATTATTGTGGCTTTGAAAGGCATGAAAGAAAGGTGAGTGAACCATGTTTACGTAATGACCCATATTTGTCTTATTTTTTAGATGGTCTTTCCTCAATCTCCCAAAGAACCCTATTGATCAATCCCATAATTTGACAACCACTAAAACAAGAAACGGGATTTAAACTGCATTACCCAGAAGACTCACATCTTGATCATTATCATTAACTAATACCATCTACTTTGTGATGCCGGATACTCGGAAATCACAGTAATAATGCAACATTTACTACCTGTCACAGCAATTCCAGCTATCTTCAAGACACCACTGACTTCCTGAGGAAACTACAATCCACTGGTGATCTTCCAGAAAACACCATCCCAGCCCCTGTGGATGTAGATGCTCTCTACACCAACATTACAAAGATGGACAATAAGGCATCAGGAACTGTATCCCTGATAATGTCATGGCAAACCTGGTGGCTAAATTTTGTGACTTTGTCCTCACCCACAACTATTTCCGATTTAGGGACAATTTTTACGTTCAAGTCAGAGGCATTGCTATGGGTATCCGCATAGCCCCACAGTATGCCTACATTTTTATGGCTGACTTAGAGCAACGCTTCCTCAGCTCTCGTCCCCTAGTGCCCTTACTCTCCTTGTGCTACATTGATGACATCATTATTTGGACCCATGTGAAGGAGGCCCTTGAGGAATTTCACCAGGATTTCAACAATTTCCACCCCATCATCAACCTCAGCTTAGACCAGTCCACACAAGAGATCCGCTACCTGCACACTACCGTGCAAATAAGCGATGGTCACATAAACACCACCCTATACCAGAAATCTACTACCTGCTCTACTTACCTACATGCCTCCAGCTTTCACCCAGACCACATCACACGATCTATTGTCTACAGCCAAGCTCTAAGATGCAACCACATTTGCTCCAATTCCTCAGAGACAAATACCTACAGGATCTCTATCAAGCATTCTTAAAACTACAATACCCACCCAGTGAAGAGAAGAAACACATTGACAGAGCCAGAAGGGTACCCAGAAGTCACCTACTACAGGACAGACCCAACAAAGAAAATAACAGAATGCCACTAGCCATCACCTTCAGTCCCCAACTAAAACATCTCCAGCACACCATCAGGGATCTACAACCTATCCTGAAGGACAATCCCTCACTCTCACAAACCTTAGGAGACAGGTCAGTCTTTGCTTACAGACAGCCCCCCAACCTGAAGCAAATACTCACCAGCAACTACACACCACACAACAAAAACCCTAACCCAGGAATCTGTCTTTGCAACAAACCCCATTGTCAATTCTGTCCACATATCTATTCAAGGGACATCATCATAGGATCTAACTACATTAGCCACACCCTCAGACGCTCATTCACCTGCACATCTACCAATGTGACATATTCCAGCATGTGCCAACACTGCTCTTCTGCCATGTACATTGGCCAAACCAGACAGTCCTATGCAAAAGAATAAATGGACACAAATCAAGAACTGTAACATTAAAAACCCAGTAGGAGAGTACTTCAGTCTCCCTGGACACTCAATAACAGACTTAAAAGTGGCCATTCTTCAACCAAAAAACTTCAAAAACAGACTTCAACAAGAAACTGCAGAACTGGAATTAATTTGCAAACTTGACACCATCAAATTAGGCCCGAATAAAGCCTGGGAATGGCAAGATCACTACAAAAAGTAATTTTCCCTCTGTTGAAACTCTCACCTTCTTGTCAGTTGTTGGGAATGGGCCACATCCACCCTGTTTTAATTGGCCTCATTAGCACTGACCTTCCCACTTGGTAAGTAACTCCTATCTTTTCATTTGCTGTAATATATATACGCCTGCCTACGGTATTTTTCACTTCATGCACCTGATTAAGTGGATTTTAGCTCTCGAAAGCTTATGCCCAAATAAATATGTTAGTCTCTAAGGTGCCACAAGGACTCCTTGTTGTTCTAGCTGTCACAGGCTGTTCAACAGATCAGACCTAAGAATTTTTAATTTTACCCATTGTGTGAGAGTTTCATCTTTATCAGCAAAAAAGAATAAAAAAAAAAAGTGCCTCAGTCACTAAATTCAACTGACTTGTACACATTTCTTTTTTTAAAAAAGTGTTTCAGTTTAGATTTCAAACCACCCAAAGTTTTAGGGAACATTAGATTTGTAGTACAGTTCAGCTAGGTCCAGATTCCAAATAACCTCTAGGCCCCCAGAGTTGATGGATGTTTCAGTAGCAGGGTGGGGATGGAGCCCCATCCTAACATGCGAGAATTTAAAAGCTAGTTTCCACAACACTTGTACAGGTGACTTTGAAATGAACTTTTATGAATGTTCATAGCCATAAAACTCTACAGTATAGAAAGTGAACATTAAGGAACATAAGCATGGTCAAAGCAAAATCATTTAAAAATTCAAGTGAATATTCATAAAGACTCTTTTGCAAAGTTGTTTCCAGCTCTAGTATTTATACATAATGATAGATATTGTATTTGATGTGTTTCATTCTTGAAAAACTTTGCTAAAGGTTCATACATTATAAAGCCAGAAGGGACCATTGCGATCATCCAGTTGAACTTCCTGTATAACATCGTCCATAGGACATTCCTGAATTAATTCCTATTTGAACTAGAGTGTATCTTTTAGACAAAAAAAATCAAAATTGCTAGTACTGGAGAATCCACCACAACCCTTGGTAAAATGTTCCAGTGATTAAGTATCTTCACTGTTGAAAAATCATGCTTTATTTCAAGTGTGAATTGGTCTAGTTTTAATTTCAAGCCACTGGATCTTGCTCTAAGCTATGGACTAACTCACAACAAAGTTATTGCAACAGAAAAATACATGGCAATGCTAATACAGTATCATAAGAATGTAGTCTGACAAATGTCCACTTGCCCACTACCCTGAAGAGAGTAATTTTTTTTTGGTGGATGATAAAATATCATACACTTTTCTATCAGTCCTCGTGGCAAAGAGTGGCTAGGCATACTTTGTTCTTTGTCTGGTAAAATTTTCATGACAGTTTAGCAAGCTCTTTTAACGTAGGAAATAACTCACATGCAATATGTATAGCATCATTTTCAGGATACCACCCACTCCTCTGTAAAGTGGCTAAAATGAATAATCTCTTTCTGCAGCACTTCAATCTATTCACCATCAGTATTTCGCCTGTATGCCCCCTAAATCCTTCTTTACTTAAACATTTACTTAAACTGGCCATTGGCTTTCTTTGCATTTTGGAAAACATGGCATGCACTTCTTTAGACAGTTTCTGCTCCTTTACCCAATGCATGGGGCCAGTGCATTAGAATATCTCAGTCTGTTTGCTCCAAACACATCTTTCAGGTCTCCTTTGTGATGGTTTCACTTCTTGCCTCCTCTTGATCTTCATAAATTGCCAAGATTTTTTTTCAAACTTATCACATAATATTTTTGTTTTTCTTTTGTGCACACTCAAAATCATGTTTGATGCATGAACACACATGGCGTTAGTTTGATACAGGTTTGGTTTTGATTTGGGCTCTTTAAACTATAAATTAATTTAAATTTTGAACCAAAAAATAGTTCCAAAACAAAAAAAATGATTTTTTTTGCTTTAACAATTAAAAAATATATATATTTTATTTTTTTTTTAATGGGAAATTTATCGAAACCTATCCTTTCCTGCTGACAGTTTTAGTTTCAACAAAGCAAATAATCCTTTGATCTACAGATAAATAAAGTAGTCCCACTAACTTTTATTAATGAGCCTCCAATATACTGCACAGAAACTGAACCCACTGCAGCTCCTAAGTGGTTATGTATCTTAGCTTCCTTGCTGAAACAGATGCAACATTATTTTTGCAGTTTGTTCCAGAGTACAATATTGTTTTGCTTACACTGAAACATCCAGCAACAAAAAATCATTTTCTGCAGCAGCCTCATATTAAAAAGATCTTTGCCCATATTTTATTAATGCTGAATTAATTTCTACTTCTGTGTTTATTTAATTTTCCTAAGAGGCTGTATGTAGGATTTTTGTCACTCTTATATGTGCCTTCATTAGAAATGTGAATTCTTGAAAGAGAATGACATTCAATTTATTTTATATATTTGCTTGAAGAGTGATATGTTTGCTGAAAGTATGCAATCCTATTAATAGAGTAGGAGGGCTGCAAAGGACCTCAAGAGATTATCTAGTCCAACCCCCCTGTTCAAACCAGGATTAACCCTCAAGACATGTCCCTAAATGGCCTCTTCAAGGATTGAGCTGATAACCCTAAATTTAACAGACCAATGCTCAAGCCACTGAGCTATCCCTCCCTCATAAGAAAACTTTTGCCATTAGAAATATAATGTTTTCTTACATAATGCAACCAAAACAATATCCACTTTTGAAATAATAAAATATTGATGTTAGCTTGAAATAAATTCAAGCAGAAATAAACTTTACTTTTAACTAGGCTGGAATATATGTCTTCCATTTTCGTCTTTTATGTACTAGCAGGAAGTCACCTACTGTTTTATGCAAGGCACATCTATTTCAGTAGTGGAGATAAAGATTATTCCAGTAGACATTCAAATACACTTGAGGACTCAGTTCTCAAGACCTTTGGGTTAGTAAATCTATAAAGAGTGCCCTGATGTCATATACAGTTAGTCTAAGCCACCATAGATGTCATTTTCCTGTTAAAATAAACACTTTTTGTGCTCTCTTTAAAAGTTTGAACTATATTGGTGTGCTTATCAGATTTAAATTCATAGTGCTTCAGAAGAACTTGACAGGCTGGGAAGTCCTAAGATCTACAGAAGTAACGTACACAATGTCTTGGGGGACAGAATTCATCTTAATAAAATAAGCCTCCTTGCAGGTGTCTTGCCAGATCAGACAAATAAAACTGGATAGAGAATAATGCAAACTTGCTAAGTGTCTGACCCTCACAGTACATGCACACACAGAAATAACTCAAATCAAGGCAAAGACAAAGAAACAGGATGAGAGTCCCTGTTTTAGGAAGACTGTTGTGATCAGGGCTCTATGTGGCTTGTGCTGGGTTACTTAGCATGAAGAACATTTCACACATTCTCCACGTATACTACACATGGTAGTTTAATCATGTATAAAAAACTGAGCAAACTTGCTAAGTGTCTGACCTTCACAGTACATGCACACACAGAAATAACTCAAATCAAGGCAAAGACAAAGAAACAGGATGAGAGTTCCTGTTTTAGGAAGACTGTTGTGATCAGGGCTCTGTGTGGCTTGTGCTGGGTTACTTAGCATGAAGAACATTTTTACACATTCTCCACATATACTACACATGGTAGTTTAATCATGTATAAAAAACTGATTAAAAAGTTAATTTCTCAAAAATATGTAAATAAAATTGTGTGCTAGCTGAAACCCTTTATTGACAGTCCTAGTGAATTCATTTATCCACTGAATTTAATCATCCTCAACACTGTAGCCCAACCGGTGTTTCATATCACCTCTGTTCATTATTAATGAAAAAGTAACTCAGTTTCCACTACCCATTCCCATCTTAGCCTCAGTGTCGACCCTGCTAGCAAGAATACCAGTTAGTGCACATTGTAAAAGGTCTGTGGATTGTAGGTGGTCTGTGGATATGCCTGTCCACTAAGAACAGGACTGGGACCACTTCTCACACAGAACACCGAACCAAGAGTAGACTACAGGGTCAGTGATCTGGTCTGGATTCATATTTATAATCCAAGAGTTGAAATGTCTCCACTGACCTTTACAAATTCACCCTGAGTGATCCAGCATCTCATTTAATGAACGATTTTAATACAAAATGCAGGTGTACATTTTAGAGTTATTCATAATCAGGTGTGTGAGTCATACATAGAACTTTATTAGCACTGAGTCACTCAGCTTTGCTTTATCACTCATTAGCCTTTGACTGTACCAAGTTGGATTCATCAGTTTTCTTCTCTTTGACATCACTGTCCAGCCATCGCCAGTCTCAGAAACAATAAGTGACTCTTAAAAGCCAAATGGCCAGCTCAGTCATACCTCTGTCCATCCACAGTAACCCCAGATAGAAAGATGGCTCCATTTCTCTTACCCGGCTACCCCATTTTGCCCCCTCTTTTTGCCAACATCTTTCCTAGCCCAACCTGTGGACCCCTCAAATCCCCCACCATTAGCATCATGAAATATAAATAATAGAGGGAGTGAGGGGAACTTCAAAGTCTCAGTATGGAGAGGAAAGGGCTGCTTGAGGTTCCTTTGTTCTAGTCACTCAGGACCATTGAGTTCAAGCCCCCAGCATCTAATACCAAGCTGCAGCTTGAATTTCAGAAATCCATTAAATGAGTTTGTATGGCCTCATTTGTGATGTTGCCCAATACAACTCTGGAACACAGCACCAAGATCCATACCTTCAATTTCTCTGTGTATTATATAGTTCTTACCACTACTAAAGATATATGGTTCTGTTCTGAAATATAGGACGGTGTTAAATTACTTATAGCGAAGTGGCTTATTTTGCTATCATACCTCTACATCCATCTTACTCAGCCCCTAAAGTGTGACATGACACTAAGATAGCCAGGAAAGGCACTGACTCAGCACATTGCTCAGGCAACCTCCACAAGCGTTGTCTTATTGAACCTTGACTGGAACTCAAAAGCTGCTCTTCTCAGGCAGAGTGCCTGTATTATTACCTGTCCTCTTCTGGGGCACCTGCCATCACATGTGCAAAGGCTGAGATCAGCGCTGGTTCAAAAAATTTCAAATATGTTTTTTCTGAGAAAGTTGGATTTTGACAAAGTCCCAATGGAAGTTTAGTCAGAAACCTGCCTAGTTTCCTGTGAGCTGATAGGGAAATGAGGGGCACCCAGGTTTGCAGCTCTGTAGCGCCCTGGGTTCCCAAGGCTTTCAGATCCAGCAGCTCTGGGGCAGCCCACCAGCTACACTGCCACACAGTCAGGGACCCAGTGCTCACAAGGTCTGCATCACTGGGACAGTCACCCATGCAGATTACCCCAGAGTTGGGGACCAGGTGGACTTTCCAGGAACCAAAGCTCCATTGCCTTTCATGGAGAATTTCAAAGTTTTTGCTTTTCACTCCAAATTAGAATAAAACAAAATTCTGAACCACCAAAATCTTCTGTGATGAGGATTTTCCTTTCTCTTCCCAGCTCTACGTAAGATCATAGAATCGTAGAATATCAGGGTTGGAAGAGACCTCAGGAGGTCATCTAGTCCAACCCCTGCCCAAAGCTGGA
>NC_133776.1:97534369-97696575 GCF_003597395.2 Chelonoidis abingdonii | reverse complement strand
CAGCCCCCTAATCATTTTCGTTGCCTTCCGCTGGACTCTCTCCAATTTGTCCACTTCCTTTCTGTAGTAGGGGGACCAAAACTGGATGCAATGCTCCAGATGTGGCCTCACCAGTACCGAATAGAGGAGAATAATCGCCTTCCTCGATCTGGCAACAAGGGCGTACTATTGACTCATATCAAGCTTCTCGTCTACTTTAATCCCCAGGTCCTTTTCTGAAGAACTGCCACTTAGTCGGTCCCCAGCCTGTAGCAGTGTATGGGATTCTTCCATCCTAAGTGCTTCAAAATGGATTCCTTGAGGACCTGCTCCATGATATTTCCAAGGACTGAGGTGAGCCTGACCAGTCTGTAGTTCCCGGGATTCTCCTTCTTCCCTTTTTTAAAAGATGGGCACTATATTTGCCTTTTTCCAATCATCTTGGACCTCCCCCAATTGTCATGAATTTTCAAAGATAATGGCCAATGGCTCTGCAATCACATCAGATGCACTCCCTCAGCACCCTCAGATGCATTAGTTCCAGCCCCATGGACTTGTGCATATCCAGCTTTTCTAAATAGTCCTTAACATGTTCTTTCATCACTGAGGGCTGATCACCTCCTCCCCATACTGTGCTGCTCAGTGCAGCAGTCTGGGATCCGACCTTGTCTGTGAAGCCTGAGGCAAAAAAAGCATTGAGTACTTCAGCTTTTTCCACATAATCTATCACTAGGTTGCCTCCTCCATTCAGTAAGGGTCCCACACTTTCCTTGACCACCTTCTTGTTGACAACATACCTGCAGAAACCCTTCTTGTTATCCTTCACATCCCTGGCCTGCTGCAACTCCAGTTGTGCTTTGGCCTTCCTGATTACAACCCTGCATGCTCTAGCAATATTTTTATACTCCTCCCTAGTCATCTGTCTAAGTTTCCACTTCTTGTAAGCTTCCTTTTTGTGTTTAAGCTCACCAAATATTTGTCCGTTAAATCAAGCTGGTCCCCTACCATATTTTCTATTCTTTCTGCACATCAGGATGGTTTGATCCTGCACCCTCAATAAGGCTTCTTTAAAATACAGTGAGCTCTCCTGGACTCCTTTCCCCCTCATATTAGCCTCCTGGGGAATCTTGCCTATCAGTTCCCTGAGGGAGTCCAAGTCTGCTTTTCTAAAGTCCAGGGTCCATATTCTGCTGTTCTCTTTTCTTCTTTTGGCAGGATTGTGAACTCAACCATCTCATGGTCACTGCTGCCCAGGTTGCCACCCACTTCTACTTACCCTACCAATTCTTCCCTGTTTATGAGCAGCAAGTCAAGAGAAGCACGGCCCCTAGTTGGTTCCTCCAGCACTTGTACCAGGAAGTTATCCCCAACAGTTTCCCAAACCTTCCTGGATTGTCTGTGCACTGCTGTATTGCTCTTTCAACAGATGTAAGACTGATTGAAGTCCCCCATGAGAACCAGGTCCTTTGATCTGGAAACTTCTGTTAGTTGTCGAAGAAAGCCTTGTCTACCTCATCCTCCTGGTCAGTGGTCTATAGCAGATGCCCACAACATCAACCTTGTTGCTCTTGCCTCTAAACTTAACTCAAAGATTCACAAAAGCTTTCTCCACTTTCATATTGGAGCTCTGAGCAATCAAACTGCTTGCTTACATACAGTGCAACTCTTCCACCTTTTCTCCCCGCCTGTCCTTCCTGAACAATTTATACCCATCCATGACAGTGCTCCAGTCATGTGAGTTACCCCACCAAGTCTCTGTTATTCACAGTTCCTTGACTGTGCCAGGACTTCCAATTCTTCCTGTTTGTTTCCCAGGCTTCTTGCGTTCATGTACAGACACTTAAGATAACTAGCCAGTTGCCCTATTTTCTCAGTATGAATCAGGAGGCCTCCCTGTTGCACCCTCCTCCTTGTGTTTCCTCCCATATTCCACTTCCCCACTTACCTCATGGCTTAGGTCCCCATCCCCTGGCGAACATAGTTTGAAGCTCTCCTCACCAGGTTAGCAAGCTTGCCTCAGAAGATGCTCTTCCTTCTCTTCATTAGGTAGATTCCATCTCTTCCTAGCAATCCTCCTCCCATTGTTGAACAATCCAAAGCCGTCTCTCCAACACCACCTGAGTAACCACACATTTATCTCCACAATTAGATCAATCAAACTTACCCTCTTTGGTATGAGCAGGTTGTAGCTTTCACAATCTTCATTTTTTTTCCCCCAAATCCCAGGGTTCTCTATGTTCATAGAAACCTTGTGATAATTACACAGAATACAATTGCCTGACAGGATTACATTTTCAAAGAATGATGATTTACTTTGAATTATCCATCATACCCATTTTGTTCAGTTTACTCTCTACAGCATGCCAAGGGCAATAAACAGTAAAATAAACTGTTGATATACATGTATCTTTCTGTACGTTCTTTGTCAGCCATCCCAAATATATTCCAATGTTGGAGGCAGAGTGCCATTACTTTTGCATGTGTAGCTGGGATTGCTATGACAACTAGTGGGTTTGAGTCTCCTGTCAGTTAGACCAGAAAACTACACTGAAGTCAAATGAGTTAGACATGGAAAACCTATGTAAATGAGGAGAGATCAATCAGATATCTAGCAGTTAAAGGCTTTGGCGACTTCTGACTTAAAATAGGTGTCAATAACATATTCTGTATAATTCCTTTTCTTACTTTCTCATGTTAAGTCATGTCATAATTATCATAAGAGATATGTGGGCATTAACAGTCTGAAAACTTTATTGAAGCAAAACAACAGATAATACAAATGTTCTTCAGTACTAGATGTTCTGCCAAAAAACTGGCATAAATATAACCAATTCCTTCAGCAGATGACTGCATGTACAATTAGGGGATACCTTCACCAGGGTATGTGCATTTGAACGTGGACTCCAACCAGACAAGAATGAATCTGATACTTCATAAAAGTTTGACCTGGTGAATGACTAGTCATCATCTTCACCAGTACAGTCTCCTTGAGTGACTTGTCCAATTTAGCCTTAAATGACAAACATCGTGGTTTCCTTCACTTCCCTTGGAAGAATATATTACTGTCTATACTTAGATTTTAAGCACTTTGAAATACATATTTCAATGTTAGTAGTAGGGTCAGATTTAAAAAAGAGCACAGCTCTCATTTAAGCACCTGAATAAAAGGCCTGATTTCCAAATGAACTTAGCACGTTGGCCATAAGCACCCAATGGGAGCAGCCAGGTCTGGAGTGCTTTTGAAAGTCTCCCTCCAATTCTGGGTGTCAAGCTCTTGAAAATCAAGCCCTAGGTGTCTGACAATGTGTCCCTTACTCAGCTTTTTATTATTAATTATTATTATTATTATTATTTAAAGCACTGGGGTAGAGATTCTGTTCTGCACGTTTAGGGGTGTGTCTACACTAGAGGTGGGAGGGGACCGTGCCTCCCAGCCAAGGTAGAGAGGCATGTGCTAGCTCTTCCCAAGCTAGTGAGCTTAAAATAGCAGGGTGGATATTTCATGTGCAGCAATATGCACTAGCCATCTGACGTACCAGCCCACCTGACCACCTGGGTCCAAACTCAGGCATGTCTTCCTACCTGGGCAAGGAGGCACCCTCCCAGCTGCAGTGTAGATATACTCTAAAAGGCACAGCAGAGAACTCAGAGTCGGGAAGTGGAGCTAAGATGGCCCTAAGCCACCTTTGCACCCTCCTCATCTGGACTGTCCCAGGGAGTCGGTCTAAGTTACAGTAGCCTCCCTGTGGCTGTTGTGTGTGCCTCAAAGCTGCATTCTGCAGCCTCACCTCTGACATGCCTCTCCTGCCCCCAACCATACCTGGCATACTTCCTAAACCAGGACTGGTGAGACGACTTTTGGATGGCAGCCATACAGTTGTCTGCTACAGAGCCTGAACTAGACAATTCCTACCTTAGTTGGTTCCAGGGCTTTTAGAGTCTATTTATCCCTCTCCAGCCCTTTTACATGGCACTGGGTGGGGATTTCACTCCATATATGCAAAGGAAGATAACAAAAAATATTAAAAATAACTAGTGCAATTTGTCCCAAGTGGAAGTTCTGACCCATAGCAACTGCAAAAGTCTGACTTACTATAGTATTTAGTTACAGCTAATGCTTTGGTAGGGTTGACTTGTTTACAAACAATGTGACAAGAGCAGCTTCCAGCTTTGTATTGCTAAAACTTTTGGCTTTGGATAGTAAAATTACTAATGCTAGATATTCTGTGGGGTGGAGAGCTGAAAGACAGGGCAGTACAATTCAGGGGCGGCTCCAGGCACCAGCACACCAAGTGTGTGCCTGGGGTGGCAAGCCACGGGCAGACAACCTGCCAGTCACCATGATGGCGGCAGTCAGATTGCCTTTGGTGGTGTTTCTGCGGGAGCTCTGCTGGTCCCACGGTTTCAATGGCAATTCAACAGTGGGTACGCCGAAGGCGCGGGACCAGTGGACCTCTTGCAGGCATGCTGCCGAATCCGTGTTACCAGCAGACCTCCCACAGGCGCGCCGCCGAAAGCCACCTGCCTGCCGTGCTTGGGGCAGCAAAATACATATAGCCCCCTCTGGTACAACTGAAAATGAAAAGATATAGATTTGGGTAAACTTTCACTTTCATTTACTGTTTCCGTATGTTGCATGCCAATTCATTGTGTAAAAACTGCTTCCTCAGTTCTTCTGTTATTATTTTTTTGTTTCATATTTATCCATGAAATCGGCCCTTTTCCAGAATTCATAAACAGGGCATTTCTTTGTCCCTGTTTAAATACATCAGAGATGTACTAGAGGACTTTTTTCAGGTCATGATACCTGTTCCTGATTTATGGTACCTAAGAGCCTCCATAAGGCTTTCTGGGTAAACTGTTCCTGACCAGTGCTTACCATAAGATATTTTCATAAGAGAACGATAACAGCTTTCTTTAAAGGGACTTTTTTTCAAATTTTACAGTGCTTTCCTAAAAATAAAACATTCAGCTAATATATTCCTGCCATTTCTCTGGAGTAATTATAATATATGATGGGACTGCTTGATTATAGTTTAGCCAAATCTTATTTCACTGGCTAAATTTGGGGTCTCAGGACTTATTGGCCTTGATAGTTCTTCAGACAATCCCTTATCATCTTCCCATAGCTCCATCTGTTAATCAAGCCATATATGCAGATCTACTCATATATATTTTAGCTGAAGACATTTGTAATTATATAATAGTATTTTGTGTAACACATACTAACCAGTGCACTCATACTGGACTTGCACATCAAAGCCTGTCCTATTTTGTTAGTACCTTTCCAGCTCTACGTACTTTTAGAATTTATCCTCTGCAGTGCTCAGATGTAGTCCACTGATAATATATTGGCCTACATTCCTTTGAAATCCATAGAGCCAATTTGCTGCTGGTTCTCATTTCTTAGCTGCTTGTCTCCATAACATTTAATAATAAGCCTTAATTAGAGCGTTCAAAAGGGGGTGATGAAATGGGTTTGCTACCATTTTTTTTTAAATAAAAACAGATCAACTTCCTTTGATGTTTATCCTTAATGTGTATGAACTCACATTTGATCTGGAAATCAGATTAGAAGTATTACCAGTAAAAAAATTCACTGGTACTTTCAGGTTTTGGTGGGGTTAGAAATTATTATAAGAATAACCTTTCTTATGAACAGTCTAAAGTACAATAAACTACACAAACAAATTGTTTAGTGTTCTAACAACAACAAAGCCATACACAGCCATATCCACGTGGCTACATGTTGACTAGGCTGTAGCTGTGGGAGCCACTAGGTTGCCAGAGTCTACGTTCTTCTTTGCAATGTCAGCAATAATGTGCATTGCATAAAACAGCCCAAGATGGGTATTTTAGTAAAGTTTGGAGATTAGTGCATTTGGCTCTAACACACTGAATTCTCGTTAGATCCACAAGCACAAAATGAGTTGTCATATGGAAAGTGGATAAATACACAACACGTGCAAAAAAAATATGATGTCCAAGATCTCCAAAAGTGACTCATGATCTTGCGTGCCTCCATTTTGGGGCATACAAGCTGACACATGTTCAAGGGGCTTGATTTTCAGGGGGAAAGGACATAGTATTGGCTGAAGAATCAGATCCCCTTTCAGGCATCACAGGTTTGGCATCTGAAAATGGAGGCATCCAAAATCAATTGTAATTTTTTAAAATCTTGCCCTTTAGCCTAATGCACTATTGATGATTCACTTGAAATCGTACACTTTCTCAAGCACAACTCTCAAGTTAGAATTTAGCCCTGTGACAGGACATTGAAACTAATTTGGAAGGTTTTTATGCCCAGGTTATCTTTCATATACTTTTTTCAACCACATTGAGCAAGGTGGATTTTCAGATAATGCCATCTTATAAAAACCTACTTTAACGGAACTGAACCTCTAAACGCTCAGAAAACTGGTACTGCCTCCCATAAAGAATTTCAGCTGTCAGCTGTATGCAGTTAGTGAAACAGGCGACCCTAAAAAACTATCTAAATGTATTAAAAATGAAAAAATGTCAGAGATGAGAAATTGTTATAAATAAAATTGGAACACCCCTGCCCCCCCGAAAAAAAGAAAAAAAAGCTCCAGCCCTACTAAATGGGACTTAAAACAATAGTATTCAGTGTTTGGGGACTTCACATAATAAGCCCCCATGTTAGATACATGCTTTGCATGCTATCATGTATTCCAGATATGAAAGAGTTAATTATCATACAATGTATGCAATGTATTCTGGTCTACTGTGGCTCCTTCTAATGGTTGGCACCAACACCTACACAACCTACTACTAGTTTACAGCTAAAGGAGTCCTGCTTTCAGTTCAAGTGGTAGAGGGCTCATGCTTTTGGGGTGCCTGAGGCTTGTTCCATATGCGTGCAAGTTAACTTGGAATCCCAGGGTCTGTTCCTGTCAAGTGCTGAGTGCCCGCAGCTCCCAATGAAATCAAAACTTCCAGTTGTGCAGCACTTACAAGATCAAGACACGGAGTTGCCGTGTTCTTATTTATTTATTTAGATTGTGGTTCCATAGCTCTTGGCCCTACTGATGTACATTTAAAAGCACAATTATGTTGGAGTTGTACGGTGGGTAGAAGTGCCGAGGAGCACCTAAAGGTGATGTTTTGATGAAACAGATGTTCTTGCTCTCACTTGTGTTTAAATAATTACTCTGCAAAGAGACGTGCAGATGATTTGTCCATCTCAGCCAGGAAAGTTAGTGCAATTCATCACTAGGAATGTAGCTAAAAGCAGAGAACATGCTACATAGAGAGATTTGGTATAGAATTTATTTAGGTCCTTCCATATCCTCCGTGTTTCATTGCCCAGATCCTGCTAGCCCTTTCTCCATTCCCGATGGTGCATCTGGCCTCAAGGAGTTTACCAGACCTTTCATCCTGCTTGGTAGCATTCCCTACCTTTAACACACTTTATTAAAGAAGCCGTTACAGTGTCTTCTTCCCAGAAAGGATAGGAAGGCTGATCCATAAAAATTTTACATTGTTCCAGGGGCTCACCTCCTCAGATTCACTCCAGAAAGTAGCCGGCCAAAACTACTGATGTTGCACTGCTCTATTCAGATATTTGTTACCAAGTGAAATGAGGAAATAACTTTAATTTCCCATTCTGTTTCCATAACATCAGAATATTATTTGGAACAGTATATACTCCATCTGTTATGAATGGTAATGTAGGTAATACGTTAATTTTTACTTCCTGAAAAATGTATTTGATTTTTAAAATATCCCCTGTTTTTTGACAATATTGATGATAAGAGGCTAGTTGGTTTCCAGAGGCTTTTTCTTGACAGATTGCCACAGACCGACTCCTCTGCACTATACAAAAGAGAAAAAGAAATCCTTTTAAAATGCTGGCATCCAATCACTTTGAAGAACAGAATGAGTACTTTTAGCTGCAGTTGATAATCCTGGCTGGATCTCATCAATGCACAGAAATTTGTTCTTTTTCATACCTTCTGGGTGTTTTGAGATACAGAAAGAAAACCATCTATCACCTTTAAAAAAAAAAAGGAAGCATCACCTTATTAGCATCAGGCAGTGGCACTCAAAGTAAATTGTGCACCAACAATTACTTTGTTAAGTTGGTCCTAGTAGGTTAGGAATTAGCAACTATTGTAAATTCTAATCTACTTCATACTTGATTAAAAGAGGGAAAAAATCTAAATGTTTTTGACATGATACCATATTTACAGTACAAATACATTCTGCATTTCTTTACTTCTAAATCACAAAAAATCCAGATATCAGATGACAAACTAACAAAGGCACAATGATGCCATAAAATTGCACAACTGATATTCTCCCTTTTGAGAACAACAAAGGGAGTAAATTCAATTTTGCTCTGAATTTCCATTAACTGCACAGGAATTCATTGGTAGAAGAGCATTGTCATCAGATATTCGGCTGTGTGTGTATGTTCTCCCCGTGTGCTGTCTCAGCTCTGCACAGACAGCTGGCACAGCAGACCTCGAGCAAACTGCCCAATGACCACAAGACCTGTTAAGGTGCGAAGGCGTCCGGCCAGGTTTATTGTCAACGATGCATGGTAATAGCACCTGGCATGTATGCTATTAATAGCACTAAGACGTATGCCCATAACAATGGACATAGCTCAGTGAATGGTGGGACTTTCCAAGGCTGATGTTACAGCATCAATTATGCAGACTTAGCTGATTCTGTACATCACTATCAGAAGTTCTGCTTTTCAGCAAGGGACATACCCTAAGGTTTAAGTGCTGTTAAGGATTTTAGGATTGGCCCCCTGTTTAATGTGTTTCAGTAGCAGGACAAGGGCATATTTTTTTTTATGTCATGTGTCCGTTTAACCTTGGACCTCTCCTTTGAACTGCAGAAATCTATTCTCTAGACATCCGCCATCTAGGATTAAGAAATGGTGTATTGTACCACCCTAATCTTGCCTTTCACTGATTTATTTATACCAGTGTCATTCTTATAAGCAAATTTCACTGCAGGTTCCTTTTTCCAACTTTTCAAGAAAAGGAGTCTCAATACAGCAGCAGGTCAGGTTTGGAAGTGCTGAAGAAAGCCAGGAATTTAAATGGCTAAGTGGAAAGGTTGTGAAGAAGAGGAAATACCCATCTGAGCTTCCAGAAAAGCCACAAATACAGCCAAGAAGGGTGTGGTGTCAGCTCATAAGCAAAGAAGCACAAAATAAAATTCTTAATTCAGAACAGAAGCTCAATCCAACATTTTCTAATATGAAACCAAACCTGAAAGTACCAAACAGTGCTACATAGATATCTTCCAACCACCAAAATACCTGGGTAATACAGGGCTAGATTAAGTACTGTTATATGAACACAACTGCAATAAAGTTATCTCCTTCCCAACTTCCAAGAAAGTGAGAACAAAAGCTGAAATCAACCCCAAATTAAACATCTCACATGGAACTAAGGGTATACACATTACACTGCATGGCAGTCATATAATTTTGTATTTGCTAAAGTTGGTAGTGGATGTCTTTCTTTTAGAGGGTGAGAGGATCCAGGCATTGCTCTAGACAGAAAGAATGGGATGGCGCCTTGCACTAAAGTAGGCTCAGCAATTGAACTTGAATGAACTAACACTCTAATGTCACCTAAACTCAGAATCCAGTCATCATTTTCTTGGCTGTATTGGACACTGTATTGGTTCAAATTAAATGGGCACAAGTAATGTAATATTCATTGTGTTGCTACACAAAACAGCTGCTTCGTGTCCTTTAGCTCTTGTTATTTGTAGAATAGCAAAATGTAATATTCATTTTCTCGACATATAACATCTGCTACAAGTTCATTAGTTCGCACAAGAATGTAAGATTTTTAACAATTCATTCAAAGGGATGGTTGAATGGGCAGTGGGGATAGGCTGTTCTTAGATGAGCATTCCCTAATGAGAATAGGTACAGCAACAGTAATGTCATGTCCCTTACTAAGTTGTGGTTGATATTATATAATCTCGAGTGCCTGTATCGTACCATAGCATTGTCTCTAGCCAACATTCCCCACACATGAGATTTGGAATCCACTAAAGGAGCCTATAACAGTTGACTGGTGCAAGGGCATTTAGACATAGAACTAACACACGCTCAAAGTGGCAAGGTCTTGTAAGGACAATGTCAAATCATGTAATATCTATCCAGTGTATCCTAGGGAGATAGTACCAGGATAGTATATAATATTAGGAGTAGGAGTGCACAGTTATTTTACCCCTGTGTTTGGCACTCGTGTGACTGCTCCTGGAATACTGCGTCCAGTTTTGATCCCTTCAATTCAAGAAGGATGTTGGTAAATTGGAGAGGGTTCAGAGAAGACCCACAAGAATGATTAAAAGATTCAAAAACTTGCCTTCTAGTGATAAAGGAGGTCAACAAACTCACTCTATTTAGCTTACCAAAGAGTGGTGACTTGAGTGGTCTATAAGTACCTACATGGGGAACAAATATTTAATAATGGGGTCTTCAGTTTAGCAGAGAAAGATTAACATGATGGTGGAAAGTCAAAGCTAGACACATTCAGATTGGAAATAAAGCATAATTTTTTAATGCTGACAATAATTAACCATCAAACAACTTACCAAGAGTCATGGTGGATTCAGCATCACTGACAATTTTTAAATCAAGATTGGATTTTTTTTTCTAAAAGATATCTTTAGGAATTATTTTGAGGAGGTTTTATGGCCTGTGTTATAGAGGAGGTCAGACTAGATGAGGTCCCTTCTGGACTTAGAACTATGAAAGAAACCAAAATGAGACATAATGGAGCTTTTTGGCCGAGATGAATCTCTGCATCCAATTTCCCTAGCAACCATTCACAAATACAAAATAAATGATATTAAGGGGGAATATGATTTAATATCAGATTGATTATATGGCTTGAATCATAGCAACTTACCAGCAGCTGTGTTCAGCCTGGTACTCTCTCTTTCTCCTCCAACCTTTCTCACTCTCTTGCAGACCTGGGCTGAAGTTTGAGGACTTTGGTAGAACTCACGTGCACTTCAGTTTCAGTGTAAATTCAAGTTTCTATCAGTCCTGCTTTCACAACCCTATTTTTAACTCACATAAATTGATGTTTCCTTCTTTTCTCTAATTTGATTTGTATCTAGCTAAAGTTGTGCAAATATAGCTGACTGTGTTAGCCTTTCTGGAATATCTGAGCAGGGCCCAAACATCTCCATAGCAACTTGATATTGCTACACCTCCTTGGTAACCAATTTAACATAATTATTTATGATAGTCACCTGTATTATGGCTTCAGGGCTCAATATTTTAAAAGTCTATTACTCTCAATTGCATTTACTTGTTTTACAAGCAAATGACCCTATGAATATGCACATTTTCTATTGCTCAATATAATATCAAATAATCTCCCTTTTCATGTATACTATTAAGCAACATTGTCAATTATTAGACAGCCCCTAACGTGTTTGTGTGCTTTGCCCAAAGATAATGCAAAGTAAGGATTAAAAAGATTTGTGGGGAAAGTCTGTAGCTTTATTACAGGCAAGATTAAAAATACAGAATCAGAAATAACAACTACATTTATGAAAAAATATTAAACTTTTCATGCTCTTTACATGCCCCCTCTTTGAGATCATCACCTTCCTATCCCAACAAAAAGCCACACACTAGTCTGCAGCAGCCCCCTATGCCAGGGTTCAAAGTCCACCTCTGCCACTCATTGAATTTCCCTATTTGTGACTAGCTCTGATCGTGTCAACAAGTAAAGAATGGCCGGAATCAACACTCTGGATCCAAACACGCTGAACTTTGGGGAAATTTGGATCTGGATCTCTAGCAGCAGAGCAATATCTGAGATATATGAGCTTGCAGCACCCAGAGGCAAGTCACCATTTCGGTAATAACATCTCTTTAGCCATCAATTGCAGGACTGAAGCTTGTGCGTGAAAAAAACTGCTCGAAACAAAGATTGTAGGATCTTTCTCTTTGGTTTGCTAAATATCATCCCTATATTTTTATACACAAAAGATATTTTGATATATTACATTTGCCCAGAATGTATCTTACTTTTGACCTTTTTTGCTCCTTTAGGTTCTAGGTATAAATGTGGTGTGAAAACTGCAACAGTAGAAAAACAACAGCTAAGTATATAACAGATGCACAAGCGCATCTCAATTTTAATAAATTATGTGACTGGGAGAGTGAATAAATGTGCTGACAGACCACATTGGGGGGACAGGTGGGAAGAGCTTATGAAAATCTCTAACTCTTTGGACAGTGAAAAGAATGTCTAAAAATATATATTAAGGCATTCTAGGGTCAGAGTGAATTAGGAGGAAATGGAGTTGAACAAAGCTCCATTAGTTGCATCTTAAAACCATTCTTATTAAACAAAATATGTCTTTTTCTGCACTCTCCAAAACTTCTATTTAAAGTTCCAACATTAAGACTTATTTGTTTCTCAGGAACATTTAGTCATGCATTTTTGACATCTCCAAGAACAATGGTTCTTGTGAAACAGAGTTAGTACATGCATACCCATCTCATCCACATACATAGGCAGCGTTCTGCAAGCATCACTTCTGTTTGAGAGACTGACAACATCTTACAGAGTATACCAGTTTCCTATGAAGCAGACACAATCCACTGCACTAGAAGAGTTATATCTATGTACTATCTATAGGGTACCATGAGCATATATACTGCTTTACAAAATATTTGGAAGGCAATATCCTTCACTCAGAGGAGACTGCAAGCTAACACCCTGATCCTGCAAGAACACCATACATGATCCCGGCATTCATGTGGCTGTCATTGCCTCTGATGAATGTGACTATGTCTAGTAGTCAGCACATTGCCCAGTTATATGCATCTTCAGATGCACAGACCAACAAGTCATGTTGCTTGGTATGTGAAGAGGGGAAGCCCCTTCCAAGAGAAAGCACAAAGCCTTGAAGGGAAGAAGGAAACCAAGGGAACAATTAAGACAGAGGATAAAGAGACTATGGGAAGAAATGAAGTCAGAGATGAAAATGGGGGCGTTTCTGTGCAAAGCCTGGAAGGCAAAAAACTTAAGAATTGTAACCTGATGAGGAAGAAGAGAAGATGCTAGTTACATGGGTCTCATCCAAAGCTCACTGAAGTCATCAGAGAGACTCTCAGTGGACCTAGATCTGGTCCATAATCACAAACTGAACACACCATAGAATCACTGATTCACCAAAACAGTCAAATAAATATGTGTACTGTTAAAAAATGGGTCCTTAAATCCCTCTCATTTCCACAATGCTCTTCCTTTAAAGGGTAAAGCCAGTGTACAGTAAGTAAAGCTCCTGTGAGGTTTAAATATAATCTTCTTATTGCACCCTACTCAGTTTCTGAAATCTTCTCCAGAGGAAACATAAAACATCTGCTTCATGTGTGGGTTCACAGCACAGAGCCAACTTTATTCCCTTCTTTTGTGTGTGCATGTCTATGGTTCTAATAACGTCTAAGCTTTTTACTGTACATTTATCTAACCAAACACTAAACCCTGCACAATTTCCTCCCTCTCATTAGTTCTTTGTTACAGCTAGCATCTTCTTGCCGCCCACTGATACACTTTTAATTCTGAAATTTGATTGTTCATTTAAGAACAGTTTAGGGGATGGTAGCCAACCTTTTACAGCTCTTACAAGAAAGGCGTTTTCTGGAGCAAATTGTTTTTAAGTTGTTATCTGTGCAAACAGATGTTTGGTGCTTCAGCAAAACGTAACATGTTCACTCAAACTGAATTCTCATGCAAACATAAATCTATTTGATTTGTTTGATGCCATGTGCATGAGACAATCATGTCAATGCAAGAGATTCACCCATATTTGTACTGGGGAGAGCTGAAGAACGAAGATACATTTGTATTCTCAACAGCTAAAGGTCAATGGCAAAGATTCCTCATCAGCTTCTTTATGCACAGGGCTGCATTTCTGGAGAGGGCAGTTATTGCCTGAACTATAAAAGATTTTTGAATTTAACACTAAATTATTTTTCAGATAGCACCAGATAGTGTTAGACAAGTTACAGCTATGTAGGTTTGGGGCTTAACATGTCCTGCTACCTTTGCATTCCTGTATCTTGCATTAGAGACAACTGACCATGATGACAGAAGGCCACATACAGTGTAGCAGTACGTGTATGACTCTGAATATGAAGAACGGTGATCTAGTCAAAAAAATAATATAAGGTAGGGAGACGTGTTCAAACAATTATATAAATATTTTATCAGCTCATCAGGCCACAATGAAGGCATAATGGTCATTGCTTATTTTAAGAGGTTAGTACACCTTGGACTCCAGTGGGTCCGATCATGACGTCCTTATTTAGGCAAAATTACAACGACACTTAGTTCTAAGAAGTCCATAACTCACAACACTAAGCCCTATGTTTAAATGGAGTGTCTTCCATTTTAGTTGAAAATATAGCCAAAACATGTGTGGACAGTGACCCATTGGTTGGTACACGAATAACAGTGTCTAACATCTAATTAAGGGCTGTTTCAAAGCCCTTTGAAATCAGTGCATAGACTCCCATTGATTTCAGTGGACTTTGAACCACATCCTTTGTTTCTAAATGAAACACACGGATGGTACTGACATTTTGTTCTTTTTAAATAATATTTGTTGTGTGCTTATCTGAAAAACAAAATATGTTAATATTTCCCAGCAATCTTCTTGTGCAATTTTACTTTCACTTTCCAATTGTCTGAACTTTTCTATTCTATCTTTCGTCTTTTATATTTGCTGGCAATAGTGTATTCTGAAAGCATAAAACAACCTGGGATGGATATGCTGTGGTTGTTTATGACAATGACATTTATAGGGATTGGACTGTTGAAGCAGGGAAGCTAATATTATGAGAGCAATATGCGAAACAAGGTGGACATATTTTTTTCTATAAAAGTTTTTTTTGGGAGAAAATTGGAATTTTCTTGAAATTCATAGAGTTTCATGCAAAAAAAGAACAGTCTGCTTAACATAGGGGAAAAAATAAACAACAGTGTTAAGGGCACAATACAAGGGAAAATTAAAGAAGCAGAGGATAAAGAAGCAAAAAAGTATTTAACCTTCTGCTCTATTTTTGTAACCAGAAGGTACAAGAGTCTATACTAGTAACATATGCAGTCAGCATATGTTGAGATCCTACTTAGACTTCCGTCCACTTACAATTTGACTTTTGGAATATTGGGTCTCTCCAGTCCTCAGGGGAAATTAGCATTTTTCAGTATTCTTGTATTTTAAAATGGCATGGATTGTGGTGACCTGCACAGAGATAAAATGAACCCCAGTGAAAGCACTTACATTTTCAAAGCTGGCTGACTTTGGAGGTGATTTTAACATTTTCAAACGTTTTAACCCAAGCCTTTAGGTCAATTTATTATCCTGGTGCTTGGAAACTTCATACTGCTCACAGCATAAAAAAAATATAGACACACTCGTACTATTAGAAAGCCGTCATTCTAGTTCAAAAGTGTATTTTTGCTCTCAGATCATCTATGAGACAATTATGCATTTAGATCCTAGATAAATGAGTTATGACCTTTCACCCTATGTACCTGTCCAATGGCTACAGTTGACCATGGCTTCTTGTTCCCTAGTGTCAGTCTATACTGGGATGGGGGGAAAAGATTCTCGACTTGAAGGTCTTCAGTTGTGGGATGAATTCTCACAAAGGTGTGCCAGCATCCCTCAATGGCTGCCTATGGGACACACAGCAATCTATTTATCTATGTACTTGCGCAGCCCTCATCAATGTATAGTCTCTATTTCTGCACAATCATTACTGGATTTTAGCATCAACAACTTTACGAAGTAGGGAAGAACTCCCTTCATCGGAAACAGGGGAAATGGTAGATTTAATGAATTGTCCATGAGTAGCAGAGGTGGGAAAAGAACACATGTATCCTGACCCCCATTTTTGTGCCTGTAGGGAGGCACCCTGGCTCCCCGCCACGCCTGAGGGGGACGAGCCAGAACAGGTGCCTCAGTGGGCGGAGCCACCACTGCCTGTCCCCGCCCCCTGGAAATCAAGGGGCGGGACAGGAAGTATAAAAGCCCGGCCCCAGGGCTCAGTTGGGAGCAGGCTGCCGAAGAGGACAGACGCTGAGGCCCGAGCTCCTGCTGGGCCCAACCTGCCCCGTGCCCGGTATCTGGAGGAAAGCTGGCCGGACCTGCCCCGTGCCCGGTATCCGGAGGAGCACCGGCCTGCCCTGCCCTGCGCTCGCTACCTGGAGGAGCTGCCGGAGCATCCCGCCACCCAGTATCCAGAGGAACCTATGGTCTGGGACCCGCCAGACAATGCCAGTGGAGGACAGGTACCTGGAGAGGAGGAAACTGGAAGTGTCCTGGGGGTAGCCGACTCCAGTCTGGCTCCAGGGGACCCTGAACCAATGTCAGTGTGTTGTGGCCAGGATCCCCACTGACAGCAGCGAGTGTTCGCCGCTGTTGGGGCCCTGGGCTGGGACACAGTGGAGTGGGAGGGCCTGCATCCCCCCTGCCACCCATCCAAGGGTGGCAGATTCCCCCTCTCCCTGGCCTGAGGAGGCCTTCTGCATAGACTCACTGTTTGAACTGTGTTTGCTCAGCCCCTTGCTGAAGGAGCTGAGCCTGAACTGCTTCTTGCCCCATCCTGCCCCAGGGCCTGGGCTTAGATACCGCATTTGCTCAGCCCCTTGCTGAAGGAGCTGAGCCTGAACTGCTTCTTGCCCCGTCCTGCCCCAGGGCCTGGGCTTAGATACCGCATTTGCTCAGCCCCTTGCTGAAGGAGCTGAGCCTGAATGGCTTACTGCCCCGCCCTGCTCCAGGGCCTGGGCTTATAGACTTTGTGCTTACCCGCCTGCTGGAGGGCCAAGATTCTACCTTGTTTACAGACCCTTTATTCCCTCACCCCTGCTGAGGGGTTCGGACTCCATGAACTGCTGTGTGTAGGGAGGCGCCCTGGCTCCCCGCCGCGCCTGAGGGGGACGAGCGCCAGCACGACCGGCTTACAGTGCCCTATCCAACTGGTCATCTTTCCTCCCGAAATTAGCAATGGCCTCTACATATTGCAGAGCATCCTCAGTTCCTGTGGATGTGAACGGAAGTTGAGGTGGTTCACCACCTTACTGGAGGTTTAGCACTTTGTAAAATCAAGGCTCATATAGAATTCATTTCAGTTTGCCTATTTTCCACCATTGTGGGGAGCCCATTCTATCAGTTCCCCTACTTCTTAAAAATGGAGTCATCTTTTGGTGGGCTGGCTTATCTGGCGGTGCCTATTAGCTGGATCTGAGCTCCAGTTTCATGTGTATTTTATGGCTATGCATTGTGTTTAGTTGGTTAATTCTCTGAAGGTTTTCCTTAATCTTCTCTCTCTTCTTTTTTATTTGCAATGTGTAAGTGGCCTTATAACACGACACTTCCTATAAACAGAGCCAATAAATAACCAATAAAACAAGAGCTCTGGATAGCAGTTACAGATCTATTTGCAGAAAACTCCTTTCCAGCAGGCAGGTATAGTTGTAGGAAATGACATGTGTGAGTTAAACTGAGCAGAGGCAGAACAATTTCCAGGACTTCTGATTTATAATAAAACAATGATCACTTGAAAAACCCCCATGAGTGAAAAATGTGGCATATATTTTACATACAAATCAAAATGAATCAGCAAAGTCTAGCCAGTCACAGGTTTAAGAGAACTGAACAGCATTAGAAAAACATCATATCATTAATATAAATAAGATGAAATTAAAATGTAAGATATTTTTAATATATACTCATCCTTTATATTCTGAAAGATCCAGTTGCAAGCCCCTTCATCTCATTGATAAGCAGCTATTCATGTGATCATTTCATTCAGTGGGGCTAACTGTACTGAAAGGTGCTTACTAGTGAGTGTGTAGATTCACAATCTAGCCCCCAGTGTTTCACAAAGTAATTAAGAACATGACATCATAAATGTAAACAGTCTGGAGTTCTCTTGTAGCTTGTGTGAACCAATAACCCCTTGAGTCTGTTGCTGCCTCATACAAACCAGAGTAAAATCAGAACATCCATATCCTGTGGAAATTTATGATAAGTACAGTGGTCACCATAAAAAAATCATCATCTGCCATCAGACACCTCATATTTATCAATTATTCTCTGTACTAACTATAAAGAAAAAAATATCTGAGATTCCAGTGGGTGTCAAATACTGACTTTTTAATGATAACCCACATGTTCTATATTGGTGAGTAAAAATATATCATTTTGATATAGCATTTGAGTAACTAATTCTGCTGGTGAACATAAATATCTGAAATTGTTGTTTCTGCAGTTGCAGTACTCCCTGCGGTTGCTTCGTTTGTTTGGAAATATGCTCTAAATCAATAACAGACAATTAATTGTAAGGAAAATACCTTTAAAAATTATCTCTTAACCCTGTCCCTCCCCCTCCTGTACAAACACATTGCCCTCAGACCTGTATTTCAATTAACATATGCTAGATTAAGTGTTTCAAAAGCTTTTAATAAAAAGGAAAAAAGCATGAGATTTGTGTATGTTGCAAGAATACATCTCTCTCTTTCTCCACACACACTTCTGGATAGTGCCATCTACTGGTAAATTCTTGAAATATAGATTTTTCTAATTTATGTGCACTCAGATATATTTTTGTTCAGAAAAATAATTAAAAAGAGAAAAAAAGCGATGGTATGCCATGGTTAATTATGTGATGCGACACAAATTATTGCCAAATCAATAGCTACATGGATTAGACAAAACTAATCCGAAAAGGTAATCATCAGCCTCGGATAAAGCAAGAATAGTTTCGTTTTTTCATATTCTTTTTTCTTCTTCTTCCCATTCTTATTTTGTCATTCTTGGATTTAATCCTGAAAAACTAAACACTTATCTTATTCAACATATATAAACCTATCAGACTGTAAAGTTGAAAGACTGGCACCTCTGCAATAAAAGTACTTAATGAGAACATAATATATTTGACTGCCCTCTCCATGTTCCTCTCCCCACCCCAAAGTAAATAAAATAAAACTAAATTATATTGGGGGGGGGGAGTTATCCTGCAAATAGATTCACTAGAACAGACCTTGTACATGCAGTGTCCCTCCATGCAGATAAAGGTCTATGTATTTGCCCATTTGTTTGTAGGACCAAGAGCAACAACATCTGGGGAGTAGTAAGTGTAAGTTAGATAATACTTATTTCAGCCATATGATCACCATGTCTAACCTCACAAACTAAGCAGAGTGAAGCCAGGATAGCACTATGATCAGAAACCTCTAAGGAAAACCCATATACCGTAGGTAGTGTTGGACCTTCAGAAGGTGGTACTCTTTCATCTAAATCAATACTGAACTAAAGCCTGAGAATGACAGTAGGGTACACTGGGTCAGTAAAAGGACTATTTCTCAGAAGTAATGTAAAATCAAAGTCCGGATCACTTGTGGCATTTTTAGTAAGAGTACAGTGTGTTAATGTGAATGTCCTGGCTGAATTGTAATTTAGGTTGCACTAAGCGTATGGACATCTCTCCCTCATATTCCATTGGGTATGACATTCTTCACTTGCTGCCTGAATCAGTTATTAATAGAAGGAGTCCCAAAGCATAAAGTTCACAACCACATCAAGATGACAATTTTCCTAAAATGTTATGGGTGTCCAGTTTTTGTTTTGGCCCATTATAGAGCTAACTGCAAAGTGTGAATCCAGATAGGAACCTTCCCAAATTTTGGTAGTGTTCTGTGTAATCTCTTGCAAATGTGCCCAATCATATTCCCATCCATGACTTTGGCACAGCCAACAAACTGTTTGCTTCAGATGATCAGATACAAGTTTGACAGTGTACCAAGTGCTCTGGAAGTTTAAGCAGTGTCGGGGATGCTCATAAGTGCAGACTCAGCCAAAAATGCTCATAGTTAAGACAAGACTCATAGACCTTAAAGTCCAGAAGGGACCATCACCGATCATCTAGCCTGACCTCCTGCACATTGCAGGCCACATAGCCTCACCCACCTACTTGTGTAATAGGCCTGTCACCTCTGGTTGAGTTACTGAAGTCCTCAAACCTTGATTTAAAGATTTCAAGTAACAGAGAACCCCCCCATTTATTCTACTTCAAGCAACCAAATGACCAATGACCAACCCTTCAGAGGAAGGTGAAACCCCCACCAGGGTCTCTGCTAGTCTAACCTGGGGGAAAATTCCACAGAGTTAAGGTGGAATCTCAGTACTGAGAAGGCAGAAGGCTTGTAGCAGCCAGTTAAAGCTACACGTACCATTGGAAATGGAAAGACCTCAGATACAATATACTCTGCCATTCTTATTTACCTAATTGCAGTGGAAGTCTGGTCAGTAGCTGGAAAATGAGAAACTTAACATTAGAATGTCAGGGTTGGAAAAGACCTCATGAAGTCATCTAGTCAAACAGCCTGGCAAATTTTTGCCTGAAATCCCTAAATAACCCCTCCCAGCACTGAACTCACACCCCTGGGTTTCATAAGCCAATGCTCAAACCACTAAACTATCCCTCCTTGCATATGTAGACATCTGTATTTAAAGTAAACTCAGGTAGGTCCAACTGCAGGATTGTTTGGAGAGAGATAACATTATAAGTACATGTTATGTAATTATATTATTATTTAATTTAAAAGTTAAGATTATTTCCCAAATATATTGATTTGACATTCCTGCTGTCTTGTTTCTGAGCTCCAAGAACTGTTTCCCCCCTGGAACTGACAATCAGAGGTTTTAAACACCTGATGACTTCAGCATCTCTTCCTCCCCCCTCCCCCCCAGCATGTTTTAGCACTGCTATTCCTGACTATTATGAATTTCATTACTGCCAAAGTATAAATTATTAAATGAATGATTATCATGTTAGGTTGTAACTCTTGTCATATTTATATATTTAATTCACAAGTTTCTTTTTTTTCTTTTATGATTTTATTCATGAATACCTCTAACATCATGGCAGAAAATAGACAACAAATGAGCAGAAAGTGAGACTATGATTGCTATTTCAATAGATAGAATGATAATTTGGCAGCTTTATTATGGCAGCAGAATGACAATTAATCCATCATTGGCTAATCTGGTAGGTTTGTTTTTTTTTATGGGGTTTCAAATGTATTTATTGCTTTGATGATTCATGCAGTGCATTGACTGTATTGTCAGCATTAATGATTGTTTAGGGAACTATAATAACTTATGCTAAATATAATCTTCCCTCTCATCTGAAGGAAATGTTTCTACTATTTAACTTCAGAAAATGGGCCTTTACCAACCTAGCAGTTTCATGGCTCAGCCCCTAGCACTGCATAGCCTTTAGGTTCACATTATGTGGCACAGTTCCCAAGTTTATGAGCATTAATAGAGCAATATCTGCTGCATATGCTGTTTGTGTCTCCCTAAATGGCCCCAGTAAGGATGTCCATTCTGTATGCTGTCTCTTGTTCAAATATACATCACACACAGAGCTCAGTATGTCTGTGCAATAATCCTCATAAAACATCAGCACTACCTACCATCCTCATTACAACGGTGAGCAAACAGGGGGTCATATATTCCCCTCCACTCTTCAGAGAGGAGACAAGGAGAAGGTAATGCTATATTCAAAGGGATATCATGTGCTTTTCCCAACTCCCAAGCACTCATGACTCTTTTGCAGCCCTGGGGATCTATCAGCTTGGGTGGCAGAGGAAGATCAGATACAGAAGGAGACGAGGACTGAGTGTTGTCCTTTATACCTAGTTTATTTCCTTCAGGCCTGTGTATTTTAATGTGCAGACCCAAATGGAAGTTAATCCTACTTTTAGTAGCAATCATTTCTCATGACGGGGTAACCAGTGTCTTCTGAGTGGAAGGGAAGGGGTTGCTGAAGGGTGGCATGATATTGGTCTACTGCATAGATACCCTGGGATCTGCAAAATTGAACCTTGGTGTCCCGTGCATCATTGTGCTCTGTGCGCTATTGCAAGGTCCTTCTCCATGTGACCACAAAGCCTGTTCTTGCCATGGCCTGAATGCAGCAGGGATTAGCAGGTCCACAGTGTACAGATTTCAGTGTGGTCACGTGCTCGTGGTAGAAGCCAGCAATAAATGATATCCCTCCTTGAGCATGCAGTGCTTTGCTGTTCTTTGTAAGGTAACACGTAAATTAATGGTTGCAGTGTTGTTGTAGCCGTATTGGTACCAGGATATAAGAAAGCCAAGGAGGGTGAGATAATATCTTTTACTAGATCCACTCCTGTTGGTGAGAGAGACAAGCTTTTGAGTTCCACAGAGCTCTTCTTCATGCTGAGCTCGAAAGCTTGCCTTTTTCATCCTCAGCAGTTGATCCAATAAAAAGACATTACCTCACTCACCTTGTCTTCTACATAAATTAAAGTTATTTAAACCTTAAGTAACTAATAGCCATCAGAGCCTGGTATTGACTTCACCCAGCAGCTCCCAGCATTGTGGAGGCCCTCTTTCCAAAAGAGAAGGTAAATTCTGGCCCACACCTTTCCCTAGCAAGGAAGAAGCAGGGAGGGAAAGGCAACTCCTGAGATGGGGCAATGTATGCAGTGCTCCTTGCTCAGGGTTATGGCTAAAGAAAGAATCTAATGCTAACTAATCTAATGGAAACAAATCCCTTCGAATAAAGTGTTTAATAGAGTCCAGGAGCTAGATTGCGATCGCGTGTAAGCAGGCAAAAAAATCACAGAAACACCGACAAATACAGGAGCTGCACCTAAAGAACTTGTTTGGCTGCTGAACTAAAAGACCATTCCTACCCTGCAATTCAATCAGCCTCTATGCTGTTCTGATTGATTTACATGGGAAAATACATGTAAATTTCCAATACATGTGACTGGAAATCAGCTTTCAAGAACATTATTTTTTTCTTCTCAGCACAGCCATATTATACATACAATCAGATAATTTATTTGTGATAGAAAATAATAGTAGAACAAAGGACTAAGCCTTAAGCTCAGAATTCACGTAGCACTAGGATACAAAGCAATGTCTGCAGAGTGGCATGATCACTTTATGCTTTCATATGGTAGAGGATTCTTCATTTGAATACACTGCACAAGATAGATCTTGTGCCTGTGGAAAAATTAAAATGTTACTGAAGCATGCCTTTTTCTGAACATCTATTTTTGAAAGATGTCTATTGAGTGAATCACTCTCTTTTCTTTGTATTATGCTTTGCATAACTAAATGTTGACCATGGTCTGGGCATTTTACATAAATATTTTTAGCTCCAACTAAAATGCACAGGCAGAGATCACTATATTATTAAAACAATTCCTTAACCTACTACAGTTGCTTTAGTTCTTAACATTGCAATAGACTTAATCCATTGCCCTAATCTCAAGTACATGACTTCTATATACCAAACTGTTTTCTCTCTCTTCTGTGGCTCTCTACACGACAGAGAGGGTGCACTGACTGCACACTATCATTTCTAATGTTAGGCTCCAAAATACAAATTTAGGCACATAAATAAGTATCCATATGGTCTGAAGTGCTGAGTATCCAAAAATTCACAATAAACTATGAAAGTTGTTCAGAAGATCCCTCCACTTATTTAGGTTTCTTGATATGGATTGGAAACCTAGGTCCACTTTACAGTATGCATGCCTACATATGAAATGGAAAAAGAGCTTGATTCAAATACTTCCAATGCAAATGTGTAAATGCCTTTGAATCTCAAGGGAAGGAAATCAAGCAAGAGGAGGTCAACCAATGTAATCCAAAAAGGAAAAGATTCTTTTCCAGTAAGCTCACAATGTGACCTATCTTTAATGTGCAGATATATTTGCTACATCACATTAAGAAAAGGAAGCTAAAAACTTTTGGGAGTGGTTAGTAGAGACTGGCCAAAACAGAACCCATGTATCCAGGAATTTGCAAAGCTGTAGTCCTCTTATGACTGTTCAAGTTGCCTTGTTTCTAAGCCCATTCTGCTGCCAGGGAACATACAGATTGCTCCATTCTAATATCTGCTGTAAAGGGAAATGCAGAATCAAGCCCATAGCAACAAAAATTATGGACCACACAGCCATGCTAATGTTCAGAGAGAACCTAGTTTTCTCTAAATACATTTGCCTCATCACTACTCATGCATGCACAAAACAATTTAAAAAATGAAATTAAAATGTCAAGTGCCAGAGAACACTGGCCCAGGCGGCTTTAACTCGCTTTGACTAGCAATTGTGGAGCAGACAACCGCTGCAAACACTGCCTTTGCCAGTATTAGAGGAAGCAAATTCTACCTGAACATTAAATGGATAGAGAGAATGAAGGCTGTAAGTAGGCAGGAGATACTAGTAAGGAGAACTGAGTTCTTCAAATCAACGATACCAGTATGCAATGTAGTTGTAGCCATATCAGTCCCAGGATGTTAGAAGGACAAAGTGGGTGGGTGAAGTACCTCTTCCACCTTGTCTCTCAACTATGACAGCGTTATTTGAGAAAATCCTTTATGGGCATTCACTCACATAACAATAGGGTACCACAGCAAAAGGCAACGTGTAAACAGAGATAACTGGAGCTTTGAAGACGCATGGTGCATGTTTTATTATCAGCATTTGGATTCACCAGTTTTTGGTGTCTACGTTTAAGGCACTAAGAATTCTTAAATTGCTAAGTCCCCAGTTAAGAGCAGCATTTGCAGAATGCTCGTGCAGTATCTGAAATCTGATTCTTTCTGCTCTCTTTCTGCTAAATGTTGTCCCCTTCTCTCTTCAAGGGCAGCATATCCCTCTAAGGGTAAGCCCAAAAGCAATGCTTTCCACATTGTGGTGCCGATCAAAACTGGTCTACTTTTTAATTATTATTCCCTCACAAAATCTGGGTGGGGGAAATGAAAATAAATATTTCAAAATTTCTTGTACAAAAAATCTTTTCAATAGAAATTTTACTCTGCTGGGACAAAACCTACTTTCTCTCACTCTATAACTGCCCCAGATGCACAGAAAAAATGTGTGTGTTATTTTAGGTCATTCTCACAAATGTTAAATTGTATTTCTCGTTAAGTGAGACACTTAAGTAATATAGACTTATTTTCAATGAAAAAAAGAGAATATTACTTTTGAAAGTGAAAGGATTACTTTCTCTTTCTTATTTAAGCTGATTTCCCCCCCTCCCCCGTACTTTTCTAGTGGAAAAAGTGGATCTGAAGTGAAAAAAAATAGAGTGGACATTTTCCCACAATTTTTATTTTACTGATTTTTTTTTAAATAGTAAAAATTGAAAAACCTTGGCAAAAATATTTCTCATAAAAACCCATTTTTTGATTTTAAAAAAACTTTGTCAAAATATTTTTTGCCCGTCACCTGCTGACATATAGGCAGAACAAAGGGGGATGTTCAAAGGCACTAGGTAGTTCATGCTGTACGTACCACTTTGTTGGTCTCAACTTTTCAGCCATGAGTTGGACTGGACTTCATTCTACTTTTTGTGTAAGTGCTGAAGAGGCTGCTCTGACCCAGCTGTCACCTAGTTGCACATCATATCCTGGATGTATTTTGAAGATTTCAGTGGCAATTCTGTGTCTGACTCTTACATTTCAATGGAATTTTTTTATCAGAGGCTCTTTCCACTATTAGTGGATGCAGGTGAGCCTTTACATACCTGAATTGGAATGTGGAAGAGGGGTCTGAGCAGCGGCACAGGTGTAGCCAGGTATAACCATTAAGAGTAAAAGAGGGCTGAGTTGGGGTTCTTATTCCATTACAAGGCATCCTGGAAAACCTACTGGGGAATTGATTAGAAGGTAATCAATGCAACATCTCATTCCCTGCATGAAGCATTTGGTCATTCTGTATTTTATTGATTATATGAATAACTCTCTGCTGTAATCTGTTATTCTCATCTGGTGTCTTTGAGATACAGACAACAGTTTGCATGGTAAACCTATTTATTGGAAAAGTCTAGAAAAATATTGTAACAGAGAAAAGGAGTTGAGCTTTTAAAGAGATAGTCTTACTTCATTATGTACCATATGAGGCCTTGGATTAAAGTGAACTCAGATCTCAGCCTCTTACTTCCATCTATCTGTGTTATGTAGGGTTTCAGACAGCCACAAAAGGCAAAGAAACCAAGAGCCCCATCAGTTTTTTGTTTTTTTTAAATGAAAACAAAAATCCCTCTGTTCCTTTCCTAGAGGAGTAAATGGCTTGTTTTTAATTGTGGTGTGTGGGAACAGGAGGTTGTTTTTTGATCACTTGCTTGGTTATTTGTAGTTTTAAAATTGTGAACCAATTATTGTGAGAAACAAACTGAAGAAATGAACTTAACATTAGTTTGGGATATTGGTGAGGACTGTGGCAATTTCATGGTCCAGCTCCTGAGACAGTTCTGCCTCCTACACTCAAGAGTTTTATTCTTCCAGTGGAATGCAGCTATTTAGACAGCTCACAGAAAGAGTGAGTATCATGCATGTAGTGTGGGTCAGCTTATAGTAAAACTGGGGGTGGAGGGATGAATCCAAATGAACTGAAACAGTTTTAAAAAATCTAGTACAGAATATTAAATTATATGATCCAAGACACTACTCAGGCATCCAATTTCCTTCCAAAACACTGCAGGAGGCTGCCATCTATTTACACTAACCTGTGAAAATTTAAACTGTATTTTTAAATAACCAGTACATCCCTCCTGCAAGTACCATTTTAGGAGAGGATGGTTAGTATCCCTGGAATGCAATCTGCTAGCTTTCATTTACCCTAAGTAAAGTAACCAAGAGACTCAAACAAATCATTTGTAAACCAGTTCATCTGATTTCTAGTTTGAAGCACAGGGGAAACTTGTACTGGAAGCATTACTTGAAGTTGTTGTTATCTATTGGGAAGAGACATGAGATATTGTTCGCTTATTTTCCAAACCTCTTGGCTATCAATCATTAAAAGGAAAATTGGTAGGGAGATGTCAAACTGAATTTCAGCGCATGCTGTAGTAAGCATTCAGATTGAATCCTAAGTAGAATGAATGTCTTTAGACTCATCAGTATGAAACCTCTGTAATCTGTATCTTAAATGTCAGGAATCACAGGAAGCATTTCACCATTCAGTCTAAAAACATAAGTAATTTCAGATAGGCTGATATCATTATTCTGAAAACTTCATGTTCTGGACAAAATGTGAAAGTAATTGAGCTCTGACTATTAGGCAAAGATATAGCACAATTGCATGGCTAATTGGAGATTTAAATCAAGCTATTAAACAAGCCCCTCCATCTTCAGACTCTCCCCCACAAAGCATTTATGCTACAATAATGCAAAGTAAAAAGGATATCTGAAGTGATCAGCTATTGTTTCTGTTGATAACTGTGTAACTACATCAACATAAATAAATCAAACTGCTTTTAATTAATATTGGAAACTTTCCTTAATCAGACTCTTTCAAACTGCAAAACTACAAACTAAGAACTCAATTCTGCCCTTATATCTCATTAAAACTCAATGGATTAAAACTCAATGGAACTATCTGGGGTTTGGTCAGAACAGAAAATAACATGAGCATAATTTATGTCCTTCACGAAAAGGCCATTATTACAAATAAATGTATTTCTAGCTATTAATAACTGCCCCACTATACCATCACATTTATTACCATGAACAAAAATGTTTTCACTGATCGTACCGGGCCCTATGTATCACTGGCACAAATAGATCCAGCAGGATATTTAATAATGAAACAAAAGAAAACTGAGAAAAGTGTTTGGCATGTTGTGCAGACAGTGATTATCCAGGATAATTACATAAAATTACTTTAGCGGCCACAGTTCATGTAACACATGCCCACATCACAAAATCTCAAAGCCCTGAATCCAGCAAAGCACTAAAAATATATTTGACTTTAAGCACGTGGGAAAAGTCAATGAAGTCAGCAGGCTACTCACATGCTTAAAGTCCAGAATGTGCTTAAGTGCTCGCTGGATCAGGATCTAATTGGCAACCAACTCTGCAACACTATCAGAGGCCCCAATAACAGAGGTCATGTCTCCTGTTCTGAACTAACACATTGAAAGGGGAAGTTTGCATGATTGCTTCCCATGTTGAATTTTCTCTGTGGATGAGAAAAAGTCTGCAAAGATGTCAATCCAGCATCTTACACAAACTCTGAATTCACAGAGGAAAGAAAAGAAAAACAGAATAAACTAATAATTTCCTACAAATCTTGTGAACCAATTAACAGGGACCATAACAATAATCTGCCAATTAGTGTTAAGACAAAAATACAATTAATTTTCCATCAGCAATAACTTAGAAAGGTCCTAATACTCAGAAGGAACTGAATTATAAATTATGCACTTCTCAGTAAAGTTTGCAGATGGAGAGAGAGAAAAATGTGACAAAGTAGAAAACAAAGGAGGAGAAAATTATATATTCAAATCTGAGTTTGTGAGAGGGACATAATAGAAACAAGGGTCTGAAGTCTGAGCGGCTGCTGTTGTACCAGACAAAAAAATATCTAATCAACAATGCAACTGTGCAAGTACCAGGATTCTCTTCCCCAAGGTGCAGATGAACAGCTCTAAACCATATCTGCACCTAGCATGGAAGATGCACATATTACTCCATAGATAGAAAGTGAAGGAATCACCGAATTGTGACTGTGGCGTGCTACGAACTGTCGGATGCATTATGGACAATTGCCCAATTCATGCTTGTCTTGGAGGTGCCAGAGCCATTCACATGGTTACCTCCTCTTCTCTGGACTGGATGAGAGACTTGAAGATCCCACTATAGTCACACTGTTGCTTTCACTGTTCCACTATTGCCATACAAAAGAAGACGAATGGAAACAAGAAAAGGGATGTCATTTAAAAATATATATATTTTAAATGGACATTGACTAAAGTGTTATTTTAAAAAGGTATTAATTTAGAAAAAAGTTTGGCTTGTTCCCCAGAGGTTAGGTTAGTTCTCATACTGTCACTAAGGCCTGGTCTATACTGGGGGTGGGGGGGCAGATATTGACCTAAATTACACAACTTCAGCTACATGAATACTGTAGCTGAAGTCGATGTACTTAGATCTACTTTTCATGGTGTCTACACTGTGGAAAGTTGATGGCTGACATTCTCCCATAGACTCTGCTTGCGCCTCTCGCCCTGGTGAAGTACCGGAGTCAAAGGGAGAGCGCTCAGCAGTCAATTTATCACGTCTAGACTAGATACGATAAATCGACTCTCACTGGATCAATCTCTGCCTGTCAATCCAGACGGTAATGTAGATGAGCCCTTAGACAGAATAGAGGCCAACATGTGCATCCATAATGTTCTGTTTTGTGCCAAATCTGGCACGTTACAAGTTGAGATGCTTGTGTGCGACACCTGTCTGACACTATCCAGCCATTTTGTTTTAGGGTCTTTTCCTTTCTGCTTTCATTGAGTCAAAATTGAAGATCATTCTCACAGGGATATTGGTAGGCATTCAGAGCAACTGAACATAGCACCTTAAAGAGCTTTGGGCAACCATCTGAGAGAGCAGGACCTGTTCACTTAGGAAGTGGATCTCTTCATTTGATCAAATTCTAACGTTTTTGAGTAGGCACGTTTAATCTGAATAGTGTCCGACCTGTTCCCCAGGCTAAGAAAAGTACAAAGGAATCCTCCTGTGTTGTGGTAAGTTGCCAAGCTAGCCAGGAAGTGGACAGCAAGCTCTTTAGTCAAGGAGATGAATTGCTTTCCTCTTGGATGTTGGTTACACTCCAGTCACTGTCTGATGCAACACACATTGAAATCAATGGCATTTGTTTATGATGAATTTAGTGGATCATGGATCAGATCTCTACTCATATTCTCTAGCTGAAATCCTACCCATGGGATAGGAGAAGCTAGTGTAAAGACCCAGGCTGGGATCATCAGTAGGGAAAAGCACATTTTTTTTCAGACTTTTTGAAGAAAAATGCAGATTCAGGTTCACCAAATTGTTTTGTGAGGAAAATAAACATTTAAAAATATTGAAATACTATGTTTCAACATTTTCAGAACAAAACATTCTGATTTTTCAAATGAAAAAAAAGTTTAAAGAAAACTCAAAATGAAACAAAGTTTTATTCAACCCGAAAAAATTCTTTTCTGCAATTTTTTTTTTTTTTTGGTTTGACAACCATAAAAAAAAAATCAGTTATTTGCACAGCTCTAGTCACCAATGAGATATGAACTCAAAATTCCTGAAGCACAGACCTTTCCTAACTGAGCTAACAGAGTAACTCCATGAGCTAATAGCAGCAGTACACGGTTATCCTCTAGGGAGCTGGATACTAGAGAGGCGTACAGCATACACTTTGTACACGTGCCATGTAACAGCTTTACAAAGCTGTTGCCAAGGGGGAAATGTCTCTATGGTTGGGTGCTGTGGCAGGACTACAGAGCATTAATCAGAATCCATGGAAAATGTGGCTTCTCATTTGTATAAATAATATGCTACTTAGATAATATTTATCTCCTATTAGTGTGGTAGAAATATATAAACATTTGTATAATAACACAGAGACTGTGAATTCAGCCAGTTGGAAAAGACTGTTATTAAATTGTCATTTAAAACTAAACAATTTACTATGTTATACTGAACACATTTGAGTAGAAAACATTCATAACTTTAATGAATCACATAATTAAACTCATAGTGCTGTTTAGGAATAAAATTACCATTACAGACACATTAGAATTAAAACTAAAATAAAGTTGTCAGACTTGCAATGAAACATGTCTGAGTTTTCATTTGTAAAATCATTTCCTATTTTTCCCACCTTTGTTGTCCTCAAATGCAAGTTATTAAAAATAAAGAAACCAGACTTGAAGAGTGCTTTGCTGCCCTATTGTCATTTGTTGAGTGACTATATATATTCCTGAAAGCTCAGGAAATCCCCTGAAGAAGTTGAGGCCAATAACCAATGAAAATAGGGACTGTGGAGAAATGGGAACTATTTGTACTGTTTTTTATTAGTATCATATGCCCCTCAGTGCACTGCTACCCTGCCTGGATGCGTACAGTTAGATCAAAAGTGGTGTTAAAGAAATCAGGCAGGACAAGTAAAGCAAGGGCCTAGATAAGTGAGGAGACAGGTGTATAGCCACAAAGAGGGACTCCTCAGTCCTAACCCTGGTGACAGGACTGTTTACCGAGGCTGAGATTCTGGAGATCAAAAGACACTGATGTGTTGAAAGGTCAGCCCTACAGGAAAGGAGAACAGGGAAGGAGAAGGGAAGTTATCAGAGGCTACCTGATGCCAGAGAGTATTTTGCAGGCTGGCTGACACTGACTGAAAGTCAGAAGTCTGCAGCAAAGAAGCTTTAACTTGGTGTTGAGGGAGAATGGAGGGGCACCATAGCCAAATAAGGCCTATCCTCAGAGGGATTGAGGGGACTGCTAAGAATAAATAAGGAAATATGCATGTAGGTCTCTGTTATTTTTAATCCACTTCTATAAGCACTGTATACATTTTGGCAAAATACATCAGACTTTGTTGTGAAGAAGCTGCTTCTGTGTCACTGCATGTTACTAACCACAAACTCAGAAAAAGTGAAACTCTGGAACATATCAAGCTCACTGGGACAATGAGGGATCTCAGCTGGCTACCAAGGGGGAGACCCAATCAAGGAGAGGTTGAGATGTGGGGCCCCACTCCAAAGAGAAGTGTCATTTGAAAGGAGTGCACCCAGGAGATAGGAATAGGCCTGTTAAATGGCAGCCTATCCCAGGATCCTAACAGGTGCATCACATAAAACAGCCATTTAACCATTTCTCCAAAATCGCAGTTATTATACTTCAGTGTTTTCAAGATTTCGCTCTTCAGAAATTTTTGGTGGAAAATTGACAACAACAATGAATTAGCTTGTTGGGATTTTCTCAAAATGAAAATTTTCATTTTAAAACTCTTCCAATGTTGAAATTGAAATTATTATTGTGGATAATTTCTGATTTTGCAAACAATTGTTTCAATAATCCATGGAAGATTCAGAAAATCAAACATACCATTGAGAAAGAATGAGATGAAAAATACTTTCAAATTTTTCCCAAATCCAACTTTCCCCCTTATTTTTCCTGTAAAAAATGTAATTAAAATAAAGCACACACAGTATACACGTAAACAGAATAGATACAAACCCCTGAGTATATAATAGGTGCAAGAGAAATCCAACAAAAAACCCAACCAAATATCCTCACATCAAATGGCATCAAGCAAATGGTCTGCTTGCTATTATTACATACCAGAACTCTGCCTAGAGCAGTTTTTCCTACTTTTTATTCAGTCCTTGGTCCTCCAGGGTTCTATATTTAAAGGTTATTATGGCTCGGATCACACAAAATCGAGTAGCCCCGAGTATGTACCCAATATAATATTCAAGGAGTTAATCAACAGCGTAGACTCATTTCCTACCTAATCTTAGCTGAGAAGGGGTTACTTCAGGTCAATTAGGGACACTTCAGTCCTATTAAGGGGTTGCTTGAGATCTTTAAAAAACCCTCCTCTGGAGAGAGAGAGGGAGGAGACACAAGCTGCAGTAAGGCTGGTGTTAGCAGGGAGATAGGCTTACCGTCCCAGGCTGAGGGGAGGAGGGCTGCTCTTCTCTCTACAGGGGAAACAACTAGAGTTGCCATGTGTCCAGTTTTTGACCAGAACGCCTGGTCAAAGAGGGACCCTGGCGGCTCCAGTCAGCACTGCTGACCAGGCTGTTAAAAGTCTGGTCAGTGGGGCTGAGACATGCTCACTGCCTGCCCTGACTCTGTGTGGCTCCCAGAATCAGCTGGTATGTCCCACAGGCCCCTAGGCACAGGGGTGGCCAGGGAGGCTCCATGTGCTGCCCTCACCCCTCACCTGAGCACTGCCTTTGCAGCTCCCTTTGGCAAGGAACCATGACCAATGGGAGCTGTGGGGATGGTGCCTGCAGGAGAGGGCTGCGCACAGAGCCCCCTGGCCACCTCTGCACCTAGGGGCCACAGGGACATACTGGCCAATTCCAGGAGCCACGTGAGCTAAGCGCTGCCTGGATCCCACACCTTGAAATCTCTTCTGCCTCCAGACCCTCTGCCCTAGCCCTGAGCCCCCTTCTGTACCCCAACTTCCTCCCAGAGCTCAGACCTCCTCTAGCAATCTGAACCCCCCAGCCCTACCCCAAAGCCCACACCCCCAGCCTGTGCCCTCACCCCAGCTCCCTGCCCCAGACCAGCACCTCCTCCCACACCCTGAATGCCTCATTTCTGGCTCCAGCCTTAAGCCTGCACCCCTAGCTGGAGCCTTCACCCCCACCCCAACCCCTGCCCCAGCCTAGAGCACCATCCTGCACCCCAACCCCCTGCCCCAGCCCATTAACGCCATTCATCTCCTCATTTAGAGGGTAGTGTTTCAGTTGTCTTCCATTCAGCATATGTCCAGGACTGGAATGTTTCTCAGATCGTGTCAGGTTTGTCCGGCATCCCTAGCTACCCAGATGATGCGTTGTTCTTTTTTATCTCAGCCATATACCATGTTGATCAGGGATCCTAGAAATCCATTTGCCATGACAAAAATGGTGAATTTGCATATTTACAAAAAAATCTTTAGTTTTTACATTGTGAAAAGATAAAAACATATTCACTAAATCTTACTGAAAGTACCATTGTCACTTATTCCAGTGGTGCCCAGCCTTATTATACCGGAGGACCACATAAACCTAAGCACAACTTTGTGTGGGCCAGACAGATTCTACATAACTTAATAAGATTTCAGATGACAGCCCACGTCCCGCTGCTTGGGGCTGACACTGGGAGCTTTATTTTTTGTACATTTAAAAAAAATCTGAAAATACAGAATACTGACAGAGAAGGATTTGGTATGTAAGAAATACAAGTGGTAATTCTATAAATTTTATTTTATTATAATGATGGCACTGGTAAGCTTCAAGCATGCTTAAAATTTTTAAAAATATCAATTAAAACATTGTGTTCAGCTGATACCGTATATATGTATATATCTATACGTTATGGCTAGGGTAATTAAAGTTCAGCATAGTAGTGTAAATACTTTTAAGAAATTTGACAGTTATTTTGAAAGTATGTATGTGTACATTGGTGAGAAGACCAGGATGTATTGCAGCAGGGGGCCTTAATAAAATGGAGAAACTCCTTGGTCAGGAAGTTCTCCAGTTTTTGCCTCAAGCATGGCTCTTTGTGTATGTCCTCCCATTACACGCACTATTCAGAGGTTCAGGGCTATCACAAAGATCTTGCAAGGTCACAAAAGTCTGGGGCAAAGCAGGGGCTTGAAACAAGGTCTCTCAAGTTTTAGGCTAGTGCCCTAACAACGGCATCATCCTTCCTTTCTTAGGAAGGTGTTGGCTGCAAAGAAGTTACTCACGGGAATAGGTGTTGGCTGACTATGTGCCCAGTCCTGCAAACAATGCAGAGGAAAACGCTAAGCTCTAATTACAGCTGTAGGTTGAGGATGTCTAATACAAAGTGATACTTGTCTGTAATGATGGGGTCTCTTGCATCTACAAAGTGCACTATTTTTAAAAAGTCATCATGCGGTAAATCTTTGACTTTGTCTCCTAGAAGGAAATTCTCACTCCATAAAAAAACTTAGGAGAAGACAGAGATTTATCTTAACATTCAATATTAAATAGAAAAAATCTAAAGAAAAATTTATATCTGCTATTCTTTTGTCATTTGCTATAATGACTTGTCCAGACATAGTTTTATGAAAAAAAGCTGTCAGGTTTTTAGGTATTTTGCAGAGAAATTTAATTTTATCATTTTGTGCTGAAATAAAAATCAGCACTTTTTAATCAATGTACAACACCTGGGCTCATTCATAATTAACCCCAAATAAATTTTTATTTCACTTATCTGGGACTGCATTTCATTTTTACTACAATCTCTCTCTCATTTCACTATATTTCTGGGAAGGTTTATGAGCTCCTACAGTACTATCAATGATCATTCCAGTACATTTTTTTTTAAACTTTCATTCCACTAATTGTAGTGAAACAAAGTTTGAATTAAAATCTGACAGGTGAGTTGTAATACAATTGTTCACAGCCAAAGTCTGAACATTCACAGCCATTCTGGACTGTGTCTGAAGCACAATTTGCAATGCTTTAGCATCATTTAATTCTTTTCCCTTTGCTTTGGGTATAACTGGTAATTAGACTGAGAGATTAAGGCAGAACAAACTTCTCTGCTGATGTGCTCAGCAGCTAAATATTTTTTTAAAGGCATCACAACTGACAAAAAGCATTTTCACAAAATGTAACTGTTATGCTTAAAGACTAACAGGTCTAGCAAAAGCATCTACAATCATGCTATTCAGTGACTCTCAAAGTACAGTAATGCCTCCTGCAATACACCCTACTTCTGTCTATGTTCCTTCAAATTAACATTTAATTAGAAATGAACATTAAAATGATGGAGATGTCAACAAAAATTCCTAGAGAACCTAATTCCACTGAATTCAGAAGTAAAATTTCTAGTAGCTTCAAAGGAAGCAAGATTGGTCTCATAGTTTATACCTATGTATTGTGAGCCAATTTTCCTTTGGCTCTACATGTCGCTTATGCCTGTGCACTGTAGTAAGAGTGTATTGCTATCAAGAAGTCTGTTCAATAAGCTTCTGTTTATAGAAGGGACACAGAAGAGCTCTCTTGACTAGAGCTCTAAAAATTAGTAATTGTACCTTTACCAGAACAAATACAACTTTTAGATAATGTTTTCACCTCTTAGCTCAGAATGCTGGAAAGAGATTTGTTAATGTGCACCTAAAGTCTTCATAAAGAAAAAGCATATGAATTCGCATGAATAAAATATCAAAGCTGTATAATATATATGAAATGAAGCGTCCACTTAAAAACTAGTGGAGTCTTTAACAATTCTGGCAATAATATTTACAAAAGACAAATTACTGCAACTCAAAGGCTTTATGCTGAATATTCCGCTCAGCTCAGATATATAGTGGGGAAGCAGGCAAAAGTGACTCTGAGTCACCTTTCTGCTTAACTCCCGGGGGCTGAACTGGCCTCTGGAAAAAATTAGAGCAACCACAGATCAGAGAGTTAACAGCGCTAAAGTTCATAGGCCCAATCCTGCTCCCACTGGAGTCAAATAATAGCTTTACCATTAACATGTCAAAGTAGGCAAGATTGAGCCCACCAGTTAAAATATACATATTATGTTAAGAATATGATACTTGCAAGGTTTTTTGTCTTTCATTGATTTAGTAAGCAGGACAGATTCCATATCAACAATACATAATACCATGGATGCATGGCTACATTGTAGTTAATTTGCATATGGATTTGCTATTTTTAAAATGCTATATACATTTCCCAAATCAAAGTTAATTTAAATGCCATGGGAATTACTGAAATGCTTCAAGGAGATAAGGTCATTACAAGTGAGCATTTCAAGGGATGAAGGTAAGTGGCAGAAATAGGGAAGGGGAGGAGCTTTACTCAGTTATTATAATTTGAAATAATAGTGGGACAAATTCTGGGTACTTTCATCTGCTTTCTGGTCTTCTTGACTGCATTCAGGTCACATTTTCAAACTTTTCTCTACAACCAGGAAGGCTAGACACTTCCTTCTCCACCCCCATCTTCAATGCAAGTGGAGATTCCCACATTGTAAGTTGTCTCCAGGAGCTGGGATTTTACCTAACAAAAACCAAAATAGACAAATATGGCAAAAGTTGCCAACCCTTAGTATTTATGATGGACATTTGGGCCTTGAGTCCTCTCTTCTGTGTGAGCATGTCACACTGTGCTAAAGTGCAGATTTCCAAAAGTTTAGTTGTGCCTTCTGATCAATGTGCGAGAATGATGCTTAGACATTGTTGACATGCACAAAAGGTTCTCAAAGTTTTCTTGGATTTAGTTTTTGACAAAACTTGAGAACACCTACTTCCCTCTGCAACATGCAATGAACCATGGCATATTTCCCAATATAATTAGGGCCAAGGTTTTTGCATAACACACATAACACCCGGTAAGGCCAGTGGCAGGTTGGATCAGTGGAACATATGGGCCAAAATACTGGTTTATACTTAGGCAGGGCTTATTTTCTCTTCTGGAATGGCATTCCCATTCTCCAATAGGAAGAAGGTCTTGGGACAGATATGACAATATCCTAGTTAAACATTTAGTAAGGTTAAACTTTATTCATTAAAGTTTAAGTATTTTAGGAATTTATTGTATTAAAGATGCAAACATTTAAGCTTTATTGTGTGTCGCTATTTTAAGGAGCAGACATAGCTAATGTAAACCGTAGGAAAGTGGCTCTCAAACTGGGGCTGTAACTGTGGAGCCGGAAGGTAAACAAACCAGCCTGGCCCACAAGAGGCTTTCCCTACACAAGCGGCGGCCCCAGTTTGAGAACCACTGCCCTAGGATGTGCTATGCACTTCATATAAAACTCTTTAAAATGATGTGCTAGACAAACAGGAGAGGAATGCAAATAACCCACCTCCAGATCCATCATTTGAAGCTCCATCTTGAGTAGATACCCATTGTTTAGCTGATTACCTAGTCACAGTCCCTTCAGAGACCCAAACAGGATGGAGGCGGGTGTGTGTGTGTCTCAGATGCATGAGTGAGCTGGTTCTGAGTTCAAGTTCTGATGAACTTGTGACCATGGATAAACCCATTGTTTGTGGTTTGAAGGACTAATCACCAACCATAGCCCTTGTTGGAGAGAGGGGGCGACCTATGATAAGATTATTAGCATGTGTATAGGTGTTTTTTTGTTTGTTTGTTTGTTTTTTTCTAATATTCTTTCACCTTAAGAATAAATGTGCTCTGTGGTGGCAATTACAGTGTGTGCTGTCTCAGAGAGACAACTGATAAGAACAGGACATAGTCTTCCCCCGTGGGCAGAGCAGGTATCCAGGTAAGGAAACGGAAGCAGGGGTCAGTGCCGTAGTCAAGGGGTAAAGAAAGAGTCAAGAATTAAAGCTGAGGATTGGAGCTGGGGTCAGGTACCAAAGGTCAGGGCCAAGGATTGAGCCAGAGGCAGGATTGGTAGCCAATGGTCAGGAGCAAGATGAAAGGGCAGGAATCATAGAGATGCCAGGATCAGGTATGGAGCAGGAGCACAGTGGGAGCTAGGAGAGAGGAGAAGATGAAGAATAGAGTTAGATACAGATTGTGTGAGGAAGGCAAGAGCAGGGTGCATAGTGGCATCAGCAGGAAGTCTTCATAGTTGCTTAGAAAGCCCATCCAACTCATCTCCTGGCCTAAGTAGGTGTGAGCCAATCAGGCAGCCACAGGCCTTGGGTATGTCAATGGAGAATGTCCTGTCGACTTCCAGATGTAGTGAGAGGTTGCTTTGCTGCTTTCCCTTGGTGGTGACAAGGAAGTATCAGAGAGCTAGGGACCCCCCAAGCCTTGGTTCTAGACCTGCACCCTTGGATCCAACAACAATGAAATAGATGAACTTAGGCAGTCTGTCCCTTGCTAGAGAGGTCACAGTATATTCAGGCAACTACTCAGCCTGGAAATACTCCTCTCAGAAGGGAGAGAGAGAGAGATGCAGGTCTCCAGCCAAGAGAAGTAATAGCTGGGGAGCCGGAAGCCTAAGGTGAGTGCCCTTTCTGGGCCATGGATGGGGAATACAGGCTTAGTTGCCCTGAACTGTGATGAGAGTGTCAAGCAAAAATTCAGAAGTAGGTTCTCCTGCAAGCTCTCAACCCAGTCAGGGCTCCGGATGGAAATCTTCTAGTGAAAAATTGGGAAAAATTTTCAAAGATTTTATATCTTTTATATCCCCGTCCCGCCACCGCCCCTCCCCCCCAGGTATTTTGACCAGCTCTAGCTCTGGAAGTGGCAGATGCATGCATGGAAAGGTCATAGTCAAGAAAGGCAGAGACTAACACAAGTTATAAGTGAACCCCAGTAGTTTCAGCAGTTATATTTATTATGGACCTTACCTAAAATATGCAAAAATTAGTGTAAAACATGTCACAAGAGGTTGTCATGAAATCTCCATCCCATTCCACTTTAGGCTAGCCCCTAACACTGCAGGATTTCAGCACACTCCTTCCTCTTGAAGCCTCGCCCAGAATGAGTAAGAAGAGAGATGCATATAACACAAGAAAGATGGAGAAAGTTAACCAAACTTTTCATATTGACAGAGGCTTAGGTCATGTTCTCATGAGGTTCAACTTAGGTTTTCCCCCAAAAAACATAATGATTGCAATTAGCAGTGACTATCAGACTGACTCTAAGCCCTGTGAAATCAGTGGGTATCTTTCCATTGACTTCAATGCCTTCTGGATAGACTGTAAGTTAACATTGTAGGTGGAGCACCATAACTCACGTTAATTGTAGGTATCTTTTGAATGTCACTCAAGGTTCTGTTGTGCCTGCTGAGCAGGTTCAGTGAAGTGCTGTTACTGCTATTTAGGTGTCCCTGCACATGCACTACAAAGTATGAGGCACTGGAGTAGCAGCTCTGGCAAGAATCTTTCCACTTGAAAAGCTCTTTTGATAAGTTAACCCCAGGGGGTGGAACAGGGATCTGCCCTGAAGGGAAATTTATTATGCTTTGGTTTGATTTTCTAGTTCTTCTGATCCAGGGCAGAGGTCCAAGTGCCTCAAAGAACGTCTGCTTGTTTCAGGAGTGATTTCTGGCTATGTTCTAAAGAAGGCAACAGGCACATGTACAAAGAAGGGAAATGGAGGATGAAAAGAATTCGGGTCAAGGATGACAATGATTTCTGTTCTTGAAAGTGGTGTAAAGGTCTGAATTAAAGACTATTGGAGTCACAAACATGGGGCACAATCAGTTTTCTGCTCAGAAGAACTTCAATATCTAAAATATTCAGTAGTTGGAAGTGCGTGTTGCTAGAAGCAGAGAGAGAGAGAGAGAGTGTCAAGAGAGGCAGATGGAATGATAGATAGATGTGGCAGAGAGCCAGCCAAGGAAGCTGCAGAGAAATACTCCTTGGGTCTGAAAAGCTGAAACTAACCATGAGAGACTTCCCACTGAAAAGTTGTTAAGACTTGGGAGATTCAATATCAAAGCAAAAAAAAGAGATAATGTAAAGATGCCATTCATAAACAGACAACGAGAGAGGTAAGATTCAAACCAGAAGCAGAGAGTGGAAGAAATACCTGCTTCTTACTTAAGGTGCTTAAACAACACAGAGTAATCAATAGAGACAGCATTAGTGAGATGGACTAGCAGGAAGAGAGTGTGGAATGCAGGTTTAGCTTCCTAACAGATGAAACCCACTAGAGAAAAAACAAAATGATTACATAATTTCTACGCATAAACTCAAAAAGTCCAGCACAAGCACAACAAATACTTGGTCCAGTGGAGCAGGAGTGTAGCAATAATTTAGCGAAGCACAGAGTAAAAAAGAGAGACCTTTTATATATTATAATGCTTTAAAAGGAAAGTCATTAGCAAGAACAACTTAGCCTCTGAGCCCCATATCTTCAAACTCTCCTCCATCCCATTTACTCTCCTCCCTTCTAGTGTCAGCACAGGATGGAGAGCAATGGCATCCCCATGGCACTAATAGTTCTATAGTGCTTTTCATTCAGAAGGATACTTCTGTGGTGGTTGAAGCTACCAGTAATTCTGAACTCATTGTCCTGCTCCTTTTAAAGATGCTGATAATGGCTTTTAAAGGTGCTCCTTAACATGTAATTAACCACAATCAAAATAGTTCTCATGGTTAGTCATTTTGAAATATACAGAGGTCTAGACATTAGAGCAGCAGTTCTCAAACTGTGGGTCAGGCACCAAAGTGGGTCACGACCCCATATTAATGGGGTGGCTAGGGCTGGCTTTGACTTGCTGGGGCCAAAGCCTGAGCCCCACTGCCCTGGGCGGTGGGGATCAGGTTACAGTTCCCTTGGCCTTAGGCTTTGACCCCTTCTCCGCCAGGGGGGGCGAGGCTCAGGTTTTGGACCCCACCCAGGGCAGCAAGGCTCAAGCTTTAGACCCTACCTGGGGTTTCAGTCCCCCTTCTGGGGCCATGTAGTAATTTTTGTTGTCAGAGGGGGTGGCCGTGCAATGAACTTTGAGAACCACTGCATTAGAGGCCCTAATTCAGCACAATACTTTCAGCCTAACTTTAAGCATGTGAGCACCTCCATTGAAGTCAATGAGACTTTTTGTATGCTTCAAGGTAAGCACGTGCCTTCTTGTTCGGGGCCCTAGATTGGGAGCTCTTTGGAGCAGGGACTGCTTTTACATTATATATGTACAGTACTTAGTGTAATGGGTCCTAGTCTCTGACCACTACAAATACAATAAAATAAACATCATAATAAGGACAAGTTCTCCTTCAGAGTAACCATATTTCAGCCAAGGAACATTCAATCTCTTTAACTTAATCATAATTAAAGCAAATCATGCAATAATTTATTACACAATATTCATCATTGCTACAGCTTTCACAAGACAGTTATTCATGGTGAGCATACTGAGAAATGTCACACTGGCAAATCCAGCTCACAAGAATCAATCATCATGATAGCACAAATCTAATAAGCTTGCAGAATTCACACTTGACACATCTTTTGACAGAGGTAGACACACAGTGAAGCAGTTAAAAACAATTTATGATTAGGACATTAGAAGTTTAATTAAACACTAAAAAGTAACTTCAATTTAAAAATAGCAATGACTTTTATTATTGTGCATATAGGAAATGATATATCATAAGGAGCAGACATATTTCATATGTTCATATTACTCAAAGATAATTTTTGTGTTGGCAAAGTTTCTGCTGGCTGAGGAAGGGCACTGGAAGTTTCCTGGGATCTATTCCCAACTCAACCACTGACCCTCTACATGACTTGAGGAAAGTCATTTAGAAGTTAATTCAAAACCCACTGAAGTCAATCAAAAGACTCCCAATTGGTTTAGGATCAGACACTTAATATCACTTAATATCTCAGCGTCTCGATTAACCATTCTGTAAAATGTGTACAATAATCTTACAAGCCAGTTATCTTACAATGCTGTTCCATAACCTAATTAATTAGTGTTCTTAATATCCTTTGAGATTTTTTTCATGACCATGTAATTGAAAAATAGGATTATTATTAGGAGCAGTGGGGTTCGAAGTGGCAGGAATGGGAGCAGAGATGCCCTACACCTCAACTGTAGTCTGATCCTGGGCAGGAGGTGAGAGAAGGAGATGCCTCTGTAAGAGAGTACAGGTGCAGAGGCAGTGTCAGGTGAAGGGGATCAGGTCTCTTTGAGAGTCAGTAGTGAGATATGAAGAGGTTCCAGATGGCTGTGATCTTTATTAGAGACAGAGTCAGCATTCCAGAGACAGCAAGAGACGGCAAGGGGGAAAGAAGAGGGATGGGTATGAAGTTAGCAATGATGTCATGAGAGGGGCAGAGGTGAAGAAGGGGTTGAGTGTGGGAGATGGAAAGGGTGAGGATGGTGGGAGGGCCAGGGTCGGGGCAAACATCACCAGAGGTGAGAGGGAGGACGCAGGGGAAGGTGTGTATGTGGGGTCTGGATTTGTGATGGTGGGAGGAGTGAGGAGATCAGGATGGAGAGGGAAGAGAAATATGTAGGGGACTGTAGAGGGGTGCCAGTAAAAAAGGAAGGGAAATGGAGCCGGTGGGGAGGAAGGAAGCTACACTACAGAAGTGTGTGTGGTGAGAGCCATGGGGGAGTGGCAGATGGACAAGGTTACAGCAAAGAGCAGCTTGTGAAAAATGCAGTGAAGGGAACTTTTCAGCAGAACCTCTGCCAAGCAGTTTAGTGCTCCATGTTTCATAGGGGGAAGAATGCGGCTGGGCCACACCACTAGGAGGATATGGGTGAGGAGCAGCTCCCAGTGCTTCTAGCAGGACCCCTGCTAGGCAGCTACAATGTGTTGCTCCATTGATTGACAGCTTTTATTTTTCCCCATTTCACAATTTTAGAGTAGTTGTCTGAAACTCATTTTGCATCAAATACTATTATACTACAGAAAGTTCACTGAGCAATGGATTTTCCAAGATGAATACAGCCGAAGTCCTCTAATATAATAAATATGACACAAAGCAACCTCATCTTCTGCTTACACAGAGGGAAGAGTAATTTTTTGCTGACAAGAAAATATTTTACTAAACTATAGTCAAGAGACAATAGCCCTTCAGGTAGAATGTAGGGGAAAAAAGAGTTTAGCAATCAGCAGCTTATGTTCCCTGATGCATGCTGCATATGGTAAGCCCTGACAATGATTTATAGTCAATAGGGACAAACAGAGAGAAGACTGAAAATGACAGTGAAGACAGGCAGCGCTACTGGACAATGTCATCATGACAAAATGTTTTTTGATTTCAGCAAAGTGATGGAGGTTGAAATACGAAAGCACTTGCTTCCGTGTCATATTGTTCAGGCTGACCAAGCTTCCTCAAAAGAGTGGGGACAATGCAGATCAAATCAGCTATGTTAAAAAAGTAAAACAAAAAACCCCCACTGTTTGTTTGACCTTTCCGGAACAGAGACTTGGATTTATTCATTGTATCACAGTAATGTTAGTGAAAGGCTGACAGGGGAGTACCTGGCTTTTTATTCCAAAGCACCGTTACCTTTGTGGCTGCATAAGCAAGGATGAGTCATCAAAATAGAATGAGTAGGCCTGTTAAATATTAATAGGGAGAAGAGGGCCAGAATAAGGGCGTGTCCTCAGCTATGCTTTGGATGGAGAAGAGAGCAAGAAAGCCTAGGGAATCTCTGCCTTGCATCATCAAGCAAGAAGCCCAGTTCTTGGTGCATCAGGAAGGAGAGCTATCAATCTGTGGTACTTATATAGCTCCCATCAACAACATAGTATCTGAGCACCTCACAGTCTTTAATGTATTTATCCTTACAACACTCCTGTCAGGTAGCACAGTGTCATTATTCCCATTTTACAGATGGGGAACTGAGGAACTGTAATTTACTTGCCCAAGGTCACAAAGGATGCTGTGGTGGGCTTGATATCTGAGCTAATGTTGTGCCAATATTTAAAAGGGGGGATCCAGGCAATTATAGGTGTGCAAATCTGACATTAATCCCAGGGAAAATAATGAAGTAGGTAATATAATGAATGAAAACCAACACGGATTTATGGAAAATAGATCCTGTCAAACTAATCTGATATCTTTTTTTCTGCTGAGAATATAAAGGTAGTTGATAAAGGTAATAGTGTTGATGTAATATACTAAGATTTCTTTAAGGCATCTGATATTTTGATTAAACTAGAACTATATACAATTAACATGACACATATTAAATGGATTAAAAAATGGCTGATAGCTCTCAAAATGAGGAACTGCAGAGTATGCATGTTTCTAGTAAGGTCCTGCAGGGAACAGTTCTTGGCCCTATGCCTTTTAATATTTTCATCAATGATCTACAAGAAAATAAAATCATTACTGATAAAGTCTGCGATGACACAGATATTGGGGGATTGGTAAATAATGAAGAGGACAGGTCACTGATTCAGAGCAATCTGGAATTCTTGATAAGCTGGGCACAAGTGAACAATATGCACTTCAGTATGGCTAAATGTAAAGGTACACATCTAGGAACAAAAAAAATCTAGGTCATACTTACAGAATGGGGGACAGGCTGGTTTGCTTACCTGCCACATCTTCAGGTTCGGCTGATCGTGGCTCCAGGCCAATGGGAGCTGTGGGAAGCAGTGCAGGCTGAGGGATGTGCTGGCTGCCCTTCCTGCAGCCTCTATTGGCCTGGAGCAGTGAACCGCAGAAAGTGGAAGCCGCGATCAGCTGAACCTGTGGACGAGGCAGGTAAACAAACTGGCCAGGCCCACCAGGATCTTTCCCTGAACAAGTGGTGGCCCCAGTTTGAGAACCACTGTATTAGAGTACCAGAGAATGGCAGATCACTGACTAATTTGACCCATTATCATCATATTTAGAGACTTGTTGTACAACATTATGAAAAAATTCAACTTTTATTTTCATTTATTTAAAACATCTTCAAATTTAAAACACCAGATTCTGTGCTTTTCTTTATTTTCCCCTCAAAGGCTGAGCTGGTTCCCTTACACCAGTGCAGTGGCAAGATACTTTTAGTCTTTAGCTTCTGGGTCAAATTGAAAGGCCTCTGAGCCAGGCCTCTGGCCCTCTGGAGCCTGTGTTGGTCAGGGAAATTGTCTTTGGAAGGTATATTTAATAAAGTCCAAGGACAGTGCCTTATAGGTAGGGCCCCACCAAATTAACGGTTAATTTTGTCAATTTCACAGTCATAGGATTTTAAAAATAGTAAATTTCATGATTGCAGCTATTTAAATTTCAAATTTCACTGCATTGTAATTGTAGAGGTCCTGACCTAAAAAGGAGTTTGGGGGGGGTCACAAGGTTATTGCAGGGGGAGTTGTGGTATTGCTACCCTTACTTCTGCACTGCTGCAGCTGCCAGTGCTGACTACAGAGCTAGGCAGCTGGAGAGCGGTGGCTGCTGACTCGGAGCCTAGCTCTGAAGCAGAGCTGCCGCCAGCAGCAGCACAGAAGTAAGGATGCCATGGTATTGTATTGCCACTCTTACTTCTGCGCTGCTGCCTGCAGAGTTGGGCCTTCAGTCAGCAGCCAACATTCTCCAGCCAGCCAGCTCTGCAGGAAGCAGTGCAGAAGTAAGGGTAGCATGGTCTGGTGCTGCCACCCTTACTTCTTCTGGCGGGGCGCTGCCTTCAGAGCTAGACGCTTGGCCAACAGCTGCAGCTCTCCAGCCGCCTAGCTCTGAACGCAGTGCAGAAGTAAGGGTGACGATACCACAATGCTCTCTAAAATAACCTTGTGACCCCCCTTGCAACTCCCTTTTGGGTCAGGATCTCCAACCTGAGAAACTCTGGTCTCCCCTGTGAAATCGGTATAATATAGGGTAAAAGCCCACAAAAGGCCTCAAGTAGGGTGGAACACTCCAACAGCATGAGGGACTCTGGCTCTCAGGTAGGGCAGAGCAGTGAATAGTCCAGGAGCCCAGGCCAACAGATTAAGGCTTGGCCCAGACCAGAAGGCCAGAGCCCTAGTGACAGCAAATTTCCCCCCCTTTTACAATTACCATTCTAAGTGGATGACAGCGAGGAGGTGTGGCCTCCCTTGAAGATTGACAGGGAGGGACAGTCATACGTTTCTACAATCACTAAACTCCCAAGTTAAAAGAAAATTGATTAGTCAATTCATAGATTTCAGGGTCAGAAGGCACCATTAGATCATCCATTCTGAACTCCTGCAGTACACAGGTGATTGAAATTCACCCTGTAAGTTCTGTATCAAGCCCATAACTACAATATGCTAATTGTTACTGAAAGGGCCAATAGGAGATGCAGCAAACCACCCCTCAAATAATTAAGAGTTGTACACAATTAACAAGAAATTCCTCATCTCCTAGGCCTGCCACTGGTCCACAAGATTGAGTCAGTTATTCAACAGCTCTGCAAAACTTCCATTCTCTTGGGACTTCAGCTTAAGATGTATGAATTGGGGAGGGGAGATCATAATGATATGAAGAAAACCCTATCCGAAAAAGATATTGGTCACACTTTATATTAAAGGTCCATTGATAAAGAGAATATAAAGAGATTGTGATGGGGTGGACAAGGCTCAAAGGCCCCCTGCTGGAGGCCTCAGGATTCTGCCACATCTATCCCAAGAAAAGGAGCAGTAGAGAGGTCCTCCAAGTGGCCTAGAGTGGTTGCAAAGAAGCAACCAATTGGAGGGGCTGCTGGAATGGCCACTCAGAGGCCAGGAGGACCATATAAAAGGATCTGCAGCACAAAGCACTAGTAAGTTGCTGCTTGGAACTGGAGAAGAAAGGATTGAGTGGCTGGCTGGCAGAGCAGCAGGACCACAGACAGTCTGCTGGCAGGGAGTGAGAGGGCTTCTGGGTGGCTGCTAGGACTGATTGCAGACTGAGCCCTGAGAGGATTGCAGAATGATAGTGTCTCCAGAGAGGAAGCCCTGGCCCTGTTGGACTGTATACCCTGGAAGGAGTCTGATCGTGTGTGTGTGTGTGTGTGTATGTGTACACACACACACACCCACACAGACACACCCAACCGGAGGGGGTTCTCATAAAAGGTGGGTGCTGATCTTGTTAGAGAGATAACATCTATTAATTTTTTATCAGCCAGCATATACAGACATGAGTAATAGCCACTAGAGATGGTTATAAGCAAATCAATTAAAGCTATTATAAATAGTCATAAGCAACCTTGTGACCAGTTGGATTCTAATACAATACATCTGCTAAAGCATATATTAATCATTTACTAATTTTTAACTATTAATGATTGTACCATGGTGGTCTGCCTCTTAGTGGGCCTGGAGACCAGATTCCTCTAATGAGTGACGAGCTATTTTAATGTGATTCTGTGACAGAGTGCTGGAAGCTAACAAATGAACCAGCACTCTGGATCACTCAGGCACCCATTTGTTCCCTTGGAGAAGGCTCATTCAGGGAGATGTGTGACTAATTAGCTGATCAGACTGGGGCTGATGAAAAATTAGCTATCGGCTGAGGACTGTAAAAGAAGACATAGAAAGGAAAGAGGAAGAGGATTGGGTTAGCTGAGCCCAGTATGCTTGAGGGAGATCTCTGTTTCTCTCTAGCCCTGTGGGAAGGGCACTGCAAATACATAGCTGTGCAAGATTGTATTGGAATTAGTGGGGGGGATATAAATAAAGGACATCTAGGTGCCACTAACTGGAGAGTCTGAGAAGTTTCTGGACATCAGAGGGCATGGATGGTGCATGCTCCGTTACAGGGCTTTTCTTCATCTGTTGTGCTGAAGCCATTCCACTTTAAATATTAAGTGGTCAGAGAGAAATAATCACTGTATAGCCCAACAGTTAGAGAACTCAACTGAGGCAGGGAGGGGAGTTCCCTTCAAATACCTTCTTATCAGGTGGAGGGGGGAACTGAACCAGGTCTCACATATTCTGTGTGAGTACCCTAACCCCTGGGCTAATGGTTATGTTGGAGGGTGCCTTTCCTGCTCTCCCCCTCCCCCCGCCATCATTTTGTATAGAGTTAGGTATGCTCAGAACATCTAGAACCTACCAGATTGGGACTGATAGGGAAAATAGGCAGAGGAACGCCTAACTTCCCTGGTTTGAGGATTGCACTGGGGCTTAAGTGTGAAATTGGCATCCAGTGCCTAGAGTGATGCAGTAATGTGCATACCCAGAAGCAGAAACTTAAAAAACTTTTAGAGCAAAAAACTTGGGTACTAAGTGAGTTCAGGCACCTCCAGGATTAGGCAGCAGTCAAGCAGGGGTTTGGGGGGATCACAGTGATGTTGAAAATAGGGACTTAGGTGCTTTCATCTAGTGTTTGAGCCTAAATTCCTTTATGCATCTAACCCAAAGTGTCCAAGTGGGTTAAAAATTTCTGAACTCTTGAACATTTTGATCTTCATGTATAATAACCAACAGCTAAAGACAATATGATGAACATTAGGTCTATATTCAATATTATAATTTTGAGCCTAAACTCAATCTTGATCTAACTGACAAACTTTCTTGCAACTGTAATGAGAAAATAAGTTCCATAGAATGTCATATCCTTCAATGAGATAACTAACACGATCTTGATATCTCTGTGCAGCTGTAGCATATTCCTCTACCTCACTAATACAGGTATGATACTAAAGCAGATTCTTGATAATATGACAAATTGTCAAGCCTGTCATAAACTAGATAAAATCAACACTGTTCTCAGCTACGGGAATTGAACAGGAACATGTCCGACAGCTTTCCTTTAAATGGATCCTAAAAGGATACAAAACCTGAGTGTTGATATTTATGAGGGGGAATGAGGTGAAAACTGGCGCAAACAGTACAATCTGCAAAGCATTGGAAAAAAAAAAAAGTGGTGTACAGGAAAGAACTGCCAATCGCACTAATTGGCAAAGTGCACATTGCGAAAATGGTCATTGTCCCCAAAACTGCTTTATGGCGTGCAGACCATGCAATCTGTCACACAATCAGCCCCTCACACAAGCAAATTCTATACTAAAGAAACTCATGTAGACTGGAAAAATTCCAATAAAAAATTGGCTTCTCTCACCCTTCCATATGAACAAGGAGGCCCAGAATCCCTAGTATACAGAAGTAGTATTGAGCTTCATTACTACAGTTTGTAAATGAATGATTTGAACCTGAGTCACATCCCCACATACACCACCTCCACCTCCTGTACTATATTAGAATGGCGTAAATCACACAGCAAAAATGATTTAAAGCACTGTAGGCAACATGAAATAGACCCAAGGCCTTGCTTGAACCACCCCCCCCCCGCATGCACACACACACTCCCCTTGACAATAGGGCATTCAGAATTAAATCATAAAAGGGTTATAATACATGTGCTGAATTTGGGGGCTACCTTGAGGGATAATTCAGGATCCTTAATGGTTATATAAAGTACAGCAATCATGGAATACAATAAATAGCCTTCCTATATGTGGTGGGTAATTTAACCCAGTGCAAGCAAAATATAATGAAGGAAAGCCAATATTTATACATTAGGGGCATTCTGCCAAACATGAAACTTTTCCCATCAGAGCAAAACAACACCTGCAAATAGGATTCCTACTTTTGCTATGTCCAACTTGGGCTCCTCTAGCTAGTCTATGCTCACTGACTTCCAGAACAGGATGACTCACTTCTCCAAGGGCATGACCTTCATAAATTCATACACTGAGATATTGGTCTACTTTTATGAGGGCCATAATGAAGTCAACACAATTCTAAAGAATAGAACATAATAAAATTCCAAATAAGACAACATTAAGCACTTATTGTGTTGCACTGGAGCATATGAAAATTATATCTACAAAGGAGACAGAGAGCTTACTATGCAAATTAACAAGGTGTGAACATATCCTCCTTTTCCTTTTCACATATAGAGGAATCTGGAGACCTTTTATTCCTCTTAGTCCTATGGCTTACACATACTTATGATTATTTTAATTTATCATATAATATGAAAGTCTGTAGTCTATATTTTACTAGTAGAAATTTATTTGCATTCATATTTTATTTGTAAATGTGGGTTTGCAGGCAATTTAGAAGAGAGCTTGAACAAAAGACAAATGAATACCTTTTTAAAATAGCAACAAACAACTGATTGTATTTATTACAAATAATGTTATGGTGTAATTTAAGGACTGTTGGTAATGTTAACAAAATCTGAACTGATCATATATTTTTGGACCTCGTGGTGAATCCATGAAACTCGAGATATTTAATATTGCATGTTTGGGATTTTCAGAAAGTTCCCATCATTCATTTAAAATTCTAATGTCCTGATTCTTAATTCCTTGCACCTCAGGTTGTCATTTACACTGTGAAAACTGAATGTAAAAGCTAACATTGACATTTTTTTATTTAGTATTTTACATTTACATGGTGTAAATGACTACTCATGATGCAGGAGAGCAGGAAAAATATACCCTAAATATACTCAAATAAAAAGAGCTACATGTAAGAAGTTATTGAAATACATAAGAAATAGCAATGCATTGTTTTCTTCATTCCTTTCCCATTTCATAATGATTCAGTTCAAAATGCCAATATTCTGAATACTTGGCCTTAAACATCACCTGCGACATATAGGAACTCATCAAGGAAAAAAGTCTGCTGCAGATGTATGGAGGCTTGAATAAATGTTTGTTGTTTATTCACTGTATTTATTAACTGGCTCAAAATGGAGTCCACACTACATCTTCAAAAGGATCACTGTGGCAACTGCTCCACCGTACATAGTTTGTTAAATGTAACTAATTGTTTCTGAATTTGAAGCCTTCCCAGACTGTCAGTATTGCTTAGGAATGAACAAGGCTCTAATATCCCTGTCTATGCTGAGTCAATCTTTGCATGGCATCTATGTTGTTAAACACCGTAAATTTCATTAGTGAAAAATGTTAAAAGTTTGAGTTGCTGTTATGTCTGCAGAAGTGTGGGCACTGCATGTATGTGGTGGGGATGGGGGGAGCAGTCAGAACATTAAATTAGAATATTATCCATTTTTTTCAACCTTATCTTTAATGTACGAGGAACATTAAGAATAGATTGAAGGGGAAAATATATATTATTGGGAGAACATGTAGATTGCTTCAGTTCTTTGCAAGATTGTCACATTATACTCAATTTATTAATGGGTATAACTTCTGAACCATAATCCTTTATCATTGCAAATGACAAACATTCTGTCACGCTCAGTTTGGCACAGGATGAATTAAAAGAGCAGATTATATACTTTAAAGACCATCCAGATGCTCATATTAGTACACAGGACAAACATAAGAGATGTTCAAAAAATATGAATAGAATTCAGGCTACTTGATTGGATGGATCCCTGTTATTAAGGACACACAGGTTAATAGGATGCTGTCAGGAGAAGACGTTTACTCTGGCCCATTAGAGTCGCTACAAAATGATTCCACTTAATACGGATTTTAATGGTAACACTTTATCCATCACTAACATTTTGTTATTCACAGGCTGCTAGTGATACAGTACATCTCTCAGTCTCAGAAGTATAAACAACATGTGGTTTATTTGCATCCCAATCTTTGAAAATATTAAAACTTTGGACTTTATTCAAGTTATTCAGGTTAAAGTGCCAGACCCTACATTGATACACACGATCATTGACATACATTGACATAGATTTTTAGGCCATTTCAGCAACAATGATATGGAGCGTGTGTTTTGTGCAATACATTTCTAGGGTATTAATAGAGATTTGAAAATACCTTGGCACACATAGGAGTCTCCTAAAATACTCCAATAGTCTCTCTCTATTTCTAATGAAAATGTTCTCAAAGCTACTTTGTCTAAGGGAGGATACTTATGAGAGGCTCCCAGGTTCAGGGCCTGGTCCTTGGCTTTTGTAATTTGCTGCATAAGAGCAAAGCTATCAAAGATGGCAACAGGCATTAAAAAGGCAATGGAACCATCCCTGAAGTCTTAAGAATTATGCCGTTTTCATACTACCCCCATCCACTGTCCTCAGAGCAGCCATACCGTTGATGGAGTGCTCAACCCACTTATCACTTCCCTACATCTGATTTCAGTACTAATTATTATTTGTATTATGGGTGCACTTATATTTTTCATTTACCAGTCACACCCTACAATTTTAGGCCATGTATACACAGAACAGAAGAAGATGACCCTTGCTCCAAGGAGTTTACAAGCTAAGTCAAGTCAGAAGTCAGGTTCTGTCTATCAGGGTGTCACAATCAGTCACAGATGCCACAATCCAAATTCAGGTTGATTTAAAGAGAGTAAGATTTGATAGGGAAGCAACTCATGAAGAGCCATTTAAGCCCAGACATGCTTCAGATGAACAGCACTGAAAGTCTAGATGGGCAAAGCATGTGGGTTACACTGTATGATAATATCTGTGGCATGGCCGGAAAAGTTACCAGTGAAGGAATTTGGAGCACGATTATCCGAGTCTTGTGGATAAGGGAGAAGCGGTGGATGTGGTATACCTAGACTTTAGTAAGGCATTTGATATGGTCTCGCATGATATTCTTATTGATAAACTAGGCAAATACAATTTAGATGGGGCTACTATAAGGTGGGTGCATAACTGGCTGGATAACCGTACTCAGAGAGTAGTTATTAATGGCTCCCAATCCTGCTGGAAAGGTATAACAAGTGGGGTTCCGCAGGGGTCTGTTTTGGGACCGGCTCTGTTCAATATCTTCATCAACGACTTAGATGTTGGCATAGAAAGTACGCTTATTAAGTTTGCGGACGATACCAAACTGGGAGGGATTGCAACTGCTTTGGAGGACAGGGTCAAAATTCAAAATGATCTGGACAAATTGGAGAAATGGTCTGAGGTAAACCGGATGAAGTTCAATAAAGACAAATGCAAAGTGCTCCACTTAGGAAGGAACAATCAGTTTCACACATACAGAATGGGAAGAGACTGTCTAGGAAGGAGTATGGCAGAAAGAGATCTAGGGGTCATAGTGGACCACAAGCTAAATATGAGTCAACAGTGTGATACTGTTGCAAAAAAAGCAAACGTGATTCTGGGATGCATTAACAGGTGTGTTGTAAACAAGACACGAGAAGTCATTCTTCCGCTCTACTCTGCGCTGGTTAGGCCTCAACTGGAGTATTGTGTCCAGTTCTGGGCATCGCATTTCAAGAAAGATGTGGAGAAATTGGAGAGGGTCCAGAGAAGAGCAACAAGAATGATTAAAGGTCTTGAGAACATGACCTATGAAGGAAGGCTGAAAGAATTGGGTTTATTTAGTTTGGAAAAGAGAAGACTGAGAGGGGACATGATAGCAGTTTTCAGGTATCTAAAAGGGTGTCATCAGGAGGAGGGAGAAAACTTGTTCACCTTAGCCTCTAATGATAGAACAAGAAGCAATGGGCTTAAACTGCAGCAAGGGAGATTTAGGTTGGACATTAGGAAAAAGTTCCTAACTGTCAGGGTAGTTAAACACTGGAATAAATTGCCTAGGGAGGTTGTGGAATCTCCATCTCTGGAGATATTTAAGAGTAGGTTAGATAAATGTCTATCAGGGATGGTCTAGACAGTATTTGGTCCTGCCATGAGGGCAGGGGACTGGACTCAATGACCTCTCGAGATCCCTTCCAGTCCTAGAGTCTATGAATCTATGAATCTATGTCTGTTTAGAGAGAGAATTCTGGAATTCCTGGAAGCCCTGACTGTGAGGCAGCCTGCCCGGTGGGTTGCTCAAGAGCTGGTGACTCTGGGAGCCCTTGACCAGTCCTCCCGATTGCCTGACCTAGAGTAGGGGTCACTGGAAGTCAGGGCTGCTCAGGAACCACAAACCTGGAAGCCCTAGAAGACCAGGCTGCTGATGAACTATGAGCCTCAGAGCCACAGCTCTCAGGACTTCTGAACACTCATGTCCCTATTAGCCCACGGTATGCTGTTGAGGAGCCATGCCAACAGAATCAGAAACCTACATAGTTCCTTCTGGAATTTCCTCAAAACTGACACAGTCCTGTGGAATGTTTCCATTTCAGTGAATTGACAAATTCTGATAAAAATCTATTTTGTCAGATTTTTTTTCTGACCATCTCTATTAATGAATACTCCATATTTTGTGGTACTATTTAATACTGCCATTCAAGAGATGTCAAGATTTTAATGGTGCTCACCCCACTGCTATTGATTTTATATGGAAGACATTCAGATACAATAGTGGCAGTCTCAGAGCTAAGATATTAACTGGCTCACTCACATGCAGTGCTACTCAATTTTTCTCAGGGGCACTTGTGACACCTTTTAAGTTCAATGTATTGGTTGCCTGCATAATGATTTTTGCAAGGTTCAACACTTTAAAGTGACTGTGACAGAACATTTTATACCGCAGAATTAACTACCACAAGTATCCTTAGATGAGGTTCAGACACAGATGAACATTAACTGCTTCTTCTTGCTCACTTAGGGTTTTCCTAAGCCAAAAGGCCATTTCAAAGTTATAAATAATCTTATCCTTTAGATCATAAATAAAATTAATACTTGGGCTTGAAAATCATTTGCACTAGCCTCGAAGGATTACATCTCAATGATGTATTATTTAATGCTTAAAATTGAGGCTTCAGAAATTAAACAAATTCTATTATCAAGACAAGCATTCAAGCATCATGTAGATACTGATAAGTCATTACTCAACTTAATGAAGCATGATAAAAGCCTTAAATCAATGTGCTGAAACACAATACACTAAACTATAACAAAACCTTTTGTGTGATGCTTAAATCTGAGGAGCAATTTGAAGTTATATTCTTAAACAAAATCTACTTTAAACCACAAGATTGCTTGAAGAAAATCAGGTAGTAGCTGCCATTCCATTCCCCACTGTTATTATGGGGTCACTCCATAAACCCTGTAAGAGTAATACCAATAACATTAATGATTACCATGCCAGAATGAAGAGGTGCATTTGGACTGTGTTTTGGACATTATTATTCCAGTTGTAAGAATGTCTATGTGTCCCAGTAAAATAACCTCATGGATTTAAGGAGCGATAGCTACTCACTAATGACATTGATAGCCATACTTTAATGGTGTTAGGGATTGATGGTGGTCCTTACCATAAAAGAGATCACTCTAAGGTATTGTATATGTGCTCTGGTTTTGAGTCCTAAATTCACAATAGTACTGCCTTTGCTCTCAACAAATAGCATTAACAAATGATCATCAAAAGGCAGGATGCCAATGATACTGGTTTCTCTAACCATCAAGTCAATCATAAGAGAACAATGGACAGGGCAGACACGTTACAAGTTATAGATAATGACATTTTTTTTGAAGTAAAAATGGGCTGAATTCTTTACTGAGGTCAGTGAGTCCTTAATAAACTAGAAAGCATCCCAACAGTCTAATGCCTGGGTGTGATGTTATCTGATTACAATATGACAATATAGATCATTGTTGCAACCACTGTTATATAATTGCAACAAATCTTGTACAAAATGTGGCATGTAAGATGTCTATGGAAACGTTATGACTCGCTGAATATAATTACGCTATTTGTATGCATGTATCATTTTTGTATTTGAAGTTATGAGTATTGGCTTTATAACCCAGGAGCAAACATTTGAGATCCAGGTAACACCCATAAGGTATTCAGCCTGCACATCTTGAAGGGACTATTCAAATTAAGTGGCTCATCAAGGGACACTTTACTCAGAATGGACCATGGGAGATGCCCATCTACACTGAATGGACTGTCCTGTAAATGTTCTGTATGGGGCATAGGTAATGATTTCCTGCTGTGACTAAGCACAATTATGCATGGACATGTGACTTTCCCATGTGACTCCAAACACCACCTTGTTACTGTAATTTTCCACAGAGACGTTTGTTTGAAACAATTGATTTCCCTCCAAGAAGCTATAAAAGGCCCTGGAAACACCTCCATTTTGCCTCTATTCTGCTCAAGCTTCAGGACTATGGACTTATACTAAGGGGAGCATTCTAACCAAGGGACTGAGGTCCTTCCAATGATATGGAAGCAACCAGAGACTTATTAGGCCAGCAGTTTATTCCATCACTGCTACAAGCCTGAACCAAGAACTTTGCAATTACTGTATGTATTTGATTCCTTTCACCAATTTTAACTCTCACCTTTCTTTCTTTTTATAAATAAACCTTTAGATTTTAGATACTAAAGGATTAGCATCAGCAAGGCTTTGGGGTAAGATCTGAGTTGTATGTTGACTAGGATGTGTGGCTGGTCCTTTGGGATCAGAAGAACTCTTTATTTGAGGAGATTGGTTTTAAAGAACCACTCATCTCTAAGTCTAGTGGTTTTGGTGGTAATATAAGGACTGTAATACCTAAGGAAACTGTTTATATGACTTCTTGTTAGCCAGTGTGATGAAACAGAAGTTTACTTTTGTTGCTTGTTTGATATATCTTATGGAGGAATAACCACCAGTTTGGGGTGTGGCTACCCTATTTCTCAGCAGTTTGTCCTGAATTTGGCATGGTTACACTGGGTCAATGTAATTGCACTGAAAGAGATGAAAGAGGACATGTGCATTAAGAAACACAGTATAAATTATACAGGTTTCTTTATCATACTCCCACTGAAGTCCACAGCAAAATTCCCATTAGCTTCAGTTGGATTGGTGATGGAACCTTAATCATCCCTGGGTAATGAGTGATAGTGCCTGAAATTTCAGCCTTTTACTCCACCTGTTATGAATGGTAACCTGGCAGGGAGCTGTGAATTGATTTAACACACCCTGACTTCAACAATGAATCTAGAATAAATACACTTCACTTTATTTCCTACCCTTTGGGAATAGAACTAATGTTGCATTACTGTTATTACTTTACCACTGTCACAAAGTAGAAGTATAAAACAAAACATTTCTAGTGCTAAATGCTGCCTCCCATACATACATGAGCGACTCCCACTGACTTGACTGCAAGATGTGCAATGTGTAATAAGGGGAAAATTCCACTCCATGTTTGATAACCAGGGATTTAGAAATCATCTGAGTTTGGTCACCTAAAAACTGAAAAACAATTGCTGAATCCTGGCTAATGTTAATAGTTTTAACTATACTTTTGTGGCTTCAATATCCCCAGAAACAATCTGGTTATAGATAGTCCCACTGTGGTCTGCAGACATCTCAGTACAGAGGGCTGGGGTGGGTTCAGCTTAGCTATGCTCAGTGTAGGAGCCCAGGACGGTGGGCAAAAGTGTCTGTATTACTCCTTTACCCTGCTTCCAATTTCCAGGGCTGCCACAGGCAGAGTACATTCACAGTTCATACAGAGCAGTACACAGACAGTGACTGCCCAACTATAGCACTACTCCAGTGACATGCCACTCCGCCCCCACCCCCCCAGCATGCCTTCTTCACCTGGCAGCTAGAGATTCCCTATGCTGAGAAAATTTTCTATGCTCAGTCAGCACAGCTGTACAGAAATTTCATACAATGCCTGGTGCAAAAAGAGGCTGTAAGGCAGGCCAGAATCTAGCATAAGGACAGCACATGGGGTAAACGAGAAATTATGCACAATAATACTAAACAGTGGGATTCAGCTTTCTATACACATGCTCTAGGTTATTCTACTGACATCAGGAGCAGTATCACCCAGCCAGGTAATAAGATGAGAATACCAAAGCCGAGTACTGTTGTGTGGATCTGAAAGAAGAGTCTTGCCATATTAGTGCCATCAGTCCCTCCTAATGCTAGCTGTTAGTTAAAACATTTCTGACGGTGTCAAAGATACAGCTTTGTGAGAAACCCAATGGATGTTCCATCACTGCATTCAAGAATTGTATAAGGTATCTGGATACTGAAGGTCAACTCATTTGAGTTACATTCCTTGATCCCTGTTGGAAAGGCCTACCCTTTCTACTATGACATCAATGATGGATCTGAACAAGTTTTTAATAGAAATCAGCTTAGTTGATGAAACCATTAGAGTCTCCACAACTTGCACTCCATCATGCTGACACATCAGTATAAGAGAGAAAGCTGGTTTCAAACAATCTGGATCATCTCTTTATCTTGTTTTCTTTTCCCCTCCTTTTGCACAAACACACACACAATGCATAATGACCCAATACCCCTTAAGTTTCCATCAACATCAGCAAGGGTTAAAATCAAGTCAAATGTTATTACAAGTAGCTTTGATTTTTACAAGATGCTATAGACAGAAAACTGATAGTTTGCATACTTTTTTTTTTAATTGTAAGAGAAACAATTACTTTTAAACAAAAACATTCCCACGCAGTGCCTGAATTCTGGGAACTTGAAAGTGAAACTGATCTAATTCAGAAAAGTGAAAGTCCTGCCATGAGTGCAGGGGACTGGCCTAGATGACCTCTTGAGGTCCCTTCCAGTCCTACAATTCTATGATTACCATGATATTACCATTATTTTATGTTCTAAGTATAGCAGTGTCACAAATACTGAATTCAAGTTTTTATGTGTAGATTGTAAGTAAAAATTTGGGATTTAAAAAAAAATGTTATCCTTATTTTTTGTAAGCATCTAAATGTTTCAAACAAGCAATTAGAGATCATGTAAGCCTGGAGAAAATAGAAAAGCCGGGCTAACTATACGATTTGGAAATGGTCACATTCACAAATAGATGGTACTCGAAGAACCACATAGAGTATTCATTCAGTCCCTATGGCTCACAAACTGGACATCCAAACCTCAGGCACTCACTTAAATGTTACTGATTCAGGCTCATCACTACTGTAGACTTTCAATGACGGTACCAACTTCAACATCTGTGATATAGGACCTCGCTGTGATCCTGCATACAGTCACTTTAATTTGTTTCTGCAAAGATGAGAGTGTGTCCTGGCATAGTTCTTCTCCTCAGAGGCCCAACCATAAGTTGTTGAAGGTTAGTGAGAGATATTGGCATCCAGTATTTCTCAGCAGGTGCTCAGCACTCCCAGGGATCAGGCCCTGAAGGTACATCACAGTAATCTTCCTATCTATTCTAGGGTTTTATATTGTCACCTATTGGTGATTGTCCCATTGATTTTAATAGTCCTTCTCACACGATTAAGTGCTTGTCAACGTGCCTAAGGGATTCCCAATCTGGCCCTAAACCTCTAGTTCATAATTTACTGTATCTGACAACAGTGCCAAACTAGAGCATGAATTAAAGGGTCGTGACTATAGACCTGACAATTTCAACTTGATTGAAAGTGATTTCCTGCAGCCCTGAAGGCTTAAAATTCCACCTGACCTGTGGCTGGTTATCTAGTTTATGGAGCTGTGTAACTGATGAGCAGATGGGGATCCAATTACTTGGTTTAGGGTTTTTTTGCCATGTAATTTCCAAGCAGGAAATACATAACCTTTCCCAAAGTCTTCATAGAAATTCTTCATACAGGCCATTTTTCTCTCTTTTCATTTAATACAGACATCTCCACTATTTATAGGGTAGAGCCCAGAAATCTGTTTGCTTTTAAATATTAAGGGGGTTTAATTGGCTTCACATTACAACTCCAGTTTTCTAGCCCGATCCGTGTTCAGTACTGGGTATGACCTTTGGATGGATTCCAGTCTTTATAGTTACAAGCCATTTTACTGCCTGTATCTTTTTGTAGTGGTTGAGGATATACGGCACAAACAAAATATGACATAATGTTGATCCACATATCAGTCAACTTGCACTTCTTTTATGGTTTGCTTCCACTCATCAGCAGTCACTGTTCATATCCATCTCAAAACTATCCCTCCGAGTTATCACCTGTCCCTTTAAACTGGTGTCAGATAGTGTTAAGATCCCTCTCACCAAAAAATCTGCATACTCTCTGTGACGAGAGGAGCCGGGGCTCAACCCTCCCTGTGGAGGAGGGGAGCCACACCGGCCTCGTCCTGTCCTCGCTGGGTCCTGTCCCTCGGGTCCGCGGTCCACTGTCCGGGCGTTCGGTCCCTGTGGAGCAGACTGGGACACAGCAAAGTCAGTGGGGCCCGCCTTGACTACAGGCGGCACCAACGAATGATCTGCTAACTCTGGCCCTTCGGGCGGGAAGAGCCGTGACACGTCATGAGGGCCCGCCTTGGTTCAGGCGGGGGCACCCAACACAGTACAATAGGCTGCGCGCCCTTTGGGGGAGGGCAGGCCCAGTAACAAGTCAATGGGGGCTGCCTTGGTTCGGGCGGGCACAAACGGTTACTCGCTCTGCCTTTTTGGGCGCGGGCAGCCGCGACGCAAACTAGCTTAGAGGGCTCGGCCCTTTGGGATCAGGGAGCGCACAAACCGTCAGGGGGCTCTGGCTGTGGGGCAGGCGGCCGCAGCCAAATGCCTTCCGGGGCTCTGGCCTTTGGGGCAGGCTGCCCAGCAGTAACAGGTCAATGGGGGGTCTGGCTTTGGTGTTGTTGTTCTTTGGGTTTTTTTAGGGCGCAGGCCCGTACAAGTCATTGGGGGCTCTGGCTTTGGGGAGGCCGAGCAGATAGTTCGAGGGCTCTGGCCCTTTTGGGCAGGGCAGGCGTAACAGTCAATGGGGCTTGCCTTTGGGGCAGGGCGAGCGCACCACGGTAGCTTTGGGGTGAAGGGGATACTGCCCCGGGCTACGGGTGGCAGGGGGAACGCAGGCCACACCCCCTCTGCGTTCAGCCCGGGCCTAGCGCGGCTGTTGCCGCTAGTGGCAGTCAGTGGGATCCGGACCAAAAACACCTGACGAGTGTCCGGGCTCCTGACCGCCCCGTATCATCGGCTCGGGGACTGTTCTGCGGAGCTGACTTTTGTCAGCGCCCCGGCTTACTTCATTCCTTCGCTCTACCTTGGTCCAGCATGTCCACCCCTCATGGGCTGCTCCGTCCGTGCTAGGTAGGTAGGGTGCACTCGGGTGCTGGGCCGGGTCTGGTCGAGGCTCTCGGCGTAGTGGGGCTGGGCGCTTTGGTAGTTCCGGCGTCAGGCGTCGCTGGTTGCTGCGGGTCGGCTCCAGCAGGTCTGATACCTGTCCCGGGTCAGTGCTCGCGTCGCGTGGGTCGGTCGGCCAGCACGTTGCTTCTTGGCGGCAGTGGCTGCATGAAGGCAGCGCCCGGTTTAATTCGGGTGCGCCCTGACCTTTGAGGGCGGGGCTTCGCCCGGAAGTTCCGCTCCTGGGGGAAGATGGACGGGGCTCAACCCTCCCTGTGGAGGAGGGGAGCCACACCGCCTTGCTACATTCCCCATCAAGCCCCGAATATTTTAAGATATTAAATTATGAGTTCATCCCAGTTTTCATGGCATTTTTATCTGTGTAGATTTACCAGCTAAACAATTCCATTTCTCCACAGCAGGGAAACCTAGGTCAAAACATTGGTGCTTTAGGGGCAGGTGGGAGATGATACCAGCTGCAAGGTCTTTCCACTACCTTGCTAAAGCCTGGAGGGAAGAATTGTGTACTCACTACCACAACAGAACCTCATCTCGGCAATGCCCATTGCTTTTGGCATTATGTGGGACAGAGGATTGTACTTTTGGGCCACATATATCCTAAAGCCTCTACCAGATCTCTCACCAATGTCAATGGGAGCTGTTACCATAGTTTCAGAACTGCCTGTATTTTAGAGTTCTCTTTAATTAATTTTTTGAGGATACCCAAAGACCCCACAATTTAAACACACTAGGCCAAATGAACTTCATTGATCTCAGTGGAGTTACACCTACTTACACCAGGGCTGAAGTTGTTTCACTAGATCTGACTGTCTTACTGCACTACTAAGATTTCAGAAGTTTTTTGTTACTATTTATATACTCAGCAACGCCAAGTGCTGGGCAGCATACAGGTGTCAAATTCTGGCCTCACTAAACACACTGAATTGACTTCTGTGGGCTCAGGCTATCACCCCATATTACTAACATGTCTATAGCTAAATAAACTCATCTTTCCACTTCACACCATGCTGTTCCTTTTTCTAGCTTTGTTCTGTTTTTACTCCCACTCCTTTCTGCTTGGCTTGGCTTGCTTTGCTCTTCTCTTACCTACCTATGGTAAAAATCTTGTTTTGTAGCAGCTCAGGGCAGCTTCTTGTGTTATATTAAAGTTCAATACAGGAGTAAATGGATGCAATTCCATGGCCAGTGTTATGTCGGAGGTCAGACTACATGATCTAATGGCCCTTTCTGGCTTTGAAATCTATGAACCTCTACAACTACTTCATTTAAACACCATGGCATTGATCTATCTTCAGCCATGTCTATTCCTGTTTCTACCCCCCTCTGCCTTGCCATGTGGTGATCTTTTTTCTAATACACAGGAAACCTCATTAAGAGCCATATTCTGGCACACCTACTTAGGTTGATTGTACTTTACTTTGTATAATCCCAATGATTCATTCCCCACTACTCTACTCATGGCATAAGGTGCTGAAAAACATGAGTAAAATTGCACAAAATGGCCCTGTGTAATTACTTTTACTGTTATAAAGAATTGATCTCTGTCTGGTAGGGATGACATCGATAGGTGGGAGGACACAGTTTGGCTGGAATGGACATGGAGATGAATAGAGTTTGATATTTCCGATAATTATGCATTTGTATAATGACAACGACATCAGTGGTAGTCATATGCATGCAGTTGGAGAAATCAGACTGTTGAAATTTAAGTGACAAAGACTTATGGGAGGCAGAGTGGTCCAGCAGACAGAGAACTGAACTGGGATTTAGGATTTGTGGATTCTATTCCCAGCTCTTCTACAGGTTAGCTGGGGGAACTTTGGATAAGTCATTTCACCTCCTTGTGACTCAGTTTCCCCATCTAAGAATGAAAAGCCCCATATCTGACCTGAGTATTATTATAATAGATAAAAAGAGAAAAGTTTGACAGAGGCAGGAGTTTCTTCTTTAATAAAGTAGTGGTGGAGTTGTGTTTTTTGTTGTTGGTGGTTTCATATACATATATAGCACAGATGATCAAGGACAATTATAACATTAATTAATCTGTTTTGCTTCTGAATAACATCAGTTTAATCAAAATTCCAAGAAAAAAAAAACCCACCTGAAATTAAAGGTTAAAAGGTCAGGCTGAATTACACCTATTCACTAGAGACAGTAGTTGGGGGAGCAAAGAAAAAACATGATCCCAGCACTGAAGTTCAAAAATCACCTCAGGAGATTACTCTACAGTGTTTCCCAAACTTAGGATGCCACTTGTGTAGGAAAAGCCCCTGGTGGGCCGGGCTGGTTTGTTTACCTGCCCTGTCTGCAGGTCCGGCCGATTGCAGCTCCCAGGGGCTGCAGTTTGCTATTCCAGGCCAGCGGGAGCTGCTGGAAGTGGCATGGGCTAAGGGACGTACTGGCCGCCTCTTCCCACATCCCCCATTGGCCTGAAGTGGTGAACCTCTGCCAGTGTGAGCCGCAATTGGCTAGACCTGCGGACGCAACAGGTAAACAAAGCGGCCCGGCCCACCAGGGACTTTCCTTGAACAAGCGGTGCCCCAAGTTTGGGAAACACTGCTCTACAGCACCAGGGGCATATTGATAATGCTGCATGGCGCTGAATTGCACTAGCATTTTTGAGGGACCAAACGAGGGCACAGATTTCTCAAATAAACTAGACACACAATTGCTGAGATATATATTTTCACACTGATATGCCACTTGTGTGTTTCCACTGACTGAATTCTGCTCTGAAGTATTAAGTATTCAGTTTCAGAAGAAATTGTACAGCAAAACTGTATTTCTAACCCAGAAAGTTTCATACCCCCATCCATAGTTTGTGCACATCGGCATATTTCCTGTCCTTATTTTCATTCTGATCTTTTAACTGTTGCCCTGAAAAATTGGGCCAACGTATTCAACAGAATTATGATGTTGAAAAATGTTACTATTAAGAAACTGGAGCCTAATAAACAACAAGAACAAGGAAAAATTCACTCTCTACACAAATGCAAATACATTGCTGCATTTTCATAAAAACAATTAAAGATACATGTACTTCACAGGAGCACACTTGCATATATCGGGTTAAATAACATTTTTAGCAGGAATTATAATTTAAAATACTTTTGTCAGGTATTTTGTCATGATGCTTATGATCATTCAAAGCAGGGATCTTGAAAACAATGGGTCAGATAGCTGGCCTCAGGTCCAGCCCATTTGTGCTACTGAAGTTGAGAATTCCCCTAGCATAGGACGACAACTGTATGACACAGAATTAGCAGAGCTCCCCCACCAGTCCCCACACACACCTCGGTGTACTGAGCATATCCAGACAATGCCAGGATGTAAAGGGATTGGCCTCAGTACGATGCACTCAGATCTCAGACTACTAGAGCAACCCTAGGAGTCATTTCAGTGAGTGCATGACACTGCTCTAACTTGTGCTAGGAGCCAAACCAAACCAAGCTGCCTTCAGACCTCCGTTCAGGTGTACTGCACAGAAATCAAACCACTCCAAGAATCCAGAAAGAGATGAAATCTTTAGTCCAGCATTCCATTTTGGAGAGAGAAATTGCTTATCTTGCCTATTTATATGCCCACAGCAGTGTCAAGCATGTCTTGAAATTTGTACTCTATTCCAGCAGTTCTCAAACTTTAGCAACCCGACGACCCTCATTTTTATTTTACATTTTTTGTAGACTCCCTGCTCAGCCCCAGGCCCTGCTGCCACTCCATGCCTTCCCCCAAGGCCCCACCCCTGTTCCACCTCTCCCCCGCCTCTTTCTGCCCCCTCCCCAGCATGCCCCATCCCTGCTCTTCCTCTCCCTCCCTGCTCCTTATGCACACTGCTGAAAAGCTGTTCCCTGTCATGCAGAAGGTGCTGGGAGGGAGAGGAAGAAGTGAGGAGGAGCTAATCAGCGGGAGTACCCTCTCAGTTTGAGAAACACTGCTGTATCCCATCGTTCAAATTACATGTTTCCACAGGAATATAAAAGACACAAAACCACAGCCACTATTTAGGATTTTTGCTATTAAGAAGCAAATACTTTTACTTTTAAACTCCAGGAATCAAGAATGATATCAAACCAAGACTGTGCTCCTTGGGGCAGAGACCATGTCATGACTTTTTTGTGTCATGTGAAAAAGCGTGTTAGAGACTACGGATTCATCTCTTCAACAATTAGTTTAGAGAAACTCCTGCACTTGAGCAGGGGTCCGGGTTAGCCAACTCAGGAAGGAATTGCTTCTATGGATTGCTAGAGCTGGGACACAGACGTGGAAAGGATGAAAGCACTCAAGAGAAAAGCACAAAGGTGAATCTAAAGAACCAATAGGCACTGTGATCGTCGGAAAAAAGGTACAGATGGAACTTAACTGCATAGAGGAAAGATTGTTCACTCTTTACATATCTACCACTTCATGGCATATACATTTTCTCCAATCTAATATTAACTGGAGTTGAGTGAGCCAGAATTTGATGTCAGAAAACCAGGAATTGATTAGTACAGAGACAACCCATGAAGATCAGTCACATGAATTTGTGTGCTACCAGCCCTGAGGTGGTAAATCAATACGAGTTTCTGGGGGGGAAAAACCTAAAAGAAATCCACAACACTGTAGATTTTGAACAACAGTGTCCCTAAAACTATATTCTTGAAGTGAAATAAGAGATAGGAATGTAAGACAGCAAGCATAAAAGGTAACCAGTAAGGTAGTATAAACAAGACAGTGTTGTCAGTGTCTGTATGAAAAAAAGAGAAGCACCAAATACAATTCTTCTCTTATGAAAGGTCATACGTCTAAGAGAGCTGTCAGATAGAAAATGACCATGAGGAGCGTGAGAATTTTCTACTGGGAAATGATACTTGATTGATTATAAGATGGATAATTAAATACTGTTCATTAAACTTGAGTTCACCTTGGCTTTTAATGATTTTGTGTTGAAATACCAATAGTGTTGATTTGTGGAGGGGTTAAAATAAAATGGATATATTCAAACTCTAATAAGCATAATATTGTTGGTGATTTTATTGAGACTTCTGACTTCTTTAGGCACAAATACTAGAGATGGTCTTTTTTTTGTCAAAGTAATTTTATAAATTTTTTTTTGTCAAAAATCAGAATTCTCAGAAAAAAATTAGAATAGGAAACCAAAACACAATGTGTTTGGTAAATGTTGGTTTTCAGTGCAGATTTTTTTTTTTAAATCAACAAAAATGTTTACTGAATAAAATTGCCAAAAATGGTTTTCAAAACCCAACAGGATTAGCTGGTGGAAACAATTTCAGTCTTCAGAGGTTTTTTTTGTTTGTTTGTTTTAAGATTCTTTTTTCTAATTGTGGGATATTTTCACAAAAGATTTGTTTGTTTGTTTTCTGTGGAAAAATTGTCATTTTTAAAGCAGTTTAAAAATACACCTCTACCTTGGTATAATGCTGTCCTTGGGAGGCAAACAATCTTACCGCATTATAGCTGAAACTTATGTTGAACTTGCTTTGATCCACTGGAGTGCACAGCCCCGCCTCCCTGGAGCACTCCTTTACTGCATTATATCCAAATTCGTGTTGTATTGGGTGGCATTATATCGAGGTAGCGGTATAATTGGAAATGGTGCATCTATTTCTAAGAAATCAGTAATCAAAACTAACAGCAGAGCATTACTGAAACCTCACCAAGCAGCATTTCATCTGCAGGCCCAATTCAGCACAATATTTAAACACTGAGTACTCCCAGTGAAATTGGGTACCTAACTGCTGGATTGGTCTCTATCTGCAGGAAATGAACAGAAATGTATTAAGTCATACCTTTCTTGATTTAAATGCTTTGGACTCTATCATGGAAGGCGTTCAGCACCTTCAACTCCCATTGACTTCAAAGATACATGAAGAAACATAGCAACTCAAATGGTGCTCAGTGGATTGTAGGACTGAGCTCTTTGAGGTTCTTCACTTTGCTTCCCCCTAAAACCTATATAATTCATTTATAAGAAATATTTTCTGTTGCAAATGTACCCTCCTCCTTTCTCTAGTGCTTCTAACTTCAGCTACACTTTGTCTTCAAAAGGTAAGAGGGAAAGAAACAGAGGGGAATCAACCACAACAACAGATCTACAAGCAGTTCCATCTAGAGCTGGATGAAATTCTGCAGACAGTTTATTTGATGAAAAAAAAAGTGCAGTTTTGGCTGACCCAAAACTATTCCTGAATTTGACACAAATAGTTACAAAACAGACAGAGAAGGGAATGATGCTAATGCTGCTGCCTGCCTCAACTCCATCTTATAACCTTTACTCCAAATATTAGCACACTCACATGGGATGTAGGGAGACAGGTTCATATCCCCATTCTGGAGCAGACCTGAAATGGCCTTTTTAAATTCACCAAAAATTCTGAAAAATTGCAGATTCAGTTTCACCAAAACTGATTTTTCCCTATTTTTCAGAAATCCAATCGAACCCCAAAAATCAATTATTCACCCAGGTCTAATTCCATCCATTAATTAATTAACTGAGATGGCCTTATATGGCCCTTCCCTGTCCCCTCCCAACCACCACCTGAAAGCTACTCTAGCTCTACCCTGGCTCAGGGAGGGCTACAGGGCAGGAGCTAAAGCTACCAGCCGGTGCTGGATCCCATGGACCCTATGTAGGGGATGGAGGGAAGGCATAGGCGCTGTTCATCTGGAGATAGAGCTCAGACTTGATCATAAAGAGGATTTGGCTTTTTGTCAGTCACTGAAAGATTTTTCTTGTGAAAATCAAATATTAAAATTACTTCACTATTACAACATTCTGCACTTCTTACTGATGCAAGAGAACTCGGTATGTGAGCAAAATAGAAGATGACAATTGGGACTGAATTCCACCAGGGATGGAATGTGGTTTACTTCATGCAGGGCACTGACAATTGTGATACACCATAATATAGAATACTCAATACTCCCCAGAAAGATAAATCAAAAAATATCTACTACACATTTAAACAAAGAAATAATTTCATTCAAGCGGCTAAACAAAATGAATTTTTGGACCATGCAAGAAAATGCTTCGTGTGAGGTAACATTATGTTCTAAATTAATTTATATCTTTGTGGAAGGGAACAAATACATGAAAGAAGGAAACAGATAGTGTTACTGGTGACAATGTTACCTCTCTTGACATTAAAAGCAATGAGTTTTAGGTCGTATAAATGTTATCAGTACTGATGCTTGATGAAGAAGGCTTACTCATATGTCAGTGACATCTAATGTTCTGATTATAAGTCTTGCATAAAATGGATTCTTCACATAAACAGCATCTAAAAACCCAAATGACGGTATGTTTCCCCTATCTGTCCTGCTAATAATCTCTGGTGGAGGTCACATTTAAACAGATTTGAAGAGACTGGAAAGGTTTCTAATTATCTGATCTTTATTTTCCATAATTTATTATCCAATTATTTTCCACATATTATTGAATGTGAAGCTTGGTTGTTAGTTGTTGGCCAAATTGTTTTCCCCACATGAGTAAATCCACTGAAATCAAATGAGACGACTCACATGAGGAAGAAAAGTAAATCTGGTCACGTGTCTGTGCGTACTTAGATAAAGAAGTTCCAGTTGACTTCAGTGAAGGCAGAATTTCACCTCATAAGTAGAGTTCAAGCTGAAGCTGAAATGCTAGAGAACGCCTTTGTGTCAGGTTATTGTAGCATGATACTACAGCTGGCTGAAAATTTTCTGTTGAATCTGTTTTTGATGGAAAACTGAGATGTCGATTCAGTGAAGATTTTCTCTGACAATATCGGCTTTTTCTTCAAAAAAAAATGGAAACCTAAAAACTACTTCTTCTACAAAAAGTGCAAAAGAAACCCAATTTTCTAACCAGCTCTAGACAATCTACATGATAACTCATTTTAGAGTGCCAAGGCCTGATCCAAAATTCAGTTGTCAATGGGCTTTGGATTGGGCTCAATAGTTAGTTAGATGAGCATTCCTAATGTAACCCCCTTCGCCTGTTCCATGGCCCAATATGAGGTTGTTCAAGATAGGAGAAGCCTGCCTTGTGACTTTTTACAAAACTTTGGGAACCTGAGCCTAAGGCTTCTTTGTGTGCTCTGTGTTGTGTCAGTGTTGCCCTCAGACCAGACCCACTCAGCCAAACCACCAGGAACAAGGCTTTATTCTGATAAGAACACAGAACAGGATTACAGTCCAGCAGCCTCCTCTCTGCTTGCCTGCTACATGCTCCCAGCTCAGTCAGTGCTGAGACCTTCTGCTGGGGAGGCAGAGGGTACATCCTGGCAGGAACCAGGAAGTTCTCCCACCATGCTGCAGTCTGCAGTCCACAACTTGTAGTTCCCAGGGCTGCTGTTGAAGCACGCTGGACCTTGGGCTACACTAAGACCAATAAAATGAATTCTGAGCAATGTTTTAATCTTCAGTATAAAAAAAATGAATGCCCTAAAATGACTGCACCAAAGGCAGTGGATTAGAAATGGGAAACAGAGCCTTTCATCTCTAGGACAGCTGCTCAGATCTCTCCCACATTGTGAATGATGGAAGATTTACCATGTGAAGTGTTCAGTGGCTGATGTAAAATTAGTTGCCTCAACTCCAGTTTCTAGTGGGCAGCTGTTCAAGGGATAAATCAGCAGTCCTCTAAGGAGATAAGACAAAGATTGCATTAGCACAGGAACAGAATTGTCCTTCCGCCCGCTAGAGGTGACAGCTCCAATTCATAGTGAAGGCACACTACTGAAGTATTGCAGGGAGACTGGAACAGTTGGTATAGTGGGGGTGCTGAGACCCACTGAATCAAACTGTAAACCCTGTATATAATGGAAACCACTTCAAGCCAGGCAGTCCAGCAGCACCCCTAGTTCCAGCACCTAGGGGCAGTGTGGAGACATTACTGCTGCTGGGAGAAGGATTTCAGCCAACGTACTGTGCTTATTCTCTAAGACTTGGCTTTGCATCTAACTAGAGTTTGTTGGAAATGCTTATTAGACTCATTTAAATGGCCAACATTCATCATCTTTAAAATAAACTTAAATCAAACCAAACCAAACATCAGCCAGCTCTATCTGCCAAAGAGTCTCAGAGGATTGGCATCTCTAAAGGTATGCAAGCAGGGTGCAGTGGTGGCAGCTCTGACTGGGACCTACATCACCGAAGATGTGTCAATAGAAAACGAGGGCCCAAGAATAAGCACAGAATACCTTCTCTAGGTCATAGGTGCCAGTGATCAGGACAACATAAGCAAGACACAGACCTAGTGGTTTAAGCAGGAGACAGGAAACATAGCCAGAGTCAGGAGCCGGACCCCAGAGTCGGAATAGGTTAGCTGGAGCGAGGCAAGGGAAGAGCAGGGCTGGGTCCAATGCTGTGTACAAGCAGACATCATCATAAACATGGTCAGGCAAACACTTTTAGCAATCACTGAACTGCTGCTGCAGGGCTTAAGAGCCAATTAGGTAGCCACTTAGGCAACCCTACTACAGGCCAGCTGCACTGATAAGGTTGCCCAGAGCCTGGCTCTGCGGCAGGTCCCACTTCCTGACGATGGGTATCAAACTCATGGTGTAGTAGGAACTGTGGATTATTTTCTTCCCTCTAGATTTTCTACTCTGCAGAACCTCAGAATTCTTAACCCAATGTGCTTCACTCCTACCCACTACGCATTCCACCCACTAACATAATTGGTGACTAAATAGGTCATGTGCACAACAAAGTGTCAGCACTGGGCTTTAACACTGATCCTTCAATTACATTAACAGGGAAATCCACACCATTGATTCATTGCTTCAGGCTCTCTGCAGACTCAGGCAACAACCTGAAATTTTACACTCAGTAAAATATCTGTGAAAAACTTTTTTTTTTTTTAAATGAAAGCTTAAAATAATGGTGAATCTAATTATGTCATGCAGGCCACAAATCTGTGTCATGAAGGCTGTATGTTTCACATCCCATCTCTATTTATTTGCAACATATTTTAGGATATGGCTTTTTAAAATAGGCACTACAATCATTTTCCCTAGTCACCCAGGATCACTTTGACTAGTGAAATAAGTGCATTATAACACTGGCAGCATGGCTTATGTACAAAACTCATTAACTTCAGTCACAGCAAGACAACCCTAAGGCATACATTTTTCTTATTCCAACAGCTGCAAATATGAATGCCAGTTATGATGATATATAGCCATTACATGCAATAAACAAGACACAAGCATGATTAACTTTTCAGCCTGCATAATACAGACCATGGAAAGTTGTAGCAAACTATGTTGGCTAGTGAGCAGGTCCATTTCCTTTTACAGTTGGAGCCTGTGATGGATGTGTGTGTCTTGAGAAACAAAAAGGCTGGGAAGCTGGATGCACAATTCTCCAACTGAGGCAGTTTATTATTTGGCTCCCACATGAAGGGAAATGCAGACTAAACAACAAACAAAGATAAAAGTAAAATCTGTTCATTTACTTGGGATGCATTTCAGCCCTTCAAACAGGGTTTGAATAGACATCAGGTCCCTGGTCCCCATCCCATAGAAAGAGTTATTTCCCCTGTGTCCCATCAAGGGCCATTCCTTATGCAATGATGTTAGTCTTAAGAAATTGGAACTGCTCTGCAGTTTTCTCCCAGGGAAACACCTTTAGGTTTTTGTTTTGCTTCTTTGTCTTTCCACAGCCAGCCATGATTGTGGCCTTCCTAAAAGCTGCTTCACTCATTCCAATACTATCATATGCTACATCTTTTCTCTCTTCTCCCTAACACTGAACCACTCCTAACAGGGTTTCCAAACAGGCACCAGTGACTCTCACTCACAGGAAATGGAATATTTGTTTTCCCTAAAATGTGTGCCTCTTGAATTAGCTGTTTTCCAATGAGCCTTTCCCACTGTATGGTGTGTTTGACCCTTTCTAATCTTTAGTTACTTTGGGATGAACTTGTCCAGGGAAGCATATTGTCGATGTCTACCAATACAATAGATCAGGGATTGGCAACATTTGGCACGCAGCCCACCAGGGTAAGCCTCCTGGTGGGCTGGGCTGGTTTGTTTACCTGCCACTTCTGCAGGTTCAACTGATCGCAGCTCCCACGGGCCGTGGTTCACCACTCCAGGCCAGTGAGGGCTGCAGGAAGCAGAGCAGGGCAAGGGATGTGCTGTCTGTTGCTTCTTGCAGCCCCCATTGGCCTGGAGTGGCGAACTGCAGCCAGTGGGAGCTGCGATCGGCTGAACCTGCAGTCACAGCAGGTAAAGAAATCAGCCTGGCCTGCCAGGGGGCTTACACTGGTGCGCCATGTGCCAAAGGTTGCCGATCCCTGCAATAGATCAATTTCCTAACCTAAGATATGGAGAAAAAGGTTATCAGCAAGGAAGAAGATTCATTTAGATAAATACCTCTCATATTTATATGTAATAGAGTTAGTCAACATGGTTTGAATTATTTTTTTTAAATTGAAAAATGGCCTTTTGCAAAACCAAGCACATTGCCAAAAAAATTTCAACTTTATATTTTCAAGATTTTATGTCCCTCCTCCCGCCCAATATGGTTTTGGAATTTTTTAAAATCAAAAACATTACCAAATTGGCTTCTCCCCCCAAAAATTGCCTCCTGTAACTATAAAAATAACCCTGGTTGCAGGGGCAGCTCCAGGCACCAGCACGCCAAGCGTGTGCCTGGGGCAGCAAGCCATGGGGGGTACTTGGCCAGTAGCTGTGAGGGCGGCAGGCAGGCTGCCTTCGGCGGCATGCCTGCAGACGGTCCACTGGTCCTGCAGCTTTGGCGGACCTCGCACAGGTTGCTGCTGAATTTGCGGGACCGGGGACCTCCTGCAGGCAAGCAGTCGAAGGCACCCTGCCTGCCGTGCTTGGGGCGGCAAAATACCTAGAGCTACCCCTGCCTGGTTGTACAGGGAAATGGAAATTGTCAATAACCATTTTGATAATGTTTGTGATACATATTTAAAAAAATTGGGAAAAGAATTATGAAACTTTTTTAATGAAATCTGGTTCCATTTCAGATTAGTACAATAGTGTGCTGTGACACTTTTGTACTATTATGTCTGATTTTGTAAGCAAGTAGTTTTAAGTAAGGTGAAACTTGAGGGTACACAAGACAAATCAGACTCCTGAAAGGGGTAGTTGGCAAAGACTGAGAGCCACTGAGCTAAGACATTTAAAGTATCTGCCTGGAGTTTTATTTTGAGAACTCCTGTACAGGTTTCTCATTGTATTTTAGTTATTTTAAAACTAGTATTTTCTTCTATTCCTCCAAACCTTGATGATCAGGGTAAAGGCAGCTATGCTATTGGTTATTGTTTTTCAAACTTTGAGAGTAATTGACAGTTAAAAGATACTGAATAGCTAATATACATTCATATAGCTACTCTGTCCTATGCTTTTCTAAGCAACCTCAAATAGATTCATTTCCATATGGATATCCCGCACAACTGTAGTTTGACTTTGCATTTCACTGAAATTAAAGTTTCACAATAAAGGCAAAACTGCTGGATAACCAATGCTCCATTGCTCAAAGGCCTTAGTGAGGAAAATCTTGCGGATTCACACTAACGACTGGGGTGTCCTCATTCATATATTTTAATGAATAAGGCCCTGAACCAGCAGAGCTCTTATGAATGTGCATTAGTTTGAAATCAATGGACCTACTCAGCTGTTGAAAGCGAAGCACATGCTTAAATGCTTTGCTGAATCAGGCACTAAACATGCAGATGAACAAACAACCAAAAGAGGAAAGAAAGAAAAAAAAAAATATCACAAAATGGGGGCTGCTGGAGGAGGCGTGGGCTGAGGGATGTACTGGCCGCCACTTCCAGCAGCTCTCATTGGCCTGGAGTAGCAAACCACGGCCAGTGGGAGCCGCGATCAGCCGGACCTGCAGATGTGGCAGGTAAACAAACCAACTCGGCCCGCCAGGGGCTTTCCCTGAACAAGCAGCATCAAGTTTGGGAAACACTGATGTACATCATAGTTATATTTCATGTATTCCTCCAACCTGCTATTAATGAGCTCTCGATCTGAAGTTGCCTATGTCTGTATTCCTTTCCTGTGTATTGGCTTTTCTTTGCTTACCCATACCCATCTCAGGTCTTTTGACATATCAAAAGATTTTACTAGTGTTAGAATAGAGAGGCTTGACCGTGCACCTTTAATCTTGATTTCAGCTTTCATTCCGAGTCACCTACTTTATTCTCATGTGTCATTTTAGATTATTTATTTGGCAAGTATGTAGCATAACAAATTAATGAGCTTTCAAATTAGTCCATATCTAATAAGGCAAGGATTCAATTATTCTTAACACTATTAACATTTTTCAACTGTATCAAGGCCCCTTTGAAAATATGATAGGCATGTTTAGGAGTCTAGAGAGCCGCAGTGTGTTAGTTGTGAAATGTCATCGTTTTTAACAGATTAATAACATAGCTGTATAACAGCCTAAGATTATGAAGAGAAAGGTTCGATTCTTCACAGGAATCCATGCAAGCAGATCTCTCAAATTTTCTTAATTTCCAGAGGCAATGATCATTTTAGCCCTATACTCTGCATTTTTACTGGGAAAAAAATCATGTCTATCAGAAATAAAGACTCATGCATCTGAGTTTATGAAAAAAAGAGTCCTATCTAGCAAAGCCACCATTCTGTTCATTTCAAGTTTCCTGCATGAAAATATATTGTGCTTCTATTGCTTGTATTACAGCAGCAACTACAGGCCCCAAATGAGATTAAAGTCCCACTGTGCCAGGCACAGTACAGACAATAAGAGGCAGTCCCTGTCCCAACGGGTTTCACATTTGAAAAAAATCAAGACAGACAAAGGGTGAGAGAGAAAACAGGGCACAAAGAGGTGAAGTGACTTGTCCAAGGTCACGTAGTTAGTCACTGACACGGCTGGGAGCAGAAACCAGGCCTCCTGGAGCCTAATCCAGAGCCCTGTCCATTAAACCAGCCACCTTGCCATATAATGGACCCCAGCAGGTGGGCCTTGGCAGTTTGAGAGGTATCCATGTTCTTGTTCCATGTGTAACCCTTCAGCAGGGTTATTGTGCAAAAGAGCCCAATCCGCTGTTTAAGCACATAAAAAGAATGCACGAACCCCACAGAGAAACATATCAAGGCCATTATCAAGAATGCTGAAAAAATATTTTTAAAAACATAAACCACTAGAAATGTATCCTTCTTAGTTCTGCACACATTGTATGCAGCTGTTTTGCTCACAGAGTGAAAAACTGGAGTTAGAAGGTACAAGATTAAAAAGCAAGACTGTCATTTGCTTATATATCTAACTAGTCATAGACTTCCTGGAGTTTAAGGCCATTAGATCATCTAGTCTGACCTCCAGTACATCACAGGCCTTTTCACCCACTTACTCCTGTATTGGTGCCAATGACTAGTTAGACCAAAGCATCTAGCCTTCAGACTGCTGTGTGCCACAGGCAGAGAACAAGGCTAGCGCCTCCAATGCCTGAGTCCCCTGCAGTGGCAGGAAATGGACTAATTGAGGCATGCCCAGATGATTCCAATCCATGCCCCATGCCGAAGAGGAAAGTTACCCCTCTCCCCCAAGAATGTTGCCAATCTGACGTTGGAGAAAATAATTTCCCATTCCCAAATCCGATGATCAGTTTGAACAGCACCTGAGCAAGACTCACCAGGCAGGCAGCTAAGGAAGAGGATTCTCTATACGACCTCAGAGCACTGGTCCACACTGTTCAATGTCCCATCTCCAGCTGTGGCTCTCATGCTGCAGAGGATGACAAGGATTCAGAAACAGGAATCATAATTAAGCCTTCAGCACTTATCCTTATTCTTCTTATCCGGATAACTTTTGTCCCTCATCTCCATCGTTAGCAGATCACCTTATTAATACATATCTACTCTTCAAGATTCCATATAATGAAACTTGAAGATCCAAGTAAAATGTACTGTCTTAGAATAGTTTTCCAGGTTGGGGGCTGTGTGGCCACTTCCACCCAGACACAGCTCCACTTGCTCCAACCAAGTCAACAGGGCCCTGCACAGGTGGACCCCTGTGACCAGGCCCCTACTCCTGGTCAATGTTATATTGACTTAAACACTGCAGAATCAGACCCCTAATTACATCACGCACAAACCTAATGGAGTTTGAGGTTTGGCAAAACTAGCTTGGCATTTATGGATTCCCCATCCCTCCACTCCCCTTGCACTTTAAACCTATTTTCTGTCAAACAGGTGATTTAATTTGGAGAGAAAAAAAGATTCTGTACCTGGAGTGAAGTCTGTACTTTAGATTTAGAACCCTGGTCCTAAAATTGTACAACTACAGTATTTTTCATTAGACTTACTCCCTTCCTTCTTTATTTCGTTTTCCCCAACAGTAGCACTGTTTATTTAATTGATTTTTTTTGGTGGGTTTGAAAGGTGGAGAGAGTGCAGCTTCCTACCCATCCGTGGCTCCCTACATGCAGCTCTCGCCAGAATGTAGCCCTTGACATTAGCAGTCTGCTAGCATGGGAATGAGCATTGCATGATATTTCTATCTGCACAGCAAAAGAGATAACGGGGAAAATCTAAGTTCAGGGCAGTCATCTGAGGGGAAAGACTGAAGTGTACCACATTTTAGCTTCAGGCACAAAGCAAACAGCATTGCTCGCTTCATTTCAAATGCAACAACTTGATTTTTCCTGAAAAGTTTAAAAAAAAAAAAAGTGAGTGAATCAGAATCTATTTTTAATAAACAAAGTTTCATTTATTAAGTATAATTATGTTTAATTCAGTAATTTTCTTTTATAAGCCATGTTGTGTTGCTGAAGTTATAGCTAAGTGAATTTGCATGGTGTTGGCAAATGAGGATTTATTTTGAAGGTGGTTTGTTATTCAAAAAGTGGACTTGGGAGAAACTGGTAATAAAAAAATATTATTGGAAATGTTACAAGGAATAAACTAATTACAGGAGTCTTAAGTAGATCTGTCCAGTAACGAATAACTGGACTGTGAAATGAACGAACAAATAAAAAATCCATGGGAAAAGCCCAGATAAATAGAAATGGGAGATTATGATTATTTAGACACAGACTGGAATACATTATAGGAAAGATATAAGGCTAGACACACGTTGCTTTCGTGCAAGATTGCTTTGAAAAAGCAATAAGCTGTGTGTGAGCATCAGCCAGTAAAGATGTGAGCACTATTAGTATGCTTGGTACTAAGTAAATCAAGGAAATATCAAAATAGTGAGAAATTAAAAAACAAACTTATTTCAATCTCATTTCTCTTCTCCCAAACTGACTTGGAGTTTTTTTTGCCTGGGCTAAAATCTAAAACTGACGCACAACTTCTGGATTTGGCCTTCCATTTCTGACACAGTTTGGCTAAAATATCATGCATTGCCACATGGGAACAGCTAGCAAACTGGGAAAAGGTTGTTCTGAAAATGCTCCAGGGGATTCTCTTGTTGAATTTTCTTTTATGGTGCAAAAGACAAGCTTCCTATCCAGCCACCTGATATTGCAGAAATAGTGTTTTCCTCCATCAGGACAAATGTGGGGGCAGGAATTCCTACTGGGATGTGAGAGATTTCCATGCATTTTATCTAGCTCCTTTAGCAAATAGCCTGTCTTGAAACCTTTTAGCAGGCCTCCAGTCTTGGCAGCAGGAATTTGGGAAAGAACAGCAGAAAATTTAGTTTCAACATCAGGAAAAAAATTCCCTAAACTGAATTCTAGTCACAAAAAGTAGTGAATGCCAAATCAGTGGACAAACCACATTAGGTAATATCCCCTGCAGGGGGACGAGCTAGATAGTCTAAAAAGTACTTCCTGTATCTAGCCTTTATACTTCTATTTAAAACAAAAACACTTGGGAGAAGTTATTACACAGGCAACTGTAAGTAATAATCCTGCATGCAAATACGTTGTGAATATGCTTGGCATAATGAGGAACCAATATACTTGTGCACAGAATGGAATATGAGGTGAAAGCATCAAGCTCAGAGTTTTATAGCACAGAGAGCCTTGTTTGAGTTGTATGCAGAGCCCCTCCTACAGGAGCTTCAGCACTGCGCCAATGGGGCTGCCCAGGTGGAATACCCCTAGAGGATTAAATTACACACGACATTCTGAACAATTTACCAAGAGACATGGTGGATTCTCCATCACTGGCAATTTTTAAGTCAAGATGAGCTTATTTTTCCTAAAAGTTCTGCTCTAGGAATTAATTTGGGTGAATTATGTGGCCTGTGTTATATAGAAGGTCAGAGACTAGATGATGACAATGATCCTTCCGGCCTTGGAATCTATGAATATTGATCCCCTTCCCTGAATCTTAATAGGGAGTTCCCAGAGAAGACAAAGGAGAGCCAACTGCAGGATGGTTCTGAAAAACTAGTTCCCTCCATTCTCAATCATAGAAACAGGGATCTGGACACTCTCCTACCTCAAGAACACTGTTCTCTAGCATGTCCAAGTGCTCAAAAGATGCCAGCAGTACTTACTAATTGCACAAAGCTGCCATCTTTGAATAATATGAGGAAGCCTGGGAGTGCAGCAAATTCCTAACCTCACATAACACCGTCTATTGGCAGGAATGCAGCATTACAGCTTTCCATTAAGATGAGTGAGGTTATCTTGTTTTTTCCAGAGTGGAGCATATTGGTGTCCCCTTAGACGTCAGAGGAAGTTAAGGTCCTTATCCTGCAAACACTTATACACATCAGTGGAGGTAAAAATGAGGCATGTGCATATGTGTTTACAGGATTGAGTCTTTATTGGGCACGATGGTTAAAACAAAGAACACTCAATGACAAAAAGCTTTGGGGAGGGGAAGGAAAGCAGCGAGACGGATTGGCGGGAGATAAAGAGAGATGATGGCAGAGAACCAAAAAGCTGGTCTCCACTTCAGGTCAAGATTCAGTTCAGAGCAGAGCTCTGTAAAGAACAGAAAATCTTCACTAAAATTGTATTTTGGTTAGGGGCCATTATTACTTGAAGTGGAGTAATCTAAATTCCAGTCAAGTCATTAAATATGTTTTAATGCCATTTGAAATGAAGATACTCGATTTTACATATAATACTGTGTCATGAAGGTTTTGTTATTATTATTTATTATTGTTATATTATTATTTTTATTTGTATTACCTAGCAACTAGGATCCCCAGTCATGGTCCAGGGCCCCAATGGGCACTATACCCATACTGATCTCAGAGTCCACCAAATGTGGTTATTCTATCACTGTAAGGTTTATTCATGACAGAAGTTAAAGACTAACTAGTTGCAGACAATTAATATAGGCTAAATAATACCATTCCTTAGGCCTCTTTTCTAAGACTGTCATTTGTTATTTTTCAGTTAGTCCAAAATTATAGAAGAAAAAAGAGACATAAAATCAGTGAGATAATAGACATTGGAAGGGACTTTAATGGAGATTAGAAAGGAAACAAAATTGAGATGAAAATATGTAATTTTTCTCTTTTCCTTTAAATTAGTTTTCCTATTGGAAACAGTTTAGAAATTACCTGGGGAATTAGCAAATCAGATCCAATTTTAAGTCAGAATAAAAGAGGATAGGAATACCGAAGCAACCTAATTATGAACTAATCATTAAAAGGTTCTTAGTGCTAATATGCAGCAGAGGTCAATGTCCAGATGATTTATAATCAACATCAATAAGAATGTCAAGATGGGTGAGATAATATCTTTTACTGGACCAATTTCTGTTGGGGGGAGGGGGCAAGAGAGACAAACTTTCGACCTTACATAGAGATCTTCTTCAGCACTGCATACATCAGTAAGAATGAAAGACTGTTAGGAGGCAGTCTTGTTTGAGGAAGGTAAGAATAAGTATTCTTGTGCAGCTGATTGCATTGTCATCATGGAGATGACTTTTTCAGTGAATACAATATGCTGATCTATTGCACAGACCTATTCGTTGTAAATCCACTTAATATTATGATATAAAAGGTTGCTAGTGATCATCTTCTACAGTGCCACTGGTACAAAAGGAAAGCTATGCTTGTGTTGTCTCACACTGAGACAAAGCAGCTACCAAGCATTGGAATGTGAAAGAATGGATGGAGGGCCATTAATTTATTTTTTGTAAAAGGAATAAGTTGGCAGGAGGAGGTGTCTAACTATTGCTGGCAGTTAAACACAGTGAGCCCAATCCTGCAAATGGCTCAGCTGTGTCAAACCCCATTAGGCCAATAGGATTTGGAGATGGTTGACACCTGGAGAGGGGTACTCAGTATGTCATAGTTTGTGGCCTAAAGAGGTGGCATTAATTGCAAAGGGCTCAGTCCTGTACCTTGAGTCAGCGTTTGTGGTTCAAGAAGGAGCCATAGACTCCCCCCAGTTGTGGGGGGAAGGCCTAAAAATGTCAAGGCTAAACTTGGGAAGAGAAAGAAAGAAAGTCTCCAGGCCTTTATTTTGTGATTACATACAGCTGTGAAAATGTCCACTGAAGGAAGGGCAATGTTTGTCATTGGATTATCCTCAAGGTCACTCTCTAGCTATTCATGGTCCCTCCTATAACTGCCCAGAATGGCCTATAGATTCTGGCAGCAGTGTCTAGTGGCATAATCATGGAACTGAGACACGGAAACTACTGCATTCTAATCTTTCTGCTTTAGTTAAGTATTATGATGTCCATTCTCCATCTGATGAAACTACCTCACTAAGGTAATGATCACAAAATTGTTTGCAGAGCACTGTTTAAATGATAACATCTACCATGATATACAGAAACCCCTTTGACATTGGGGTGCACAGTAGTTCTGGATTGCCACTAAGGTTGCCTGTGCATATGCATTAGGATAATTACATGATCATCCTATGTTTTGCCATCAGCAGGGTCTCTGCTTCATTTATTGCAGAAATCGGAAGATGTGTATTGAATGATGCTGAGGACCACAGGAAGAGAAAGAATGATATCCTGATTAATAGAGTTGAATGCAGCCCTGGAGAACTGGATTCTATCCCTGCCTCTGCCAGCATTCCCCAGTGATGCCGGGCTTGTCACTGAAACTAACAATTTGACAGTTGGCCACTACCTGTGTGTTTCTCGTTTTCTAGGTGCTCAACAAGAGATGCCTAGGGTCAGATTTTACAAGTGCTGAGAGCTCATAGCTGTAACTTAAATCAACTGGAGCTCTGCTTTGACCATATAAAGTGCTATAAAATTTGTGTGTGCAGGGTTTCGAAGGTGTCTGTTAGACAGGGTCAGTGCCTTCCAGATGACTGTTTACGAAAGCTAAAGCAACCCAGAGGACATGATTGTTAGGCAGATGACAGCCATGGGAACAAAGTAGAAGCGGGGAAGGAGCTTGATGGGGGAAACCCCCTGAAAACACAAAGAACATCAGAAAAAAAGAGAGATACAGCTGCATTTTGTTGCTGCTATTTACAAAGGAGTTGAGACAAAAGTGTGTGAAGGAGGCAGGGATAACAGAAGAAAGAAAAGGGATCATTTCTACAATCAATACAATAGATATTGATTTTACTAGCAACAAGGAAACTAGAGCCAGAACCTCTGCTCCGTTACACCAGTTTTATGCTGATGTGATTGTGTTGGTTTCGGTGGAGTTAAAGCAACATAAAACTGATGTAACTGAGAGGGAGAAACTGGCTCCCAGAGTTTGTGAAAGAGAAAGAAAGGGGAAAAGACTACAAAGACAAAGCAGTGGTGAAATACTTCTCTTTCTATCATCAATGTACTGTAAAGTGTCCATTTTATAGCTAAATGATGCATGATTCCCATAATTATAAACAATAGTCAGATTCAGAATGAGAGTTTCCTTGATATTTTTGTTTGCACATCAGCTCTCTCTTCATGAACCAATGTGGAATTACAGATGACAGACCATGTTTTGATTGAGAGAGAACCGTCTCCTCCATTCCCTGCTAGGAGTGTGACACCACTTATGCTGAGGAGGCAGAAAAGGAATTATACACTGTCAGAACAAAAGGGTAGTAACCTCACCACTAGGAAATTATGCTTTCCCTGTTAAGCATTGGCATAAAATGTTGCACAACAGAAACAATTTGCAGTGCACACAAGTTTTATTGGTTCTACAAAACCCAGGAAGCTGTTACATATTCTCCTGTGCCATCTACTGACATTTTATCTATTAACTATTTGTGTATGTTCAGACATAGAACACTCTTATAACAACTGCAGAACACGGCCTGGGAGGCTGATTCCAGCTTTGGCTGAGATACACTAAGCGCAGCAGGATGTTGAAAGTCACTCTTATACCAGTGAAATTCCATTTAAGTCCTCTACAATCCCTATACTGCTTAAGCTTTCAATTTATACATGCTTGAGTGAAGTCTTGCAATTAAGACAATTATTTTGCATTCAAGGTGAAAAGAGATATGTGCTTTGCTATAACACTTTTTTACCACAATACAAATAAATAATAGTACTTAGGAGTGCCAATCATGGGCCAAGACCTCGTTGTTCTAAGTGATGTACAAACACGCACAAAACTGATTATTCTCTGAAAATCTGCCAAGTCGGTTTCTTTCACTTTATAAGTTGTAAAGCTACATTTTGTTGAAAGGTTTGTTTTTCTAATGGCAGACAGATTATGGCAGGGTTTCTCAAACAGGGGTTGTCGCTTGTGTAGGGAAAGCCCCTGGTGGGCCAGACAGGTGTGTTTATCTGCCCTGTCCGCAGGTCTGGCTGATCGTGGCTCCCACTGGCCACAGTTCACTGCTCCAGGTGAATGGGAGCTGCTGGAAGAGGCAGCCAGTACGTCCCTCGGCCCACGCCACTTCCAGCAGCTCCCATTGGCCAGGAACAGTGAACTGCAGCCAGTGGGAGCTGCAATCGGCCAGACCTGCGGACAGGGCAAATAAACACACCTGTCCGGCCCACCAGGGGCTTCCCCTACACAAGTGATGACCCCTGTTTGAGAAACCCTGTATTATGGTGAATATCTATAGATTTTTTAAAAATACCTAATATTTTAATATATCTTACTGCAGTGAGAACCAGCAAACTTTACAGATTTTAGCTTTTAATTTCCTTCTATATAGCTACAGAACTTTATATAACCCTTTGGTTCTGTGTCTGCTAGTTTTTCCAACAGAAGTTGGTGGTACGAATTTGAATTTTTACCTTTGTAAAATTTTCATATTTGTTGCTTGGGGAAACAATCAGATAAAATAGCTACAATAACCTGAATGGTGTAATCGCAGGATTATGTGTGTAATTATTTGTAAAATTGAAGGCTGGTGATTTTTGGCTGTGATGCAATATTAAAGATTTTGCAGGCAACAGCAGGATACTTCAGATGAAATAGTGCTTGAATGGGGAAAAACATGAGAGTTAAACTATATTTAAATAATATCCAGGTTGCTACTTAAACTTAAAAAGGAATGGAAATCCAGAGTCAATAATCAATCTTCCAGTGCACTAGAATGAGTATGCCCCATTATTGAGGGGGTACAGCAGGATAGGGTAGTGGGATAAGTATTGATTAACAGACAGATTGTGCATGTTTAAAAGAGGTGGAAGGAACTAGTGTCCTGAATGGGGGCTAAACAGTCAAGGAGAAGGGCTTAGCCTGGGGAGGGCAAGGCATTGTTTGTAGGAACCTCCGTTTTGGAATGTTCTTTCTGCTGGAAAAGGAAGAGCTCTTGTTTGGCAAGTGGGCCAAATCCCCAACTCACTGTAGCAGGAGACTATCTGAGGAGATAAGAAACTGAGATCTGGCTGTGTTTGATGTTGAAGCATGATAAGCCATGCTGTTAGAGTCCGTGTGGTCTCCTGACTGCCACGTGGCAGGAAAGAGAAGCTTGGGCCCTGTTGCTTCCTCTGCACCCTTCAGCAGACACATTGGGAGCATGCTGCACCCTACCCATTCCTTCTGCCCTGCACCTCCTCCACAAAATGCCAGGGGGCTCTGAGTGGGATTGTGGATCCACCCAATCCCCTACAAGTTTGTGCCTCAGGCAATGGCCCTGTTTCAAATGGAAGTTCCCTACACTCTCAAGTTTAAAGGGACCTATTAAACACTTCATTTTTTAAAGAGCTTTTCTTAGCTATGCTGTAGCGCCAGTACATACTGTTGAGCTGCTCTGAACACTCCACTATTCTTTGGAGCAGTGCTCTGGAAATCTCAGTGAAGACCCACAGCAGGGGCTCACCCCATCAGCTGTGTGCCTTACGTCCATGATTCTCAACCTTTCCAGATGACTGTGCCCCTTTCAGGAGTCTGATTTGTCTTGCATACTCCAAGTTTCACTTCACTTAAAAACCACTTGCTTACAAAAAATCAGATATAAAAATACAAGAATCTCAACGCATTACTGAAAAATTGCTGACTTTCTCATTTTTTACATAATTGTATCAACAATCAATTGGAATATAAATATTGGATTTATATTTCAGTGTGATCCTTGAGCCTTTTTCCCCCTCAGTTATGAGCCTTGTCTGAAACCCAATCCCCACCGCCTGGGGCTGAAGCATGTAACTTACCTTTGCTGGGCTCCCTCTGGCATGGGGTCCTGGGCAACTGGCCCCTAATGCCAGGCCTGCACTTGCAACCCCCCATAACCCTCCCCACAACCCTCAAGTTGAGAAACATTGATTTAGATGAGTTCATGTACCCCCGGAAAACATATGCGTACTCCCAGGGGTACACGTACCCCGGCTGAGAACCACTGACCTACATTACAAGAGCAGGCCACTGTCATGGGATTTGTGGGTGGCTGTGGGGCAGGACTGGTTTATTGTTCTTGAGAGCAGGCTCAAGTACAGCAACTAATGAATTGACTTTTTATATTTGCACATCAACGAAAATGACTGAAACAACAGGTAGGTTATTCTCCTTACTGAAGATCCAGCCCCCAATAAGCTTCTTTCTTGAGACTGAAATATTCTATTTCAATGCTTTCTATTACATTTTAACCCAAGGTTATTGCTGCTCGGAGTGTATACAATGCCCTTTTTCAATCGCATCCAAACAATACGGCCATCTGTTTATGTACACAGGTCTTTTCTTCTATGCTTTTTGCTATTTTGTATCACTCTTCTTCTGTATGCAATTGTTTGGGATAAAATATGCAGTTATTAAAAAAAAAGTTATGTGATGTGCATTATTCTCTTGATAGGATTCGTCTGCAATGATTACCTTGAAAAAACAACTTCTTCTAAAGCTTTATAAGTGTTTGAAAGCGCAAGTTACCAACTGCTGAAACCATTCCTGTATGTATCATGAACCTGATGCTGATGTGGAAGGAACAGCCAACAATGCCAAAAAGCTTGCAAGGATGTAAGTCAAGGAAGGAATCTTAACATAAATCTAGTAACTGTCAGTCACAAATCTGTGAGCTGTTCAGTACACTGGGTTATCAAAGGGAATACTTCATACAGTACCTTGTCACTTGCATAACAGACCAAGGTTTAAGATCCATGGCCTTCAGACACTACCTGTGCGCATGCAATTTCCTAAAGGGAGGACAGTCTGCTCTTTATTTTACACTCTGTGGTATGGTGTGGAGAGGAGGTTTGGTCCCTGACTCTTTAGGAGTGCTGCTCCCAGGTGAGGACAATGATTTGGCCCGGAACTCCTCAGAGCACAGGGACTGCTTTTACGAATGGTCTCTGAACACCTATGCAGCCTGTCTCATTTCTCAGTGCATATGCCACAACGTGGCATCTGCTCAGACCCCTCACCAGAGACTTCAAAGGGCTTTACAAAATATTATCCATAGTTTACAAATAAACTGAGGCTAAATGGAGCCCAATTGGAGTTAGTAAAAAAAAACACACACACACACACCTTGGTCTCATCACTACTGGTCTTGTGTAGCATGAGAAAACATGCCCTTTCCATTAGAAAACAAATTTGTTTATGTTGAAATAACTATCAGAGGCTTATTGATGACAGAGGCCATGAGCTGAGGTCTGTATTGCCCACAGGAGGTTACTTTTTAAATCTAAGAGGCAGCAGTTTCCTTTATGAAAAACCAAGTCTCTATGTTTTGATCCCCCACCCACATCCAAACACCCCTGCCCCAGCCCAGAGTCCCCTCCCACACACCAACCCCCACCCCATCCCAGAACCTCCTCCTGTACCCAAACTCGCTCCCAGAACCCTCACCCCATCCTCTGCCCCAGCCTTGAACACCCTCCAGAGGCTCCACCCCCTCCCACAACACAACCCCCTACCCCAGCCCAGTGAAAGTGAGTGAGGGTGAGGCAGAGCAAGCAACAGAGGGAGTGGGATGGAGTGAGCAGGACAGGGCCTCAGGGGTTTTGGGTTTGTGTGATTAGACAGTTGGCCACTCCAGAGTCTGTCCTCCCTGGGCCTCTTCCTCTCTTCCCCCACCCCCTAGGGTCAGCTTAGTCCAAAGCCTTCCCCTAGTGGAGAAATCCAAACCAAAAGAAGTAAAAGGGAGTTACCAAGGTCCACAGGATACTTCCCTCTCTGCTTGTCTCTGGGGTGGATCCTCCTTTCCCTGAGGGAGGGCCCCTTTGGGCAACTGTGTCAGAACCTTACAGCTTCACTCCGGATTGTGGGCTTCAGGTTTGCTGACCTCCAGCTCTGCCACCCAAATGAACTAATTTCCTGCCTTTTAGTTCCTTCAGCAGATGGAACATTTGCTGCAGGTGTGGCAGGGCTCTCTCATCCCAAAACAATCCCTTAACCCCTTGTTGCCCAGGGTGGGGTCTGTACATCCCATCACACAGAGACTGTGTGGTGTGCTGGGAGGGGGTCTACCAGGGGCAGGGTATGTGCATAATGGCCCCAGGTGATGATGGAGGCTCATATGGTGATTTTAGACGTGCTGATCTCCACAGGTCTCCCAGATTGACTCTAACTAGTAGTACAGTACTTCGGCTGAAACAGCTTCAGCTGACAGAGAGAACCCTGCACTGTTTCTGTGTCACAAAAGCAGGCTATGCTTGCTGCAGCTTGTCAGGAACAGAAAACCTTGGCAACAGAGGGGTGAGAGAGAGGCAATATTCTGATTATTAAAGAAGATTGGGGACAGTGATAGAGCCATCAAGATATGGAGGGTAGGCAGCCGGCAGATGGCAAGGGAAACACAAGTCTGTAGCAAAGGGATTTGAAGTCAGCTTAGTAGAGATGGTTAGACCTGGAGCACAAAATCTTGCCTTGAACAGTCAGATTTCTTTGGTCAGCAAGTGTGTGATCATGCAATTGGTCATTTTGCTCAATAATAAATATAACAGATCCCGGATATCCACTCAATATATAGCAAACGCATTACATAAACATAGGTGTGGGCATTTTGAATGTATTATGCATGCACCACACTTGATATTTAGTGATATCCATGTGATAAACTACAAAGCTATGCCTAGTCCATAGAGCAATGGACAGAGATTCAGGAGACCTGCATTCTAGTGGCAGCTGTGCTACCAGCCTGTTATATGACCTTCGGCAACGCACTTCAGCGCTGTGCCTCAGTCTCTCTCTCTCTGAAATGGGGAGGATTCTGACTTCCTCTGTAAGGTGCTTTGAGATTTACAGATGAAAAGCGCTAGATAACAGGGAGGGATTATTTATTATTACTGGAAAGGATTTACAATAGGACATGGTACTTGCTCCAAGCTCTGATAGGTCCTCGGGTGAGACCTTTCATTCTAACCACTAATATATTTAGAAAAGCTATCTTAGGTAATGTGTCTGAAAGGTATTTCTTATAACTTTCCTCTCCCTCAGAGCACTGTAAAGTTGCATGAATGGTAATATAGGCAGCCTGTATCCTGAGCCACAGAAATATAAAAAGTAGTACCAAGCACTGTCTCTAAAACTCGCTGAAACACTCCCAAATTAATTCTTCCAAATATATGGCATGTATAGAACACACACTGATGTGCTGTGATGTAATGCTCTCGTTGGCACTCCCTTGGGACAACCTGTATACCTGGCCACTAGGGATGGGGTGCTCTTACCTTTATGAAGGACTAGGTTACCCAAGCTCAGTTGGGGATAAGATTTGCCAGACTGGTACATGAGCAGTCATCTGAGACATAATAAACTGGAACATCAGAGGTAGGAGGCTAGCTCTGGAAAGAGGCATAAAGACACTTGGAAGGGATAGGCAAGGTGTGGAGAAGTGCCCCCCAATCCTCCCAAGCACCATTGAGGGGGATGTGCCTTGCAAAAGGCACCAGCACCATGCGCTCCCACTGAGCATTGCTAGGTGGCACTCAGAACAGGGAAATGAGACCGGACTAGCAGCTGCTGCAGTTGCCACAGCTCAACAGTGGTGCCTGCCTGGTCTGCGTGAGTGGCTGCAGAAAGAAGCTGAGGGCAATGGGGTGGGGCGTGGGACTACTGCGGAGGGGACGACTGTGGAGCCTGGGGGAGGCAGTGGGGACCAGGGGTGGCAAGTAGGGGGCAAGTGGAGGCAGCAGAGGTTGGGGAAAATAGGGAGATGGGGGAAATACAGTGCAGGTCCCCTGAAACTATGACAACGATGTTTTTTCATTTTTTCTAAAGGTCCTAATCCAGCAGAGTATTTAAACATGCTTAAGTCTAAGCACTTGAACAGTTCCATTTATTTCAATGGGACTATTCACATGCCTATAATTGAACAAATGCTTAATGGTTTGCTGGACTGGGGCTTTAGTGTGTATATATTAATATGTTATAATAAATAATTAAGAACTGGGAAGTTGCATTATTAAACTTTGTAATATTAATAGCAAAAGTGGGTTAATTGTGAAGCTTTGATCCAAATTCAAGTTCCTGAACTTCAGATCCAAACCCAAGCCACTTCGCAAAAGTGTTGGGATTTGGAGTTCTGAACGGGCCCATCTTGAAAGTAAATCTGAGCTATGAAGTTGAAATCTGTCTCTTGAGTACCTGACCTGAACCCTGCTGCAAACCACCAGAACCTTTAAACTGTGCTTCCCTGTGATGAAGGTTGCCGGGGCTCAACCCTCCCTGTGGAGGAGGGGAGCCACACCGGCCTCGTTCTGTCCTCCGAGGGTCCAGTCCCTTGCACCCGCGCCCCACCGTCCGGGGACGTTCGGTCCCTATGGAGAGGACTGAGCACAGGCAAAGGCAACGAGGCCCAACCTTTGATGCAGGTGGGAACCAACAAACACAGTACAAACAGCTCTAGCCTTTGTGGAGCAGGGCAGAGCAGCGGTTAAGTCTATAGGGGCCCAGCCCTTGGGTTGGGCGGGGCACCAAACGCAGTACAAAAAGCTCGAGCCCTTGTGGAGCAGGGCAGAGCAGTGGTAACCACAATGGTCTCCTTAGGTCTGGGTGAAGGGGGTTCTGCCACCCGGCTACGGGTGGCAGGGGGAACGCAGGCCCACCCACTCCTCTGCGTTCCAGCCTGGGGCCCTAGTAGCGGCTGTCGCCGCTAGTGGCAGTCAGTGGGGATCCGAACCGAAACACACTGACAGAGCGATCAGGGGGATCCTGACCGAAGCACACGGCCATAGGCTCGGGGCCCTCTGCAGCCTGACTGTAGTCAGCTGCCCCTGGGCTACTTCCAATTTCCTCCTCGTTTCCTACCTGGTCCGCAGGGTCGCCCAGCACCATGGGCTCCTCCCAGTCAGGGCTGGGCGGCAGGTCTGGGAGTATCTCAGGGAAGGTGGGCCAGGTCTGGTCCGACGGCTCCTCGGGGCCGTAGCAAGGACGGGGTAGCTCTGGCAGCTCCTCGTCGTAGCGGCTGCGGGGTAGCTCTGGCAGCTCCTCGTCGTAGCGGCTGCGGGGTAGCTCTGGCAGCTCCTCGTCGTAGCGGACGTGGGGTAGCTCTGGCAGCTCCTCATTGTAGTGGACGCGGGGTAGCTCTGGCAGCTCCTCATTGTAGTGGACGCGGGGTAGCTCTGGCAGCTCCTCGTCGTAGCGGCTGCGGGGTAGCTCTGGCAGCTCCTCGTCATAGCGGCTGAGGGGTAGCTCTGGCAGCTCCTCGTCGTAGCGGACGTGGGGTAGCTCTGGCAGCTCCTCGTCGTAGCGGCTGCGGGGTAGCTCTGGCAGCTCCTCATTGTAGTGGACGCGGGGTAGCTCTGGCAGCTCCTGGTACCGGCCTTGGGCCTCAGCAGCCTCCCAGTGACGAGAGCCAGCAGGCACGTCTGCTCCCGGCAGCAGCTGGGGCCTGACTGAAGGCTGAGGCCCGGCTTTTATCCTTCCGGGTCGCCGCCTGACCCTCTGAGAGGCGGGACTTCCGCCCAGCGGTTCCGCCCTGGGGGATGATTGACGGGGCTCAACCCTCCCTGTGGAGGAGGGGAGCCACCCCGCCTCGCTACATTCCCCTTCCCCCTGCCATCAGCAGTTACCAGTCACCTCTGCTGGAAGGTAAAACACAGCACCAGTGTGAATGAAGGCTTTCTATAATCTGTGCAGATGATACATATTATGGTACCTGCTCAATAGTTGGAATGACATACATCTTATTGTTTTACCCCAACTCGTCTGGAACCCCTTTTTTAATTGTGTTTTTCATATAAGCCAACCCAGCTGCTTGGTCTTGACAACACAACAAAGAAACCTGAGCATCCCAAATGCGAAATGAACCCAACACACCACCTGGCTTTAGCTATTATCACAATAACATCTCTTCATTTCTATAAACTCTTCCCATTCAAGTGTCCGTTCACTGAAAGTGAGGCAATACACTGTGAACATGCAGTGTCTGCTGAATCTTTATCAGTAGTTATATGTTGGCGCCTGGTTAAAGATTATGAGCTCTCTTGATCTTTGTCTTAGCTTTCCATTACTTTTAGTAATAGTTTGTCTCTCTTTTTAGTCATCGTGACTAACACTTTACAGGTAATCTGTAGCTGAAGTTAGTAGCAGATCAGATATTTTGAAAGCAACTAACCAGCAGGTCTGAGAAACATTGGGGTTTAGGGGGGAGTTGATATATTTATCGACTGGGAATTTTATTGCATAGCTTCCTTGTTGCAGAATCTAAGCTTCAGACAAAATCGCTCATCTCAACACACAAATATCAGGCCTGATTCTGATATCCTTCTAGCAATGAACATATCCAGCATGACTGAGCCCACTGAATTCAATGGGAATGCTCTTGAAGACACATGAGCAAAGAAACTGAAATCTGGTCCATTGATATGCTAATTTTGGTGTCTCTTAACTTTTGAAAAACAAACTTCTGCAATCTTTCTTGATGAAACTGTCTTCAGACACTGCCTTTTCTTATGTGGTCTCCACTTTTTTAAAATATAAACAAATTTCTTATTGTGTCCTGCTTATGGCAAGGTAGAAATGTTCCTTACATTATAGGAATTGCATACAAGCTTCATGTAATCATCATGAAAGCACTTCTCTACTTCCACTGAAATTATGTGACATTCTAGGGCATATATATGTAGGAATAGCATATTATTGCAGAATGGAGCCTTTAATCCCTTCACTGTATAGTTTGCAGTAAACATAAACAATGACACTCTTACTGTAGCTGACTGATGTTCCAAAACTATTGTGTGTTTAATGGCCTAGCAAAATCTTTTCAGGAGTTGGGTTATTGATTTTTATTAATCCTACCAATATTTTTTTTGGAATAAGTCTAAGAGGACATGGATAGGTCTTAGATTAGTTTACAAATCCTCCTGGAATCTTAGCATTATCCTCTAGGAACTGATCCAATGGAGTCTTTCCCTTGAGTCAACTTTTCGATTCAGGCTCTTAGAACACATAGAATGACACAGTTAGCTATGCAATGCTTTGGAAGAGAGTGTTTGCTTATTTCCCTCCCCCCTCCCCCAAGCTATTAAAAAAACTAGTATAAATATATATATTTAGAAATGCTTCACAAAAAAAACCATAAAATATTTTCATTATTGCAATATTACAGATACAACTTTGTAGCTTTCCTCTGGGAATACTTTAAAAATAGCTTTACTCTCCCTTACATTGCCTCTAGAAATCCTTTGGAGAATCAGTGTGGGATTCTCAATAATATCTTAGCAGTACTTATCTGTGGTATAGCACACTATTAAAATCCTCAAACACTGACATAAAGCCTAATTCATAAAAAGAAAAAAGAAAAAAAAAAGGCTGGTTTTCCTAAGGCTTCACTGTAGGTACTGCAATGCAGTAATCTGCGCTTGGCGTAAATTATGCTTAAGCTACTGTTTCTCTCACTTTGTGAGTGGTCACTTCTCCCTGATACATCATAAGAATGCACAATGCCAGCAAGGGAACATCCGTGCTTGTAAGGTTGTGATATGACAAAGAAACCTGGAAGAAGAACGCTCAGCTTCTCCCACACTGTTTCTTTCTCCACTCATGTATTAAGGTCATCAGTTAAATGAAGGGCACAGAAATGTCAAGTTATTAGCACAAACATCAAGTGCTTATGAATGGTGAAGCCATTCTGTGTTTCCCATCAGAGTCTGATTTTTTTTTCCAATTTGAAAGAGGTGTTGGACCTTTAAAGGCAATAAATAAATAAATAGGTAGTGATGTGGCTAGTAGGCATACAGAACCACTGCTGAAAGGGTAGAGTAACTTCCCAAACCGCCCTAGTGCATTATGCTTGGGGAAAGCCCTGGGAAAGGTTACAAAACTGAAGACATTATCATTCAGTAGGCCCTGTCTTTATACTCAGCAAGTGACCAGGGCTAAGAACTCATCATGATATATCCATGCAGGTAAAATATTTTGGTACCGGACTTTTTAAAAGCAGCAACTAGCCAAATAAAACGGTAGGATATTCCATAAACAAGAACTTACTCCGACAGAGTTTATAATGAAGAGTCCCAAACTCCTGTCTTTCCTCCAATAGAATCCTTGAAATGATAAAATACCTGACTAGGCTGTGGGTATATTTATAACAAGAAGAACAACAGCAATCAATAACAGACATTTGTATTTGTCTCCTGTCAAATTCCCCTTGGCTATACAGGAGACATGAATGATGAGACTTGGATAAGAACCCTGACAATTGATGGCTGTGAAGAATTCTCTGTTTCCTTCCTTTCTTCCCTGTTCTCTGATCTTTCTTAAAATTCGCAATCATCAAGAACCCTTCCTGAGTGAGGGTTCACTAACACTATAAAACTTCTAACATCTTTACTTTTCTACAGGGTTTTTCTTTGATCCTGCTTTGGATAGAATTCTTTTATGTGCATATCAAGAGTGAGAGAAACCTTGGTTCTCCTGTTGCAAATGTCAGCAGTATCTAGCAGGCGTTATATAGCAATCGGAACTCTGTTAGATGCTGGCTTCCTCTCCTCCATTGTATCTAAAACAAACCACTCATTATCACTTTTAAGATGCTTCTGAGTTAAGGCTTTGTATACACTAGACACTTGTGTCAGTATAACTACATTGCTCATACTTTGACCTTGCAACTACTTGCATCCACAAAAATGGCGGCTTAGATAGGACTCCCATTTGACCTCAAAGGGGCTTTCAAATATTTGATTGCAGGTTAACTTAGGGCTTGGCTACACTTACAGATGTAGAGCGCTGGGAGTTAAACCAGCCTTTGGAGACCGCAACAGGGAAAATGCTGCCGAGTGTTTTCACTCTCAGCTGGAAGCACACTGGCATGGCCACATTAGCAGCTCTTGCAATGCCACAAAGAGCAGCACATTGTTGTAGCTATCCCAGCATTCAAGTGATTGCAATGTGCTTTTCAAATGCGCGGGGTGGGGTGGAGTGGAGTGTGACAGGGAGTGTGTTGTATGTCTCTGGGGGGAGAGAGAGTGGGTTTTTGTGTTGAGAGTGCATCAGCACGCTGTCTTGTAAGTTGAGACTCCTCTCCCCCTTGCCTCTCTCTCACACACTCACAGCAAGCAACATTCCACACTAATGGCTTGCTATGTCCCAGAGCAGATAAGCATGCCGGCTGTCAGAAATGGAGCTTTGAAAGGGGATATCTGCATTCCTACAGCTGATTCCAAAACAATGACATGAGTGGCCACTTGACTTAAGAGAATTATGGGATGTTTCTGGAGGCCTATCAAAGCTCAGTAATGCAACACCTCGTTCACACTGACGCTGGGGTGTTTCAGCTGAGGCACAACAAGCGTTATACTTCTCGTGGATGTGGATTACCAGCCGTGCTCCAGTTGCAGAATCCAGGCCATATAAGTGCCTTGCCAGTGTGGATGGGTTGGGAGTTAGGGTACCTGGGGCTGCTTGAATGCGCTCTAATGTGCAAGTGTAGTCAAGCCCTTAATTTCAAGGGATACTTTTAAAACAGGCATAGTAACATTTATTAAAACTTCTGATTTGTTTCAAGTGATTTCTAAAATTTAAAGTTAATATCTAGTAAAGAATCAAGACAAGTTTTTGAGTTTGAAAGGAATAGAAAGAGCTTATCATTGTAAAGGCTTAAAAAGGACCCAATCCTTCTCCTATCTAAGTCAGGAGGAGTGTTAATATTGACTTCGTATGTGAGAATGAGCCCTTAATTTAACATGTCTGCTCTGGAAACCCGTAATACTGGACAAGAGTTCAATCTAAAACAAAGGTGCAGTCTTCTCTGCTTCCACTGTGTGAAAACAATGACTCAATGTGGATACCATACAACTAGAATTCTTCTTGATGCATTCTTGTATAATAGGGATGCTCAATTCATGACTGACACTAAATCCAAACTAACCTGAGGAGGTATGAAAAATCTCTTTCTGCAATCATTAAATACCTTCTTGTGAAGCCTCACCACAGGAATGTATTACTTGTTAGCCAGACGGCTGATATTGTTGAAGATTCTGGCATTATCAGTACCAAATCAGTTTTTAATGTGTTTTGGCTATCATTTTTACATATGCATGGAAGGCACTCTTTCAACTGCTTTAATATAATTTTTGAATCTACATTAATTAGGAAAATTAGCCTAAAACTGCTGCAATATAGGGACCTCAGCCAGGTTTTCCCAATTAGATTATCATAGCCTGTATAAAAAGCCATAGAAAGCTAATTAGATTCAAATTCATGAGATTTCTAATTTCGTGGCTAAATGCTCTAAAAATTAAACTGGGAACCCACTGATACCTGGAGTATTTTAGGGGCTTCGAACACTCAGTGTCTTTTTAAATTACTTTTATATTAGTAATAGTTTTTTGAAGACTATATTGTACCTTTGGTCTAGAGAGGGCCTTCAAGAAACCAGAAAGGACTCTAAAGTTGCCATAGAACCTGAAACTTAGTAAGACTTTATAATATTTCATAAAGATGCATGCCAGTGTCTTTATTGGGCATTGAGTTTATGTAGTCTATTTCTGAATCTACTTATTTGGCTTTATGTAGGTGGTGGAAAGCAAAGGCGACGTGTGGAGGGGGATGTGGGGTCAGATTTTCTGCTTGGCTTACACTAAGCATGCTCACATGGACTGAGCATGCTCAGTAACACTGCTGAAGCTGGCTGCCCTCACTCTACCCCTCCCCCCCTCTTTGCAGGCATGGGTTGTCTCTGGTGAAAGGAGGCATACTTACTTGTATATAGCCTAATGGACAGCAGGAAAAAGGAATCACCTGGTGACTGGGCTATAATCAAATTATACTGAACTCTTATATTAACTATGTTCATGTAATGTATCCTTGCTTTTGGACTGTATAGGCCAAATTCTCCATTCACTCCAGTTTTATGCTTGCATTTCCACTGTCTTCACTCAATTACTATTGATTCTTATCGATAAATGAAGGCTTGTCAGGATAGAGATTTAGTGCATGTAAACGTAGGTGTAAATCTACACAGCCCCTGCACGCTATGAACTAATTGGTTATGTGGACCCTATTCCTGTATGTTAAATGTTCCCTAGTGCACTTTGATCTACTCCTGTTTTGAGATTTAAACCCCAGCATTCTACACCTTAACTCTGCAGGTCCTGTGCATATGTTGTAGATAGTGTATTGATCTGACACCAAAAAAGAATTCAAAGATAAGTTGTTTGGCATTTTGTTTCTTTTCTTAAAAGATTCCTACCTAATTCTCCTTTCTGGTGTTTTCAAAGCTTACAATACAGTACCAAAAGAATAAGAAGGAGTCATGTCAACACAGGAAAAGGGATTCACTTCCTAGTTCTGTTTTGGAGTAAAAATGATCTTGAAAATAAGCACGTTTAGGCACTATCTTGTTACAGGCAGTGGATCCTGTTCTGAATTCTGCTTCTGTCTGAATGTGACCAGGATGTGTGGGAGACAATGGCATCTAGAACACTTGAGTGTTTAATGCATCCTGGCTAAGATTATAAATCAGTTGTTCTTGTAAGTTTATTGTTCCCTGTACATTCTGTTAATTGTACTTCTGTACTTTGTCCCAGATCTCCTTATGCATGATACATCTCTGTTCTATAACTACCTCCATCCCATTCCCACCACATAGTTATTCTAGGGCAGACTGCAATGATTTATATTTGACGAGAGTTTAAAACATTCAGTACCTTGCTAAACACAACTCACCAAAATTCAGCCCACTATCAATAATAGAGCTGAGTATTGTGCTGAGGATATAAATAGTTTAGAAACTCTTGAAGGCTAAAGCCTTTCTACCGTGTTAAGAGTATTGGTCAAAGTCTCTTGTGTATCAAAAAAAAGTGACTTGACATGTTTATTGTTTACCATTTCTACCCATAGTGTCAATCAGGAAGTAGGGGTGCTTTGTACAGAGTGCTATACAATAATAGTCCCTACAAATATGGTGGCTGCCATCTTGATGAACACAACTGTAGACTGAATCAGGGACATCCAGACCTAAAAGCTAGATTGAGTTACAAAACCAGATTTACTAGCTGAGAATTTTAACAGCCTTATGTCCTCTCTGTCAGGCATAGAGGTGCACATGACGCAGACTGATGGATTGTACATTTGAGCAGTCTCATTAAATTAATGGAATATATGGTCCTTGCCCTGAACAGTTTACAATCTGAGTATCAGATTAGCAATTAATGTGAATTTCCCTTCCCTTACTATTTACCGTTTAAATGGTCAGAAGGAAACCAATTGACAGGTGGTAAGGATGTCACTGCTTGAAAGGATTTACAAATCTAAAGCTAATATTAGCTTTTAAAAATGTATTAGCTGGGAGACTCATTTTACTCTATATCCCAGAGCACGTCATAGTAAATATTTGACTTTTATTACCTTTAAGTGAAATTAAACACCAGTGCTCAATTCTAAGAAACTCTGCACCTTCACAAAGATGGAATTTGCTGTTTGAAATTGCAAGCCAATAACTCCAAAGCTTCTGACATACTGCAACTTTTTCTTTAAAGTCCTTTTATAAAGCTCCAAGAAGGTAGCTGCTCAGAATAAAAAGTCCTTAATACTGTTTGTGTTATGAGGAAATGAAACCAAATGTACTGCCTAAGTATTAAGTCTTGCTGGCCTGGTGGAGATGATCTCTTTCACGCATGGAGGCTTAAGATCATCTGCTCTCCAAAGAACTTCATCGTTTTGAACCAATGATGTGTTCAGATTATGAAAGAGAATGCTGTTTTTTGCATAGACTCTTGCGACCTAGCTGCCGTTGACTTTAACCATTGATGGTGCTATACCGATTATATTTCCACTAGAAACTTTTTTTTCAGCATTACTAGTGAGGAAAAGTGATATTGTGGCCCAAAATATATGGTAGAAGAGGTGTGAACCCTTTGATCCATGTAAAACTATAGAAGTGGCAAAATAGTAGACTGATAGGGTTCAAAGTGAACACAACAGTCATGTAGTCTAACCCCTTGCCAAGATGCAAAATAGAAAACTCACTTTAAAAATAACATACCCCAGGATGCTTTAAAATGTGTACATTTATTGTACACATCCCCAGAGACCCCCGCAATCTATGGGTCTGAAGCTACATTGAAATCCACATTGGCACAGGATAGGAGTGAAGATGATGTATGGGGATGGTTATGACTCTCTTATTCTCAAGCCTCAGCTTCTCAAGACCCAGCCACAGTGTGAGCCTAGGGGCTGCTCTAAGTTACTGCTCCTGGATTTGCTCCCTGCTAGCTGAGAATTTGCAGAGCTGTGATGGTTGGGGTGAGGGAGAGGAACAAGCAAAGTCTTTTGCTCCATCCACACAAGCACACTATTTGCTGGCCAGCACAATTGAGCCAGTATGGACGGCTGTTGTCTTTGCTGCTGGTTACTTCCACTCTTCTCATGGAGCAAGAAGAGTAATTCCTCCTGGAGCTACTACTGAAGTGGTGCAGTTTATGTATCAGCCCTTTCTCAAGACTGCGCCCAAATGCACCATCTAGCTCTGCACCTGAATTGGCACATGGATTCTGCTTCTGTAGTTGCTGTGATGCTTCCCCATACCCCACAAAAAAGAGTCTGAAAACTTAACAGGGAGACAGGGGGATCCTGTTTGTGAGCTTTAGTACTGGGGCTTTAGCATCATCACTCTTTAAACCTTGGTCAGGGCACACACAAAAATCCATCCCTTAGAATATTCAGCCAGGTGTATACTTAGAACTTCTGTCAGTATAATAATGTGGCTTAGGTGTGTGAGTATTCGGTTTTGGGGTGATGTTTTTTATATTGGCAAAAGCCCCAGTGAAGATAGTTACACAAGCCAAAAAAGCTGCGTTCAGAGGTCTTTTAGAACAGATAGCATTCTGCAGCTTTGGCTTTTCACAAAGATAATATTGTAGCAGCCATAAGACCATAAGAGCAGCCATACTGGGTCAGACCAAAGGTCCATCTAGCCCAGTATCCTGTCTTTCAACAGTGGCCAATGTCAGGTGCCCCAGAGGAAATGAACAGAACAGGTAATCATCAAGTGATCCATCCCCTGTCACCCATCCCCATTCAGAAGCTAGGGACACCATCCCTGCCCATCCCGGCTAATAACCATTGATGAACCTGTCTTCCATGAACTTATCTAGTTCTTTTATACTAAAACTGCTATAGTCTTGGCCTTCACAATGTCCTCTGGCAAGGAATTCCACAGGTTGACTGTGCGTTGTGTGAAAAATACTTCCTTTTGTTTGTTTTAAAACTGTTGCCTATTAGTTTCATTTGCTGACCCCTCATTCTTGTATTATGAGAAGGAGTAAATAACACTTCCTTATTTATTTTTGCCACACCTGTAATGATTTTATAGACCTCTATCATATCCTCCCTTAGTTGTATCTTTTCCAAGATGAAAAGTCCCAGTCTTACTAATCTCTCCTCATATGGAAGCCATTCCATACCCTTAATCATTTTTGTTGCCCTTTTCTGAACCTTTTCTAATTCCAATATATCTTTTTTGAGATGGGGTAAACACATCTGCATGCAGTTTTCAAGATGTGAGTGTACTATGGATTTATATAGAGGTAGTATGATATTTTCTGTCTTATTATCTAAACATGACCCAAACCATAGCTAGAGCCCTGCATGGACACAAATTTGTATCCACATCCGATCTGCAAACATGGTCCTCAAATATAAAGAGGATAGTTGCAGATTTGCACACAACTCCTTCTCCAGAAATAATTACTTTTACCATTGTCCAAAACCTCCTGCATGCTAAACTGCATTTTACTGAAAGTTTCCTTACAAAAAAAGTTGACTTCTCCCTTGAAATTTAATTAAAAATAAAACACAAGCAATGCCCTGAGCTATTCTGCATCCTCAGAACTCTGCACACATATCTGCTTCTGTCAAAGAGCTGTCCATCGGGAGAGTCTGCATCTATTCCCTTGACAGCCCTACAAAATATTCTTTCACTTGCCCCTATTTTATTTGATGCCAGTAACGGACTTGCATTACTTATCCAGCCACATCTCCTATACAATGGAATTTCATTCATTTTAAACAGATGATCCCTTTATCAATCCTCCTTCCCAACAGAGTAATTATATCTTTGTGGTGTTTTAGTTAGAAGGAGAAGCCAAATTCTGCTTATGGTCATGATAGAATTACAATCCAACCCCTGTAGGTCAAGATAATTCATGCAGGCAGAATAAGCATTGGATGGCATTGGAATCCATCCACAATGAGTCCACTGGCTTCAGGAAGAATAAATCACTCTCCCTAAGCTATGATCTAGCTCAGATTTATTGATGATGGTAATCTTTTGTCATTAAACATTGCCTTTATTTTGGGGGTGGAAAGGAAGGAAGGAAAAGGGAGCTAAATCAGGTGATAGTGCCAAAGCTGCCATTCCACTGCCTGAGATTTTTGCAGTTTTTTGAGCCTCTTAAATTTGATTGTAGGCGTGTGTATAGTCATTGACTTATAATACCCTCTGGTAGTGAGTGAGCCTGGAGGAGGGGAGGTGTACACAAATTCTTTGAAATCTAAGGCTTCCTTTGATACTACTGAGTGTAAGGTGATGTTGCATCTGGAGCCCCAGACAGGGATAGAAGCTGCTTTGGGTGTCTTTTTCTTTCTCCAGGAAGTTTCAGGAAGTTGTATTTGGTGGTTGTTTCTCCATCCTAGCGTTCGTGATGCTGCTATTACAGTTCGTGAGGTGGTTTGGAGTGCAGTGCCATCAATACGCTTTCACTTGTATCTAAATCTTCACATCACAGGACACAGATAATGCCAAGTGATTCTTGCTTGGATGAGTTACCCAGCTGAGGGTTAGCCTAGGTAAGACACTGGGTGGTAATGGGCTGTGTGGAGACAGAAACCAAGCCAAGGAAACATGAACCATTTAGGAGACTTTCCTGCTTCTGAATTACACAGGGGAAGTGCCTCCTGCATGTCTAGAAAACTATAGGCTTTGTCGGCCCTGGAGACTGACCTTTCTTTTTCATTGTGGACCTTCATGCTTTCTGTCATCTGTACTCTACTCCCATGCAAGAGTGGCTATTAAAAGTCATAGCTTGTCAAAGTTCATGCATTGCAATAAGTAATACCATGATTATTGCCCTTTTTCTCCATGCATGGAGGCATATTGCAGCACTTTTCCACCACAATGTGGAAATTTTGTTGGCATATTATTACTCTTTAAAGCGGAGCTTTTCAGATCAATGCAAAGAGTTACAGAGAAATAGTCACTAAACCTGACCCAACTACTCCTTGCCATTAGTGAATGAACAGGAGAACAAACGGCAGTTGTGTTAGTGCTAGTTCCATTGATAGGATAAAACCACATTTCAATATTTTCTATTTTTAGGACAATCAGTGAAGGTTTTTGTCACCAGTATTTCAACAGCTACATTTCATGGATCACTTTTTCCATCTATTACATGTTTCATAACATCTAACTACAACACATAAATGGGTTTAGTCCTTTAAGGGCTTGTCTACACAGCACATTGCTGTGTGGCAAGCCAGGGTGTGACTCTGCAGCACATCAGCTTGTCATGCAGTAACATCTCATGTGGACATTGCTACAGCACACTGAAAGTCCTTGTGACAGGGTGTATCTACTCTGCACTTTCCCATCTAGGGTTAACTGCACTCTATGGGCTAAGGAGCCCAATCCCCTTCACCCTTGCTGGGCATGCTCCGACTGGAGACAGGGTATAATAGGGAGCAGCTCAGCTCAGTCCAGGCTGACTGGGGACGAGAGTAGATGTGTACTATGAGCTTCTGCCTTAGAATGCAGAAGCCGACTGTGCTCAGGCCCCTGCAGAGAACCAGCCAACCCTAAGGCCAGCGAGAAGAGACTATGGAAGATGGGAGGGTGCCGCCACTGGAAATAAGAGTAAGAAGCATCCCAGAGAACAGGACTGTAGTAGTGAGATTGAGTCTGAACACAGGACTACCAGTTCTTCAGGGCCTTGGGTCAGGAGTCGGGGGAGTAGGGTGGGCCTGGGTCCCTCAACCCGCACTGCACCCACCACAGTGTGAAGTCAACAGCCAAAGGAGTGGGCTGTACTGCCAAAGGGCAGCTGTGCTGCCTCTGGCTGCAGGGCCCCCACTGCCCTGCACCCAGGGGTAGCTGCACTCACTCCAGGACACCCAGCCTTAAAGAAGGAGACCAGGCCCCCTTTATCTGGGGACAAGGAACAGCCCAGGGAATCCTTGCCACTTGAACCGAAACCCTCAAACTTTTGTCTCCAAGCCCAACCCCCATGTTGGGGTGTATCTAACCCAGGACAGTCCCCAACTGCAGATTCCCACTCTGGTTTGCAACTTATTAACTTACTGTATTCAAAAGCCTTATAACTTGCAGGGCTGGCTCCAGGCACCAGCTTAGCAAGTAGGTGCTTGGGGCAGCCAAGGGGAAGGAGCGACACATCGGGCTCTTTGGATGCAACACGGCAGTGGGTCCCTCAGTCCCTCTCAGGGGGAAGGACCTGCCGCAAATTGCCGCCAAAGAAGAAAGTGGCACAGTGGAGCAACTGCCAATAGCTATCACGGCATTTTTTAATTTTTATTTAATTTTATTTTTGCCACTTGAGGCAGCAAAAACCCTAGAGCTGGCCCTGATAACTTGTTGAGAAGCACAAAGGAAACCTGTAACAAAGCAAGGAACTGAACTCAAATCTTCAAGAATCCCAGGCTAGCACCCTAATCACTTAACAGTCCTTCATTTTAATAGACTTCAGCTGGAGTTCCAACAATAGGACCAGCAACAACTATTCATAAGGGATAATTAGTCTTCAGGGTCTTTAATTAGTATTTGTTTCCAAAATGTGGTGAGCTGTAAGCTTCTCAGTGGAGGCCATCCTATTTGTCTGACATACTCCCAGCTATGAAACACAAACTCTTGATTTCCCCAGTAAGACCAATCTAACGGAAGAGGAGCACTGTACCATTTTGCAGTGCTTTATTGACCATGCCACAAGAGACGAGTGAGTTTTCCTTTGCACAGGTTCCTGGCAGAGAATAAAATATTTTTTTGAGCCTTTCAGTTCTCTCAGTAATACACTGCTGTCAGATCCAAAACTTAACTCTTAGCTCAGCAACGTTTTTTTGCTGCTAACACCACACAGTGAAGGTATATGTCTAAAACATCTATATAGCTTTATATGCACTTGCAGTGTTAAAATCACTTTCTTTCTTGTTATCGGGTACCTCTTTATACCTTTAATTAAAATAGTCTATCACTGCTCTGACACTAATGGTATCTTTTGATACGGCTTTTGCCTTCAGAAACATAACATCTCATTTGTCAATCAGCAACAACTAAAAGTGTCCTCGATAGAAAAGACAATGAACTGCACATCACCCCAACCTATAGATTAAACTTTCAGGCACATGCTACCTGGCAGAAAAAAATTAAGGTCATGTCTATGTTACAAACTTAGTCTTGATAAAGGCTTGGCTTTTGTGAGTTTAGCATTATGGGTTTTGGTTTTTTAACATAACACCTTCTAACATAATTTATATGGGGCAGCTGCTCAGGTAGTGTAAATGAAAACACTTCAGTGGAGCTATGCCAAGTAACAACAGAGGAGGATATGGCCCACAATTTTCAGAATAGTTGTAGTGGATTAGCATCATGGTGGTGGTGGTGGGAAACTGTACTTTTGCAGGTGTGTTTTGGCATTTTATTGTTAACACTGATTCCTTATGACAAAGTGACAAATTCATTGCTGTAAGGTTACAGTATGAACATGACCACAAGCCTTCCATAACCTGTGGCTTGCCTGCCAAGGAACGCTCTGTAGCCTGGAAACATGATGGGTTTTTTTAACGACTTACTGAAGACTTTTTGCTTTGAAGCCAAACACTAGATTATTTTAAACAATATTCTTGTCCATTTACAAGTACAGGAGTCAGTAGAAAGAACAACACCAGAGGCCAAGACATATCCTGCACCATTAACTTGTGCAAACAAAGAGCCGAAAGGAAAGACAGAAAGTGTGTGTGTATGGGGGTGGGGGGAGAATTGGAAATTAAGGCCATGATTCAGGAAAGCATTTAGGTATGTGTTACATTTAAGCAGCTATCAATGTGAGACTACTCCTGCTTAAGTGCTTTCCTGAATTTGGGCATATGATGGAGTAGATAAATGCTGCACCAGCTAAGGAGGGATTAAATAGTAGCTGTTGCCTCAGTTAATCCTACCCTGCTATACCTGTGCTTAGTCTCAGATTTCAGAGGAGGAAGCCCAACTGTTAAAGGCTGTTAATGAAGGAGCATAGACAGGCTGCTCTTCTGTGGGGCAAGGACCTCTGTCTTGGACCAGGGATTCTGACGTAGCCTGTTGGAGCCTCTCGGATGAGGGTAGGTCTGTTCTCTCTGATTAGAGAAGAGCTGTTCTTAACTAGGGTGGATGATAAACTGCAGTAGCTGGGGGCCCACCTGTGAGGAAGGAGAATGAAGCCTGGACTGAGGATTCTTTTACTTTGTAAGGTTCTTGGACATGGAGTAAGTTACTCTCTTAAACCAGAAGGGGTTGAATGCTGTGGCGTGGCTGGAGGGCCAAGTCATCTCTGTGGCTGGGATGGGGTGAAGAGCGTTGGGAGAAAAGGAACTCCTTGCTTAAAGTCATCACAGTTAACGTTGTTTCGATATTAAGTTGCTGATCAATGAGGGAACATGCTTGTTTAAAGTTGTGAAATGCTCCCTTCTAATGTCATTTGGCAGCCTCCTGTTTTGTCCACTGCTTGCAGGAAGAGCAGCCCGTTGCAGCTAGCTGGTGGGTGGTTGGAACCAAGGTGGACCAGCAGCCCCCCATCAGCTTCCCCTATCAGCTCCCCACACCCCTATGTTCCCTGTGCAACAGCTGTCCCTTCCCCCACTGCCATGTGCTGCTCCTGCCCTCTGCCTTGGAGCTGGTCCCAGAGACTCCTACTTGCTGTATGGGAGAAGGAGGGAAAAGTGGGACTAATGTCAGGGTGTCTCCCCCTCCCCCCTGCTCCTGCACTCTGCTTACCCCATATTCCATAGAGCAAGGGGGACACAGGACAGACAGAGGGAGCTTCTAGGCAGTAGCTGCCTTCTCAGGTCTCAGCAAGCTGATTTAATTAACAAGGCAATGTACTTAAGTCTGGGGTCAGCTACTTAAAGGGGAAATGCCCATTTTTTCTCTCACACACGGAGTGTGTCTCTCTGTCTGCCCTCCCTCCTTTCCTGCTGCCTTGTAGAGTGTTGTGAGAGTTAACCCTTGAGGACTCAGTCAATTGCTAGATCATTTAGTAGTAAGGCATTCCCTGGGAAATATCCCATCCTCTGACTCCTCTACCTCAACCAAGCTTCACAATCATCATCACTGTGTACCGGTATTAAATTGTTTAAAACTTATACTACGTGTGTATACATATATATAGTCTTTTGTCCGGTGAAAAAAAAATTTCCCTGGAAACTAACCCCCTCATTTACATTAATTTTTATGTGGAAATTGGATTCGCTTAACATTGTTTTGCTTAAAGTCGCATTTTTCAGGAACATACTACAATGTTAAGTGAGGAGATCCTGTATTGAGACAAAGTCCCTTGAAACATGGTACCTGTCACAAGGCGGTGCTCAGGGACAAAGAAACCACCACAGAGCCTCAATATGTTTGGTGTTGATGTATATTATGTGGAAGCTCTGGTGCATCTAGCAATGGCCACCACTAGACAAGACATTGTACTAGATAGATAATTGGTCAGTGCAGCATGATTTAATCCTGTTTCTGTGAAACTTCTATCGAACTACAATGTGAAAATGATGAATCCTTAACTATAACCTTGCCAACCTGTTGTGTGTGTGTGTGTGTAAATTTGTTCTTGATGACGTATAGCAGTCTGTAGTTCATTAAGAAACACACTTCAAGGGGAAATAGATGTCTTAAAAAGTTATCATTATAAAAGGTATATTATATTAGCCATATAATTAAAGACACTTTTAAAATGAGGTACAGAATTGGTTTGGGAGGAATTCTAGACCTACACTGAATTGGCTGTCTGCATAAATAATCTGCTTTGCTTCTGGTGGGATGCTTCTGCCGAAGTCAAAAGCCTTTATATAGATTTCATGGGATTTACCAAGCCCTGGAGGTCTCTGAGCTCCATCAGAAAGGACGGATCCATGATATAGTGAATCGCAGACCCTAGATGAGGAGAATTACACTTTAAAATTGGATCTTGCCAAAAGTTTCCTATAATTAATTATTATTTAGCTTTGTTAATTATTGTTTAGCTTTGTTGTTTCCTATACGAAAAGGACTATTTTACTGGATACTCTCAGAAGTTCATGGGAAGAAGCACAGTTTTTGCTACCAAAATTGAAGATATCTCAAACATGGTGTTTTAGCCATCACATTTTTCAAGGTGCAGTTCACTCAGGACTGGTGCAAGGCTCTCTATGCTACTTCAGCCCTGCATAGTAGCTATGCAAGGGGTCCACTCATCAGCCACAGACATGTCAGTGATACCCTGTGCACCACAGAGAAAGATGTGGGTGCCAGCTCTGTATACATGAGCATGGAAGGCCAAACTGGGACATATGATAGGTTGAGATGGTGCATTGATGTTGATCTGGTGGCCAGTTTACCCAGTGTATGCCTGGCACAGGTATAGAGGGGTTGGCCTGTTATTCCAGCTCTCAGAATGGCAGAGTAGGAGGCGCTATCACTGCAGCCAACACCCTAGCCCAGGGTCATCAAGTGCATTTCATGCCCCACAATTGCTCTGCTCTCCACACAGATAGAGCAGGAATACATGCACTCCATCCAGATCGATCACGTCCCTCAATATGCTGGCTATGCCCCTACTTATACAGCCCAAAATGCCATTAGCCTTCTTGCTAATAAGGGCACACTGTTGACTCAAATCCAGCTTTTAGTCCACTGTAACCCCTAGGTTCTTTTCTGCAGAACTGTTGCCTAACCTTTCAATCCCTAGTCTGTGGCAAGTGCATGGGATTCTTCTATCCTAAGACCAGGACTCTGCATTTGTCCTTGTTGAACCTCATCAGATTTATTTTTGCCCTCTGTATCCTATCCCTTACGCTCCAGTATATCAACCACTCCTCCCAGCTTAGTGTCATCTGCAAACCCACTGAGGGTGCAGTCCACGTCATCGTCCAGATCATTAATGAAGATATTGAACAAAACCGGCTCCAGGACTGACCCTTGGGGCACTCCACTTGATACTGACTGCCAATTAGACATGGAGCCATTGATCACTACCTGTTGAGCCCAACGATCTAGCCAGATTTCTACCCACCTTATAGTCCATTCATCCAGCCCATACTTCTTAAATTGCTGGCAAGAATACTGTGGGAGACCATATCAAAAGCTTGGCTAAAGTCAAGGACTAACATGTCCACTGCTTTCCCCTCATCCACTGAGCCAGTTATCTCCTCATAGAAGGCAATTAGGTTAGTCAGGCATGACTTGCCCTTGGTGAATCCATGCTGACTGTTCCTGACACTTTCTTCTCCTCTAAGTGCATCATAATTGATTCCTTGAGGACATGCTCCATGATTTTTCCAGGGACTGAGGTGAGGTTGACTGGCCTGTAGTTCCCTAGATGCTCCTTCTTCCCTTTTTTAAAGATGGGCACTACATTACCCTTTTTCCAGTCATCCAGGACCTCCCCTGATCGCCATGAGTTTTCAAAGAGAATGGCCAATGGCTCTCCAATCACACCAGCTAATTCCTTTAGCATCCTCAGATGCAGCGCATTCAACCTCATGGACTTGTGCTCGTCCAGCTTTTCTAAATGGTCCTGAACCACTTCTTTTTCCACAGAGGGCTGATGTCACGGTTCCTTCCCCATTCTGAACTTTAGGGTACAGATGTGGTGACCTGCATAGACACTTCTAAGCTTAATTACCAGCTTAGATCTGGTATCACTGCCACCATCTAGATCCTCCGTCTGGAACACCCCCTTTCCTTCCGAAACCTTCCCCTCCCAGGGTAGCCTTGAGAGACTTTTTCACCAAGTTCCTGATGAACACTGATCCAACCTCTTGGATCTTAACACAAGGAGAATTTAACCATCCCCCCTCCTTTCCCCACCAATTCCTGGTGAGTCCAGATCCAGTCCCCTTGGATCTAAAAACAAGGAAAAATCAATCAGGTATTAAGAAAAAGGCTTTTAATTAAAGAAAAGAAAGTTAAAAGAAAACCCTTTGGGAGAGAGTAGCGTACCAGCTACTCTCACAGACAACAGATTCAAAACACAGAGGAGGTTCCCCTGGGCACAAATTTAGTTATACAAAAAATACCCGAATATCCAATTTTGATAATTCCCTTAATGGTACCACGACAAGATACAAAGTAAAATAAACTAAACCTATTTAATCCCTTTCTAAAACTTACTACTCTTTGATAAGGAGGTGATTCCTTGATCTTTTTCACTCCCGGCTGAAATGAACTCTAAACAAAGGAAAACTTCCCTCCTTCCTTTGGACAACATCGCTGTTCCCCCACTGGTTCCTCTTCAGTAAAGCTAGGCCTAGGTGAACTTTTAAACCCTTTACAGGTAAAGAGCATTAACCTAACTATCTGTTTATGACAGCTGATCACCTCCTTCCATGCTGCTGCCCAATGCAGTTGTCTGGAGCTGACTTGTTCATGAAGACAGAGGCAAAAAATCATTGAGTACATTAGCTTTTTCCACGTCCTCTGTCACTAGTTGCCTCCCTCATTCAGTAACGGGCCTACACTTTCCCTGACTTTCTTCTTCTTGCTACATACCTGAAGAAACCCTTCTTGTTACTCTTAACATCCCTTGCTAGCTGCACTCCAAATGTGATTTGGCCTTCCTGATTTCACTCCTGCATGCCTGAGCAATATTTTTATGCCCCTCCTGGTATTTATCCAAAACTTCCACTTCTTGTAAGCTTATTTTTTGTGTTTAAGATCAGCAAGGATTTCACTGTTAACCCAAGCTGGCTGCCTGCCATATTTACTATTCTTTCTACACGTCAGGATGGTTTGTTTCTGCAACCTCAATAAGTATTCTTTAAAATACAGCCAGCTCTCCTAGACTCCTTTTCCCACTCATGTTGTTCTCCCAGGGGATCATGCCCATCAGTTCCCTGAGGGAGTCAAAGTCTGCTTTTCTGAAGTCCAGGGTCCGTATTCAACTGCTCTTTTCTTCCTTGTGTCAGGACCCTGAACTCAACCATCTCATGGTCACTGCCTCTCAGGTTCCCATCCACTTTTGCTTCCCTTACTAATTCTTCCCTGTTTGTGAGCAGCAGGTCAAGAAGAGCTCTGTCCCTAGTTGGTTTCACCAGGAAATTGTCCCCTGCACTTTCCAAAAACTTCCTGGATTGTCTGTGCACTGTTGTATTGCTCTCCCAGAAGATATTCGGGTGATTGAAGTCCCCCATGAGAACCAGGGCCTGATCCAGTAACTTCTGTTAGTGTCCAGAAGAAAGTCTTGTTGATCTCATCCCCCTGGTCTGGTGGTCTATAGCAGACTCCCACCACGACATCACCCTTGTTGTTCACACTTCTAAACTTAATCCAGAGACTCTCAGTTTTTTCTGCAGTTTCATACTGGAGCTCTGAGCAGTCATACTGCTCTCTTATATCCAATGCAACTCCTCCACCTTTTCTGCCCTGTCAGTGGGAAACGTGCCATGGACATCAATGGCCTTTGGATCAGGCACTTGGAGCCTAACTTACCACACAACTGAAATCTCAAACACAGTAATGCTTCTAGTGCATGGCTCTTGCTCTCAGGGAATGGATTCTATTGCATATACACATGAGCCATAGAGTGAGCTCTGGTAGTGTACTTGGCATTGTACAAACACAGTTGTGCATGCCCCAGAAAGCTTACAGTCTAAATCAGACGCATGTACAGGGGTTGAAGGTTCAATCTCAAACTGATGTAGGTATCTGTGACTGGATACGCTACACTGTTGATGCCATACTCAGGGCAAACTGCAAGAAATGGGGCAGAAAATGCCCCAAACTGGTAGTTTATTCTTTAATTAGATTCAAGCCAGTAATAAAGCAACTTGTGCAATACCACACTAGTCACAAGAAGCCAAATACAACCCCCTTTAAGCATTTCAGCCCTTAACTCCCGTCTAAACATACAAGTCTAATACAGAAGGAGAGGGAAGGAGTTCAAAGCAGGAGGGGACTCACGGCATTACCAAAAGCAGGATGACAATGCTGTTGGGTCATCCATGTCCTCACAATGCAGGATTATTCCTGTCAGTACATCTAGTATCTTTTCTTTCTAGTTCTAAAAATTCTAATCAATAAGAACATCAATCATTCACAGCCAAGCAGACTCTGCTGCCACTGTCTCTCCAGACAGCCCAACTGTTCTTTTCCTTAATGTCCTCCAATTATTGTAGCTATATCCCCATGCACCGGACCAAAATATTGATCCTACAAGCTGACTCATTTGACTTCAGTGTGTTAACTTGCATGAACAAAGCTGCTTCTGCGGACAAGAGTTTTCAGGGTTGGGCCCTACATAACTCCTCACTACTTGGTGTTCACTCAGTGGTAAACTACTTTCTAATGTTAGTCATCGTATAGCCAAGCTATACATATTTTGCTCAATCTCTCCTCCTAAATCGATCTGCTATGCAGGAGGTTAGAGTAGATAATCATAGTAGTCCTTCTGGCTTTAAAATCTATGCACTCCCTCTAGCCTTTATTTTTCTCCTTTTCTCAGCTGGCTTCAATTTGCCTGACCCAGTGTTAATAGGGTGTCCTGGACTTAAACACAAAATTCCACTTGTGCAAATACCAGATAGGCAGGATCTTGTACCTCCCTGCTAGTGAAGGAGCAAAGAGATGGGAGAGTACTTCTGTGTGACCTCATGGCCCCATTAGCACAGCAGGCAGAGTCCCTGTAATGACAAAATGAGATCAAGGTACATAAACAGAACATGTGTTTCTATTACGAGAAGACAGAGGCAGCTCCCCCACTGCTGCAAAAATGCTTCTTCTCCAGGCAGGAGTCACACTCATATCCTCAACTTTCTCTAGTAATTCCTGAGTCAGAGAATCCTGATGCAGTGAGAAACCCACATACATTAGGTTTTGTTTAGGGATGTCTCACACAAGCCCTGTCAGCAGAGGATGATGGTCAGACTACAGTAATGGAAGAACATAAGCGTACCTTAGAGAGATGTTCGCATAAAACACTCTGAATTGTTTTGGACCTTGGCAGCACTGGTTAGGTGTCAGGAGTTTAGCTAAGAAGTGCAGCTACAAGACTTATCTAAAGCCTAGAAAAGTCAAGAAGATAATCTCTAGTTGTATCAGGCCCTGAGTATTCTGGAAGGTTCCTTGAAGTGTGGAAGGATAATCCATCATGTGATACCTGCTGGAAGATGATTGACTGCGTACCATCTCTACCCTCACAATTTTTGTTGGTGATGTTACAGCTACAGGCCTCAAACATTGACAGGGTCAGTAATCTTCTGTGAAAGCCAGGCTAAATATCAATTCCAAATAGAAATGAAAAGATCTAGAAGGTTAAATTACATAATCTGCATGCTGAGATGGCAGACGCTGTAACAAGATGACAGAAGTTCTCACTAGGGTGCTAGATGTAATCGGGAGATATTGTAAGGCTTACAATTGTTAAAGAATGGAAGACCTCACAAATGAGATTGTAAGGTGTTATCATTATGGGGAAAACATCCTGTATGAAGTCAAAAAATAAAGGCAGAGCCAAGAAAATTAATTTAAATATAATCAGCTAACTGTTCTTCAAAGGACCAAAGCCCAGCTTGGAATCTATAGAGCCAATACTTCCTAAATTACACCTGGGGATTAATAATAACACAAGTACTCATTGATTGGCAAAGGAAAGGCTTGGAGGTGGTGAGAAAGACAGGTAAGTATTATATGTCTTAAATGGAGACAAGAGCACTGAACATGCTGAGATCTGCCCAGCTTTATTCACACTCCCAAACAGAATTTAAAATGTAACGAGGATTCCTCTAGATGCAAGTGTTGCGGTATTTAATACAGTATGGCCTGTCTGCCTTACTCTGGCAGAACTCCTACTAAAGTCAATAGTAGTTATGCCAGGAAAGGACTGCTGGATTAGACCCCAAGTACCAAGGGGTGGGGTGGAGGGAGACTAGTTAAGCTATCCTCTAGATGTGAACACCATCATTTACAAGCTTTGGAGTACACACAGTTTTGGGAAGAGGAAAGGGCTGATGCTACATGTCAGTCTGTGACATTATTTCATACACTTCTACAGAAAAGCAGTTTAACTAAGTGAGCCTGGACCTGGGGGAAAGGATGTCATGGCTAACTAAACTGCTGAAATTCTTTGAAGATATTACTGCCATTATAGATAAAGTAAATTTAGTGGATATGACGCACTTAGATTTTCAAAAAGTGTTTCACATCTGCTATCAATGGCTTAGTTAGAATACCACGGAATAGGAGATAAAATAGGGGGCTGAATAGAAAATAGTCTGTGTACAGAGGCAAAGAATAGCCACAAATGAAAATCATGTTAAAAAGGGATATGACTAGACAACTCCAAGAACATTTTTATCATCTCTGTATATAGATARAGAGGTTGAGATTTAATTAAAACTATCATTCAAGCCCCTCACACACAAGTTGGGTGTAACTAGGGTGACCAGATAGCAAGTGTAAAAAACCGGGATGGGGGTGGGGGGTAATAGGTGCCTGTATAAGAAAAAAGCCCCCAAAATCAGGACTGTCCCTATGAAATCAGGACATCTAGTCACCCGAAGTGTAACAGTTTACAAATATGGTGATTTTGATAAGATAGTTATATTGTGGTGTTTAGATTCTCCAGTTTGGGGAAATTTTGGTTAACTCAAGCCATTAGTTCTGCATAGCAGTAGAGCAGTAGAGCAGTGCAGGAACTGGCACTTCCCTTTTGCTGGAGATTCAGTGATTTTGAAACTTGTCTTTGTTCCAAACTGGAATGAAAACAAAACTCTATTTCCCACAGAGTAAAATTTTGAAGAAATTCATTTCAAGCCAACTGAAACACTTTGTTTCATTCTTAAAATTTATTCTGTAGAAGAATCTTCAAAACAAAGCCAAATTGTTCCAACTTGAAACTGTCAGTGTTTTCACCTAATTGATATGCTTTTGAAGTTTGACAACATTTTGTTTAAAATGGGCATTCCTGTAGAAAGTTTTGGCTTCAACCAAACAGCATTTTCCAACAGAAAGCTACTTATCAAGTTTTGTCCTAAAAGCATTGTGAACATCAAACTGAGAAGGGTTTGTACTGAAAATCTGGACTGAACACCTTGTATGTAACTTGGAAGAGGTTCTGGTCTGTGCCTATATCTGGACTTGAGAGAGGCCATAGTTGTGTTTGTTTGTTTGTTTGTTTGTTTGTTTTGGTAATGGCTTTTTTTGTGGCAGGAGCCCATCTTTAAAATGACTGACTCCTTGGCCAAGATTGTCAAGTGACAAGTGATTTTTTTGGAGGGGGGTGGTGAGATATTCAGAAGTGTAAGTCAACCTGTTAGCTCAGCATAAAAGGGATCTGCTGGTGCAGAACTGTCGGAGATGAGGAGAGGAAGACTCAGAGTGAAAACCATTGGGGTGGGAGGTAAAGACATGAGAGGACAGAGGACAAACCTGACAAGGATCTGTGGGAGAACTGGGACTGGCTTGCCAATGAGACTAGGGACAAGGGAGGATGTTGAATTGAGAATAGCTACACAAAGAGTCTGGTAGTCGGGAGGAATCTGGAGGAGTGAGACTAGGAGTGACTGGATAAGGAGACTGGAAGGGCAGCCTGCAATTGACTCGATGAAGAGGTTGAGACTACAACAAGGACATGTTTTGTGGGGCTGGGTTGGAACCTTATCACACTTATCTGGGAGTGGTCAGAAGAGTCTGTTCCCCAGAGCACATTTCCCTCTAAAACCTGGGATAGAACCTAAGATTCCTGAGTCTCACATTCCTCTGCTGTCAGCAAATTTGTGAAACCCACTAGCAAAGTGTCCCATCCTCCCCTCTGCCCCCATACTACTCCGGATAGAAGATGACATCCTACTGCTGCTATCAATTGCTCCACCAGCTCAAGTGGCAGAGTCCTGTGCGGTGGATGTAAAGGCTTCAACCATGCTGACGTGTGTGTGTGCATGTGCGTGTGTGAATGTGAATGTGAATATGCTGCTACATGATGGAATTTCTGTTGGTTTTATGTTTTGGGGATTTTTTTGTCTTATTTCCAAAAGCTAAGAGATTACACACACACCCCTACACTAAAACATTAGAGTGGTAAAATCAAGCACTCATAAATTAGGAAATGCCAGAATTAAGGCTGCCTATATATCCTGTCGGGTGTATGCATTAGAATACAGTCTTTCATAACGTGATCACATAATCTCCCTTCCCCCTACCAGGACACCTGACTCATTTGGTGCCCAGAATGGATGGTGCTCATTTAATGAGCAGCTGTTCAATGTTTTGTTTTCTGGGACCACATGCTGAACAAGGAGGCGACACTTACTGCACACTATTCACATGCTGCTCTGTAGACAGAATTGGTGATTTTTCTAAATGGACTGGTAGTACGAGGAGTGCTTTAGCAATATGAATGTCATGTGAGGCAGGAAGGTGCTATTTACAGTTGGGGAGCAGAGGCACAGAGACTAAGGTCAAAAGTAACCACTAATTATGGATGTATAGAACTTGAATTTTCACAGTACTAAGCATGACAGCTCTTTATATGGTCAAAGCACAGCTCCCCTTGACAACAGTTGCAGCTGTGAGTGTTCGGCACTCCTGTAAATCAGACTGGAAGAAGAGCTCTGTGTAACTTGAAAAGTAGTCTTTTTGGCCAACAGCAGTGGATCCAGTAAAAGGTATTGCCTCAACTGCCTTGTCTCTCTCCATTTCTTTTAGTGTCTCGCTTTTTGTTGGATCTTTAATGTGGGTTTTCTTGCTTGTTTATGTGTTAAACAATTTCACTGGATGTTGGTTTATTTGCATCATCTTTGTTTCTTTGATAATTAATTGTCTCAACAGAGCTCCTGGAGAAGATAAGAAAGTAAAATAATGCAATCTATTGGGGAGGGTCATCAGACTTCAAAGGTGCATGTTGGGGGCTCTTTGCAAATTGCTTGCCTCCTTACTATACAAATGAATATATAATCCCTTTCTCTGTCATGGCAACATCAAGATCTAGTCCAGTATCCTCTTTAAAGCCTATGTCACTCACAATAGTGTTTGTGGTTTTCTCTTCTTTTTTTTTCTCCCCTAGCAATTTGCTTGACCCAAATATATCTCAGCTAAGAAACAGCATTTGATTTTTTTTCCTCATAGTGAGATCCTCTTTCTCTTTGCACAATTTTTACAGCTGGGCTAACACTGAGGTTTAGTGACGAGGTCATGCAATCAGGTCAGTAGCTCACTAGGGGTCACTGATGCCATCATAGTTGTCATGATGCCGTCATAGCTTTGTCATTGTCACTGCCACATGCATACGATGGGAAAATAGGAAAATAGTGTAAAGTAACTGTTTCTGCACAGTGGATCTTTCTTTATCAAGCCATTCGACTGCATGTGCCCTTTAACAGGACCTCAGGTATCTAGTTCTTATTTAGACCATCAGTGGAACTTTACATTTTTCATAGAGTGATGTGTTGTTACAATGCACAAATCATTGTATCTTATTGCAGAGAACTCAGATCCATTGGAATTCAGTGTAGAGTTTCAAACACTTTCAAGCAACCATTTAGTACATTGACTACACATGGAAATGGTATAATGTTCTCCATTCTTTAAGATTAAATCATGCGCGAGTTTCAATTTGATTACACACTAAGTTGAGTTCTTTAACAATTTTTTATGCCTGAGTATTTCAGCTAGCTCTCATACCTTGACAATGAGGGAAGAAACAGAAGCATATTTATATATTTAATATGTATAGTTATAGTCTGCATTAATAATGAAAGAATATTGATCCAAACAAGCTATATTAATGTAAAGTTATACTGATAGGTGCATCATGAGTAAGATTGTGTTTAAAACTACCTGAAATACAATAGGCTTATATAATGGAACAATATGTAATTTTTTATTATGAGCTTGCTGACTATAATAATTGGTGTATTTTATAGTGCAATTATTGATTTTTTTCAAGATTGTTCTCAAGATTGTTGAAGTTCTTTTTAAGGCCAGCAGTGTCAACAATGATGGGCTACAATGAGTTTCAATTTAATGCATTCCTTTGCTTAACTCCCATGGTACTTTACACTTGAACAGATATGACAGATCTCCTGGCAACATTTATGTGAATATAAGATATATTAAATAATATGTAATGCTTCAAAGCTCTTTGCTGAGCAGTTTCCATGGAGACCAAAGCCATCCACTAGAAATTTAAAAAAAACAACAACAAAAAACAGGATCTCTTCTTATGGGATGGAAATATTTGATACTAGGTTTTGAAATGTAGTTGCAGGAGTTAGAACTTCATCTGCTTTGATAATGATGGCAATATTATTTTTCTGTATGACCCTGTCAAGTATTCAAAAACTAGAATAAGCAAGATGTTTTAGGAAACCTTCCTTTAAAGCAATATGGTTTCAGATTGAAATTCATCCCTCACTGCACAGGGAACAAGTATTCAGGATTCATGCAGGGAATAAATCCTGAGGAATAAAATCCATTCATCCCACCACTACACAAGCACGCTCTGGGAATGTGGCACTATCTTTTTTGGCTGTGGTTACTCTTCCCTAAACCTCTTACTGATTCCTTGCTGCTGGTTCTACCTCAATGGATTTGGTGTCCCTTAACCTGTCTCATATCCCTGTTCCCACACCAGCTTTACTACACCTACCCCAAAGCAACATTCGGCAACATACCGGCATCTGATCCACCTACACATAGCCCCAATTTAGGGTTTACTTAAGTGGTGTCCAATACCTCCATGCTTGGGTGAATTAAACTTAAAACAAACCAGGCTTAACAAAAGGATACTAAAGCATTTGTATTGCTTCATTCACATAAACAGCACTATTGACCGCTGAGTCTAACTCTGTTAAAATTTTACTCCATAGCCTTGGATAAGAACTTGCATGATTATATGGCTATGCACAGAGTTGCCTTAAAATGGGCATATCTCATCTGCTCTCAGGAGCATGCTCTTCATTGGGCTTCCGGAAATGTAAACACAGCAGAAGATTCCAAGCTTTCTTGTAAAATGAGAAAAAAGCCATTAGAAGTTGCTGTTCTCCTTGGTTTAGGAGCTGAATTTTGGGGGAAGGGTGTCTAGCCACTAATGACTAGCCCCCAGCAAACATGCAATATAATCAACAACATTTTTTAGTAAGATTAGGAGAACAAGTGAGGACATACTGATAGCTGCTGTTAGCCCTCTTGCCAGTGAGAGGCTGAGAGCTGGGCTGGGAAGCAAACGTTTAATCCCTGCTCCCAAACAGCTAGGTCTTGTTCCTACAACCAGCAACCAGGCTGCTGCCTCCACCCCACTCAGCCTCTGGTCGTGTTTCCTTTTCTTGAACTCTGGAGAGAAGTGTTGGAGGGGGTGGAGTAGAAGGACAAATAACACCTCTGACAGTAAAGACAGTTGCACTCATTTGAATGGTTCTTTCATTAGTCCTCATATCACAAACATTTGTCACCTGTGGCTCCAAGTTGCTGCTAGTATGCACACATCCAACTGGCAGGCTAAACTCATGAGAGAGGAGCTGGAGGGGCCGGAGGAGCCTATCTCCAACATACTAAATCTAACTTTGGAGGAGCAGGCAGAGGAGACCTCTTGGTACAGTGGCTGGAAAGGCACTGCAGTGACATGTCCTGGAATATGTAAGGCCTCACAAAGCAAAAAGATGTCAGTGGCTAACCATGGAAGCTAACAAAGCCCTTAGTTATTATGACCGTGCATTCCACCGGTCTTCAAATTCAGCAGCTCAGGGAGTGTGATTGCCCTCATGCAATGGTCCTCTCAGTTAAAAGGAAAAAACCCCTCATACACAGGTATTCTCTTCTAATTAATAATGAAGGTTTTGGTTAAAAACAGATTTGCATTTTTTTTTAAGTAAAAGCTGAATTCCTGGTGCAAATTCTTGATTTCCAGAATTTGGAGCCTTAGGAAAAATACCAGCTATTTTGAGTCACAATAAAATCATGAGTTGGCAATGCTGAAATCCTGATATTTTTTTTTAAATATTAAATTTGAGTATTCTCAACTTTCAGTCCTGGAGCCTTTAGGTTACATGTAGGTCAAATTTGCAAGCTTATCTCCACAACTATAAGGGCTAAGGCTTTACTCTCATTCATTTACTTTAAAATGAAAGTTGAAATTCCTCTAATTAGTCTGCAAGAGCTGGGGCCTTAAAAAAATTCATCTGATACCTCAAGACTCATAATAAATTTTTTACAATGGCATCACTGCTACAGTCTTTTTGTTTGTTATTTATTACAAATAACAAGATAGTTGCCATCTTTCTCTTTTTTAAGACCTCTCCCCTTCCTGCTCAATGCAGTTTAGACATCTAGTGGTTGCATAGAATAAATGAAACTATGTAACACTACAATGAGGCCTTTCATCTTGCTGCTTAGTAATGGTGAGGGTTTTGTTTGTTTGTTTGTTTTTAAGCTTTTTTTCCTGGATATGTCTCATGAAAACCTGTGTCAGAGACCCATTACAAAAAGTGTGTAGCTTCCCCACAAAGAATTGTCTGATGAAATAAAAAGCTGTAAAAATGTTGGCTAGACATTGCAAAGAAATACATATTCCAGACATCTTTGAATAATTGACTCACTTATTTAAGGGTCATGACGATGACCATTAGATTCTTTTTACAGTTTGCATGGACAATATATTTAAAATCTAATATCAGTAGTTTGGAGGAGGTGGAACAGGAATCATCACATTAAGCTTGAGCATATTGATCAATGGAAGTTATTCACTTCAATATTCTGCCTAGGTGGCAGTAGCAACAGAAAAAGCAGTGACAACCTCCTTTCCCCCTCTTGGAGATATTATCTTTGATTATACTGTCAAGGGGGATGATTTTATTGAGTCCTATCAAGGATCAGCCTACTCTATCCCAGCACTGGGCTTCTGAAACCCAACAACCTCAGCGTTTCTTACCCATTTGGAACTTCCTAAAACTGTCTTCTGTTGTGCTAGATTTGACACTGTGGTAGAAGGTTTTTTTGTTTTTGTTTTTGTTTTGGTTTTTTTTGTCTTCCTGACAAGAGTTCATCTACTCTTGTTAACTGCAAATATGAAATTTTGTAATAAGCATGAAAAATCAATACAAATCAAGACTATAGCAAAAAGCTCAATCCATCATATTATGAAGCACGTGTGCTGAGTAACAGGCAATCTGACACAATGTGTGGGGTATATTACTCCTGTCCTCACAGTGGGCTAAACGTGAGTCTAACAGCTAATGGTAGTGGTGACAATGTGATTCCAAAGTTTGCTTTTTTAAAAGCAATATTTCAAACTACAGCACTGATGGGATTTTCCCTTTCATATAAGGATTACTTTAATTTACTTAGAAATGTCTTTTAAAGGAGAAATTGCCTGTGCAATCATAAGCCTCAATCATATAAATTGTTCCACAAGGGCAGACCTCTGGACTTGCATGGACGCTAGCTCAGATGGAATAAATTGCCCATAGTAGCTTCTCTGTGTCCACAAGGAATATATAGCATCCTTTTATTCTAAATTCCTAACCACAACCATATATGCATGCAGTGTTGAGATGTGCTTGTAACTATTAGAACTGGGAGCACTGGCTGTTGGGAGTCTGAAAGGACAGGAAACAGGAAGGAGGTGGGAGGAGTTGAGGAGGCAGAGTGAGAGTTACAGAGTGTGCAGCAGCAGCTTGGTGAAGAGGATCCCACTGTAAAAATAAAGTCCTGTGGAAGCTTGTTAGTACCTTGCCTGCTTGATACAACAAGGCACAACACAGGTTTACCATGTAATGTCTAAAACAGATCATAAAACACTAAGAACTAAATTCCAAACTACTCCAAAATAGAGCATCAGAAAAAGATGCATCAGATCCAGTTTGTTCCTATATTTTATTCAAAGACTGAAAAAGGAGCTTACTTTTGTCTAGCAAAGTGACTGGAGAATCCAAAAGAGGCATTGGTCAGTCTGGACCACTCTGCTTCCACTGCAAGCTAAGTAGCACACATGATGTGTTAGAACTGGTTGAAATGCTTTTTCAGCTGAAGAATTTTCCTCCAGAAAATAATTTCATCAATGACAAAATTTTCCATGAATATGTTGACTTTGATGGAAAAAAATGTAAACACAACTCAGAATTGAAATGCAATACTCCATTTAAAGTCATTTTGTTGTTTCTACATTTTAAAAAAGGAATTTTTAATCTACAAAAAAGACTTTGACCCAATTCACCTATAATGTGGTAAGATTTTTGGCTCCCGAGGACAGCATTATATCAGGGTAGAGGTGTAGTTCTAATCAATATAAAATCCAGATCAGTCCTGCTTTTCCTTTAAAAGGGAATCAGAGCTCTTCACTTTTAAATGAAAAATGAAGGAACCCAGTTGCAGGCTACTTCTCCAAAAGGCCGTATCCCTCTCTTGATGATTAAATTAAACCTGATGATGTTTGGATGAATTTGGTGTAGGTTATCACATCTCCTTCTCCACAAAATAAACTGATGGAAGAATGACACTAAACAATTCTTATCCAAGTCTCCTGCTCTCTCAATCACAGTGAAGTGAAGCAGTGATTTTTGGCCGTTGTAGCCTTTCCTCCTTTCCTTTCTGCAATAGGTCTGTTATTCTCCTGTTGCCAGTTGCCTTAGAGACAGACATGGACTCTGGCAAATATTACTCCTCTTAAACATCTGCATTTATCAGTTGTCTTTTGTTTAACTTGTACTGCAGCAGTGCCTGAATTCCTCATGCAGATCAGGCCCCATGGTGCTAGGCACTGTATGAACACACAATTAATTATAGTTCCTGCCATAAAAGACAAAAGGTGGCTGAAACAAACCAGTAAATGTAGGGAAGGAAAGTATAATATGTTTTATCATGGCTGAATTGCATGCAGAGTTCCTAGCTGATTGTTAGCAACAATTGCAACTGGCCACCTGCTCTTTTGGTCGCAGAGGTCAGTTTTCTGTATGCATTAGACAGAAGTGAGTTTTGAGGGGTGACTTTGCAGGGCAATGGCTTAATGGATTTTTGATAGGGAGTGTCTCCCACTCATAATAATTGGAGATATACCTATCTCCTAGAACTGAAAGAGACCTTGAAAGGTCCTTGAGTCCAGTCCCCTGCCTTCACTAGCAGGACCAAGTACTGATTTTTGCCCCAGATCCCTAAGTAGCCTCCTCAATGATTGAACTCACAACGCTGGGTTAGCAGGCCAAAGCTCAAACCACTAAGCTATCCCTCCCTCATAAGAGATGGTATGAGATAGTAGTGGGAGAGGTGACCAATAGGGTGTTCAAAGCTGGCCTTGTTGGCAGAGTGAAGATGGGAGATGACTTTGTGCTAGGTGGAGCAGAGCAAGGCTGTGGAGGGCTCTGTAAGTTAGAGAAGTGTGTGTTTTGATCCAGTTAAGAGGAGCTAATGAAGGGATTTAGGGTGGAGGTGATATAGCGAGTGAAAAAAACCAGTAGATAATCTTAGTGGAAGCATTTTGAATGGACTTGAAGGGGGAAAGTCTGAAGGTATCAAGGCCAGAAGGAAGGAGATGGTGGAAGCTTGGACAAAAGTTTATGGATGATTCTAGAGTTTTCAGTACAGGAGAAATGAGCACTAATTTGATAAACATTGAGACAAACATAATATGGTATTAAGTCATCCCAACCAGTGACATACCACATACCAGCACGCGCTTTGCTAATACCCACATTTGCCTAATCCTTCACTTTGTCTTTCTTTCAATCTCACTTCACTTTTCCTTCTTTGAAATACGGTTTCCATAGTAACTAATGTCAATGGTTTGGGCAACAATAGGTTAGTGGGACAACATGTGCAGTAACATTCAGCTCAGTAAATGGGTTTTTAAAAAATGGCTTTTGAACTAGAGGAGTCTAATGTGATTGTGTCCACACAGGGTAAGAAAGGCAATAATTAAGATACACTCAGCACGTACAATGGTAAATAAGTCTCTTTATATTGTTATAAGAAACCCTAGCTGCTGTATTTGGTATATTCCAAGTACTTGCTATAAATGGAGCACCAGAACAAGGCTGTGAGAGTAATTCTTACTGCAGACAAACTGCAGAAAAATGTGCTTTTATTGTTTCTGAGAAACTCAAACACCTACTGTTAGCGCAAATTTTGAGACAGTCCTATTGGGGTCAGAAGAGTTGTTTTTAACAGTTGTCATGGGGAGCCCAACAATAAGCTTGTTGCTGTGAACATGACAAAAATTTTGCACTAGGAAGAATTCCAGCAAAATGAATAGTTGCAAATTTTCATCATAGTTGCAGTAAAAAATCTTGCTCACTGGCAAAAAGGAATTGTGACTAAGGTAACCACCCAACAGGAGGACAGGATTCAAAAGGAGTTAAAAGTGGCCAGGCAGGCCAATTAACTCCCCAGGCTGCACCTGATGGAGGAGCTAGGGAGCCGGGAACTAACTGGAAGCAGGTTCAGTTGTGCAGGAACAGCAGTGGCCAGTATAAAGCCCACAGGTTGTGAGCATTAAAAGGAGGGCTGCTGGTAATAGTCATTCTCTGGGAAGAGGGCTTTGGAACTGAGGTACCAGATGTGATAGAAGCAGCCCAGGAAAGGAGTGATGAGAGTGGAAAATCCAGAACTGCTGAGCTGAGAGTCCCTGGACTGGGACCCAGATTAGAGGGCAGGCCTGGGTTCCCCTACCAGCCACTGAGACAGTGGAAGGGAAGACTGCCTAGGACTGCTAGGGAGAGGGGACTTTGCTACCCCAGAAGGGGAAAACACTGAGTGACCTGGCTGAGTCATGAAGAGGACACTGTGGTTTCTGGAGTGAGAGAGGGACTGCAGACCAGTGGAACAGACAGAGTGATGGCATACAAACTGCTTAAGGGGGCATTGACCTCTACAGCTAATCCCCAGAGCAACCAGGAGGAGGTGACAGACCAGTGGTGTGCCCTGTGACAGTAATATTTCCCAAAGGTAGGGTATTCAAATCACCAGATATTGTCCTGTAGGTGAAAATCCCTACATTTGCATGGCGATGGATAGGAAGATATAATAGGGCTTACCAAATTATAGAAGCTGGAAAAAAGTTTGCTTGTAAAATTTCAAGTTTTACAACTAAAATGATCAGGCTTAAAAATATTTTTATGCTTCCTTGATTTCTAGTCAGTTGTGGAAATGTATAAGGTTGGAATCTGGGGGACTTAACTTCTACAGGTAATGTTTAAATATTTTACGTTCTTCATTATGGGTGAAATTCACCTCTGGTCAGAAGGTCAACACAATAGTTATGTACCACTCAAGTTTCTCCAGGAGACCACCTATAGATGGGAGATGAAATAGAACATCAGTGGTTCCAATGCTGTAGGCTTCGGATGTAGAAAATCAAGGCCCAGTAACCTCTTTTCCTTGGCTTTTGAAAGATTACATATTTTTTGCAGCTGTGAAATGGAGGGAGATTCATCCATCTGAAGTTCTTTAAGAAAAGTAAAGTACAAATCTTAACAGTATGTTGGGTTTATTTTCTGTTTGCTTGATGATTGGAACATTGAGGTCAGTACAGACTCAGAAGTTGCCTGCTAGAATACTTGAAAATCAGATTTGAATAACGCCCAAGATAACAACCTAGTTGTTTGCTAATTTTAAATAAGTGGGGAAAATGAGATCTCTCACCATTTGCAAGTTTCCTCCTGTAACTAATTCTTTTTCAACAGCATAGGATTTTGGTTTTTAATGTGAGGTGTGGTATACGTTTGTGTTGTTTTTGTTAAAATAAACACAGAATGTACCTTTATTTGCAATAACGTCTTGGAACTATGGTATGAAAACATGTGATGTTTTCGATGTCCTGCTTTTAGAGCAGCAGAAACTGAGGGTTTTTTCCACTTGCATTAAAAAAAGGCTTCTATTTCTGAAACTGAAGTGAAACTTCCATGATTCTTCCCATAAGAATGAACAAAGTGGGCCAAATGTTGCTTCAGATACAGGTAGTTCCCATTTGAAATAGATGTGAGCTGCTTGTGTGCAGCTGGCACTGGAATTTGGCCTAGAATTTGCTGCTAATGAGCTGGCAGGAAACAGTGCAAAAGAGCAAAACATTCTAGGCTCAGATGAGAGCAGCTATTTTTGTTTGTTTTTAACATTAGGGGATTAAAAATGTGAAAATCTGAAGCCTTCTCATTGATTTTCCTGATTAAAAATGTGTGGCAAATTGCTGGTCCTGTTATGCTGGGTCTCACACTTTCTCTTCTTTGGGTAAGGTTCAGGGCACCATTGCTTGCCTCTGAACTGGTATTTTAATTACCCCACTAGTGTACTTGAGGAGGAGAGTGGAGAGGGAGGGACCTGAGCCCACCCTCTTCTCCAGGTCCCAACCCAGGGGCCCTAAGGTTTGTGGTGAACCACTTGAACTAGCGGTTCCTTCCCCTGGGCTACTTCCCTCTCCGCCCTTCAGCTTGTGAAGGGGCTTCTTGCCTCTTCTACACAAGCCAGGTGCCCCTTACCTAGGGTTTCTTTTGGATTTCTCAGCCCACCACAGCACTCCTCCAAATTTTCCTTTTGTCTCTCTTCAAAACTCTTCTCTTCTCCAACTCCTTCAAACTGCTCTCTGCTCCAACTCCCACACTGTCTGACTGAAGCAGGGGTTTTTTATCACACGACTGGCTTCAGGTGCTCTAGTTAATCTATAGCAAACCTTCCTCCCCTTGCAGGAAATAAGGCTCCCTGCTAACACTATCCTGCTGCCCTCTGGCCATGCTGTATCACAAATGTTATAGCAAATCCGTTGGAATCAGATATCTTCACCCCCTCCACCCCTTTCTATTATCCTCTTTCACCTAGTAACAACAACTAATTTTGGCCATTCCAAGTTTTGTGACTTAAGACTCTAAACTGAAAAGAGAATGAAATTTGCTTCCCAGCAGTTAAACTTCTCTGGGACTCTGCTGCATTCTGTGGTGTGTGGTGTTTTTTGTTTTTGTTTTTTGGGTCCATGGCTTGCAGTCCTGCATGCTCATCTACTTGTTTTGGAAATGTAAACCATTATTTTTCACTTGAAATCATAGGCTGACTGCCATTTACTCTCTTTCTTATTTTCAAAAGTAGCATAATGGCAAAAAATAGTCCTTTCTTCTTTAAAGTGGCTACCAACTAGCTGGAAGAAACATATTTCTAGTTGAATGCTGGAGACCTAAACTCCTGTTGACTTAATTGGGACTGGAATTTAATTCCTTAGTATCTAGAGCCTCCTCAAAGCCTTGCTTCTCTGAGAGTGACATGTGATTCTGCAGAGGGCCCATGGAAGTGATAGGTATCACCAAAGGGATGAATTTCATCATCTGAAAACCAAGTCCTGGAGAAGTGAGCACATTGACCAGGTAGAGATGTTTAGTATTTTTAAATACGAATAGTGAAGGACAGAGAGTGAATCATGGGGTTAGATTATTTTGAAAGATAGGATGAGTTTTTAAAAACCTGTTAGTGGCAGAGAAAGGAAAGTCCATTATCTGAGGCTGGCAGAAACTGTGTTCATACAGGAGCTATTTATCTTTTATCTGTATGTTAGTAAATGGGAAACCTTCTCCCTTCTGCCCCTGCAAAAAAAACAACACCTTGATCCTCTTATACAAATCTAGGTACTGGCAATCAGAACCATCCTTAGGGACAGGTGATCAGAGTGGGGTGCCAACTTCTGGGGACACTAAATCATCTAGGAGCAAGGGGCAGGGAAGGCACATCACTCAATGGTATGTATGTGCTTGTGATGTGACGGTTATTTTTGCTCTTCTGGTGCGCTTGGAGAGGATGAGGGCACCAAAAGCATTTTTCCACCTTGGGCAGCAAAACTGTTATGATTGGCCCCTGCTGACAGTTAAAGCATTTTAGCTGATCTCAACAGCTGCAAGAGGCATAGGAAGGAGAAACTTTCTTGAGGGCCAAGAAGCCAATCCATGTAGATCAATATTAATAAACTAGAAGTAAATAGAACCAGCATATGCTCATGTAGCTCCAGTATAACAGGCTGTCTGAGACTAACACCATAAAGCAAACAAATGGCTGCAGTATGCACTGTTGCAGCTACAAGGAGTTTTTCAGGAGACCTAATAAAGAGATGAGGCACAAAACCACATAAAGCACAGAAGGAAGTTAAGAAAACAGAGCCAAATGGAGTTGCACCTCTTCACCCAAAGTCTGGTTTGTGGTCCAGTGTTAAAAGTGGAGCTGAAAAGGAGAGGGAAGTGTAGATAATGCACTGCTATCACTTATCTAGTAGCTTGAAATCTCCTATTTAGAGCGGACTAGAAAACTTAACTGGCTGCGTAGGCTGGAGAAGGTAGTAAAGTTGCTTCCAGCTTTGTGTTAGTACATAGATTACACTTATAAAAGAGCATATGTAGGCCATCCTGGACAATGGAGAGAATGTGTGAGTGTCCCCAGTGGATCTAAAAGAAATTTGATCTGGATCCCAATGAACGTGAGCGTTAGGATCATCTTTCACAATTGAAGGAATGTAGCCAGGATATCGTATTACGTGTGTTGCAGAAAAGACAACAGCTTAACATAAGAATGGCCATACTGAGTCAGACCAAGGGTCCATCCAGCCCAGTATCCTGTCTGCCGACAGTGGTTGATGCCAGGTGCCCCAGAGGGAGTGAACCTAATAGGCAGTGATCAAGTGTTCAAGCTTGCATTATTTTGTTTATAACTGGACCTAAGTGAATCTCATGGCCAATAAACAATCATCCTCTTGAGAATGCACATTTTGGGAGCCAAGTATGTGCAGTTACTCTTCCTGCAAAGAGGCTAATAGGATTCTTTGTGTGGTGTGAGTCCCAGAGATGGGTCTGATTGGCAGGCCTAGGGTAGCAAGCTCAAGATGACCAGTCCTCTTAATATGAGGATTGACTATCGCTGTGAGACTGTCAAATTTCCTCAATGCTAGGCAGAAAGTAACGAGTCTGAGGTGAAAACATTTCTACTATGGCTAGAACTCTTTTTGTTAACTGCGTATGTTCACTTGCCAATGCTGACCCTCATATTTGTCCCTTAAGGGACAGCTTGTGGCATAGCCCTACACAGCCACACCAGGGCATAAGAGGGCCTAAAATTCTCACACTATCCTGTACAGCTGCTGTTCTCAGCACAAGTGGACAGTAGGCGACAGCTCATGGGATTACCTTCTCACTCCCTCCTGTAGAGGTCAGGAGGAGTGGGGATTGGGTGGAACCTTGACTGTGTTCCTACAACAGCTAAGCAGAGAAAGGGAGGGCAATAATGATGCTAGTCAGGACCAGTAGTAGATTCTTTCCATGCTTCCTGCTTGTTTCTGGAGGGTAGTAAATGTGCGGCTCTGGTTCTTTTCCAGGGAAGGACAGCTTACACAGGGCTAGGAGCTAATGTTCCATCCTGACATAAACATAGATGGACTCTGGCACACCTTCCTGGGAAGGCAGTAATCCTTGCACTGGAACTACCCTAAAATCCGTGACTCCACAGTGCTAGGCACAGGAAAGAGACCATTACAAACACTCCTCCTCCCGCTTTTCTACAAGGACATAGGGATGGCTTCTGACAGCTGTACTATGAGCAGCTGGACTTTTTTTCATTTGCCATCTCTATTTCATTTCCAAAGTGTTCTGAATGTATGTATCTTGGCATGCTTCCTTGGGCACAACTAGCTACCTTGGATCATAAAGTTGATGTGGGAAGGGATCATGCAGTTAGGAAAGATCCTCATTGGGGAGAGAGCAGCAGCATAAAGATGCAGTATTACAGCAGGGCAGGGAGCAAGACATCCATAAAATGGGCTGTTAGAATAATCAAGAGAGCAAAGTCTGATTGGCAGTACTTGAAATGAAGGGCATGGGTATAACTTTGCCAGTTGTCAGAAATGCCACCAGAACTCATTAAGGAGAATCAAAACAACATAAGAGGAATCTTTTCTATCTATGTATTTCAAGTACATCGATCACCATGGAATTTAAAGTGGTAGTGGTACGTTGCTAAAGACTTGATAGGTAAAGATGAAAACATGCCAGCCTTTGAAAGGAATGGAAAACATGTATGATAATGAATTCCAGATGTTACCAAACTCAGGGAGTTGGTAGGTAAGATCCCATGGACACAAGTCTAAGGGGAAATAAAGTTCGAGAGTTGGCTGTTTTCAAAGAGACATTATTAAGGGCATGAGCAAACTATCCCCCTGCATAAGAAAGATAGGAAGTGTGGCAAGAGACCACCGTGGCTTAATCAGGAGATCTTCAATGATCTGAAGCTCAAAAGAGTCCTACAGAAAGGGAAACTAGGTCAAATTACAAAGAATGTGTATAAACATAAGGAAGCAGGCAAGGCAAAAAATGATTTATTTAACTAGAGACACGTAGAATGGTTTCCTGTTACTCTGATACATTAGAACAGGAGTCGGCAACCTTTCAGAAATGATGTGCCAAGTCTTCATTTATTCACTTTAATTCAAGGTTTCGCATGCCAGTAATACATTTTAATGTTTTTAGAAGGTCTCTTTCTATAAGTTTATAATATATAATTAAACGGTTGTATGTAAAGTAAATAAGGTTTTTAAAATGTTTAAGAAGCATCATTTAAAATTAAATTAAAATGCAGAGCACCCCCCCCCACCGGAACTGTCGCCAGAACCTGGGCAGTGTGAGTGCAACTGCAAATCAGCTTGTGTGACTCTTTTGACACACGTGCCATAGGTTGCCTACCTCTGCATTAGAAGCAAGAGGAAGACCAAGGACAGTGTAGGCCTGTTACTCAAGGGGGAGAGGGGACAATAACAGAAAATGTGGAAATGGCAGAAGTGCTAAAACAAAATTGTTTCGGTTTTCAGTAAAATACTAAGTAGCAATTGGACCTCTAACATAGTGCCTACCCGTGAAAATGAGGTAAGATTAGAGGTTAAAACAGAGGGAAAACATTTAAAAATTACTCAGTGTCTTCAAGTCACCAGGGCCCGATGAAATACATCCAAGAATACACAAGGAGCTGACTGAGGAGATTTCTGAGCCATTAACAATTATCTTTGAAAAGTCATGGAAGATGGGAGAGATTACAGAGTACTGGAAAAAGGCACTATATTCCCTCATCTAAAATAAGAGGAATTACAGACTAGTCAGCTTTACTTTAGTACCTAGAAAGATAATGGGGCAAATAATTAAGCAATCAATTTACAAACACCTAGAAGATAATAAGGTGATAAGTAACAGTCAGCATGGATTTGTCAAGAACAAATCACGTCAGACAAACCTAATTGCGTTCTTTGAAGGGTAACAAGCCTCGTGGGTTGGGGACGGGAGAAGAGGGGGAGTGGTAGATATGGTCTATCTTGACTTTAATAAGGCTTTTGATCCTGTCTTGCATAACCTTCTCATAAACCAATTAGGGAAATACAACATAACAGAGCTCCTATAGGGTGGTTTTCCAACCAGTTATCAGTGGCTCACATTCAAGATGGAAGGGCATATCAGGTGGTGTCCTGCAGGGATGAATTCTTGGCCCATATCTGTTCAATACCTTCATCAATGATTTAGATAATGGCATAGACTGTACACTTATGAAGTTTGTGGATGATACCAAGCTGGGAGGGGTTGCAGGTGCACTGGAGAATAGGAGTACAATTCAAAATGATCCAGATAAACTGGATAAATGGTCTGAAGTAAATAGAATGACATTCAAAAAGGACAAATGCAAAGTACTCCACTTTAGGAAGGAACAATCAACTGCACATATACAAAATGAGAAATGATTGCTGTCAAGGTTTTTTCCCCCCACTTTGAACTTTAGGGTACAAAAAGTAGGGACCTGTATAAACACTTTTAAGCTTAATTACTAGCTTAAATCCAGTACGCTGCCACCAGCCAGAATTTAATGTCTGGCACACTTTCTGTTCCCCCAAAACCTTCCCTGGGACCCAGACCCAACCCTTGGGTCTTAAAACAAGAAGAAATTAACAATCCCCCTCCTTGTTCCCCCAGACTCTCCCGTCCGTTTGCCTTGAGAGCTTCACACTGATCGCAAAACTCCTTGGATCGTAAACAACGGAGGAATAACCCTCCCCTTCCTGTCTCCCCACCAATCCCTGTGCATTTACAGACTCAATCCCTTGGATTTATAAACCAAGGAAAAATCAATCAGGTTCTTTAAAAAGAGAGCTTTTTAATTAAAGAAAGAAAGGTAACAATTTATCTATGTAAAATCAGGATGGAACAATGGCTACAGTATCAGACTTCATATAGAGCTAGAGCGGACCTCTCCGCCGCGCCACCAGCGACGCCGCCCACCGGCCCCCCCCCCCCGCCGCGCGCGCCCGCGCCCCACCCGCCCCCCCCCACCCCCCCCGGCGCCCCCCAACCCCCCCCACCCCCCTCCCACCCCCCACCCCATCCCCCCGCCCCCCCGTCCGCCCCAGCCCCCCACCACCCCCACCCGCCACGCCCCCCACCAGCACTTGATTCCAAAAGTTACAGCAAACAGAGGTAAAATCCTTCCAGCAGAAGACACATTACATGTTGAGAAAACAAACATAAGACTAATCCACCTTGCCTGGCTACTACTTACAATTTTGAAACATGAAAGACTAATTCAGAAAGATTTGGAGAACCTGGAATGACGTCCCGTCCCTCTCAGTCCCGAGAGTGAACAACAAACCAAACAAAAAGCACAGACAAAGACTTCCCTCCACCAAGATTTGAAAGTATCTTGTCCCTCTATTAGTTCTCTGGTCAGGTATCAGCCAGGTTCACTGAGCTTCTTAACCCTTTACAGGTAAAAGAGACATTAACTCTTAACCATCTGTTTATGACAATTGCCTAGGAAGAAGTACTGCGGAAAGGAATCTAGGGGTCATAACGGATCACAAGCAAAATATGAGCGAACAGTGTAACTGCAAAAAAAGTAAACACCATTCTGGATGTGGTAGCAGGACTGTTGTATGCAATACATGAGAAGTAATTCTTATGCTCTACTCTGCACTGATTAGGCCTCAACTGGAGCAGTGTGTCTACCTCTGGGCATATTTCAGGATAGATGTGGACAAGCTGGAGACAGTCCAGAGAAGAGCAACAAAAATGATTAAAGGTCTAGAAAACATGATCTATGAGAAAACATTAGGGAAAATTGGCTTTGTTTAGTCTGGAGAAGAGAAGACAGAGGGAAATAAGTTTTCAAGTACATAAAAGGTTTTTAGAAGGGTGAGAGAGAAATTGTTCTCCTTAACCTCTGAGGATAGATCGAGAACCCATTGGCTTAAAGTGCAGAAAGGGCGGTTTAAATTGGACATTAGGAATAACTTCCTAACTGTCAGGGTGTTTAAGCACTGGAATAAATTGCCTAGGGAGGTTGTGGAATCTCTATAATTGGCAGTTTTTAAGAATAGGTTAGACCATCACTTGTCAGGGATGGTCTAGATATTACTTAGTCCTGCCTCAGGTGGAGGTGACTGGACTAGAGGACCTCTCTAGGCCCCTTCCAGTTCTAGCATTCTATGAGCATAACAGATACGGCTAAGCTGTCTTAAAGTAATTTAAAAAAATCACTGTAATATTGGAACCATTTGGATACTGAGGCTGAGGCCTCCACTTCAGAGCTTACTTGCTAAAGTTGTCATGGAGCACGGTTAAAACAGTGTAAAGATTACCTAGCACTACAGTTCACTTTGACATTGAGTTTGACTGGAAAATTACTCCATTAATACAAATGAAATCTGTTGTCTTGTATGTCTCTCTACTTACTCCTTAGGACATCAAGTATATCCTCAAGCCATGTTATCACTTGCTTTTTGTAGCAATTACAATTTACTTATATTTTGTTTATTACACAATTTTGATATACGTGACTTTTATACCCTTATCTCTGATAAGATGTGAGTTTATCTCCCTATTTCCCAAGTAACTATCTGAAACTTTGTTTACCCTTTTCAAAACAACAACAATTTGCTTTAGGTGTTTGTATGGAATTCTCATTGTTGGGTCATTTTAAACAAACCCATTGCTAAAACAAGGTTAATGTATATGCATGTACTAATATTATAATTATACCTGTTACTTATATGTGCCTCCTTCCCCTCCTTCTCACCTGTATGTCCCTCGCCTCTTCCATTTCCTTAGCTTTCAATTTAGCTAATCACTCTAAATGAACACTCCCTTCTGCCCCACCCCCTGACTTCCCCTCCAAAAAAAAAAAATCACGAAACGAACATGATTTTTGCCACCATCCCATTGTTCTCTTTATGTTTTTATCCCTTCCCCCAACCCTTTGTCCATCTTATCTATTTTACTTGTAAATTATTAGGGTCAAAACTGTCTACTCCAGGGTTTCTCAAACAGGGATCTCCACTTGTGTAGGGAAAGCCCCTGGCAGGCTGGGCCAGTTCATTTTCCTGCCCCGTCCCCAGGTCTGGCTGATCATGGCTCCCAGTGGCTGCGGATCACTGCTCGGGACAATGGGGGCTGCTGGAAGCGGTGGCCAGTACGTCAGTCGGCCCCTGCCACTTCCAGCAGCTCTCATTATCCCAGAGCAGTGATCCACAGCCACTGGGAGCCGTGATTGGCTGGACCTGCAGATGGGGCAGGTAAACGAACTGGCCTGGCCCATCAGGGCTTTCCCTACACAAGTGGCAACCCCTGTTTGAGAAACCCTGGTCTACTCCATTTGTGCCATACCTAGCATGGAAAGCCTGATCCTGGTTGGTCTGTAGGTCCTATTAGTAATAATAACTAAGAAGATCTATAATTGGGTATATATTTATAGCAAGAGAGCTTGGAGGATTGTTTGGGCTGAGTAACTTAAATATATTTAGTGTTGCTTTGTTTATAGAATCTCTTTAAGAGAAGCCAAGTGTCCCACAAGTAGAGAATTCCCCCTTTGTATGTACAGTAATCCTGTGATAAGGAATTTGAAGCAGTTATGTCAAATTAAAATATAACTACTGCAAATTTGCAAATTCATTTGTCATTATCTACCCACTCCCTCAATATAACCATGACATTAGAAATATTGTTACTATCTGTAATAGCGTATAGAAAATAATTTGGAAGGCTCTTTCTAGCTCCCAGGGCACAGACATCCATATTTAAAAATCCACCATTGACTGGATCTAATTGGCATGACTGATGGCAGTTTTAGTAGAGGCAAAGGACTAATAAGGATGTAAAAGAAACTACTCATCCCTAACTCTTTCACATGTGTACTCTGAGACTTAATGAACTTGTATAAAGCATTTTTAGACCCTGAGGACATTCTTGAGAGGGAAGGAAGAATGCTTATTCCCATTTTAAAGATAAGAAAACCAAAGAAGAGATGTTGAATGATGCGCAGGATAACTTAAGTGTTAGAAATGGGAATACGTATGAAGGCTGTGTGTGTTTGTCATAGCCATGCTTCCATGACAAATGTCATGACAGGTGGCACTTTACATGGAACCAGTTGGATAAAATTTCCAAGTGACTTAAAATCCCATTTTCAAAAGTGACTTAGGCACTGAGATAAAAAAAAAAATCTGGGCCTAAGTTACTTTTGAAAATGGGACTTAAGTGCTTAATGAGATTTTTTTCCTCCTTTTTTTTTTTGTCAGAACATTTGGTAAGTTCAGTGTCAACATGTGTAGTTAAGTAAATTTTAATTAAGCATTAATCCACACCCTTTTTTCATTAATTAGTTAAATTTTAGGTTGTGTAGCTAAAGTAAAGACTGGAGAATTTTTTACAAATATGTAAATTATAATCAAAATATAACTCAGATAAATAAGAAATTGTAGAAAGTAAAATTATGATATGATTAAAAAATCTAAATTTATTGACCTTTTGACTGATTTAAGACCCACTTAAATTCTAGTTTGAGAGCTTAAGAGGTGGGTAAATCCTGTGTTAGCCTTTAGAACAAGGATACATTTTTCTTTTAGGGCCAAACCTTCAGTAAATGAATTTTTTACTATTGGTTTTAATAAAGCCATGGTTTAGCACTGTTTAAATAGGATATTAAAATGTTTTTTGGGAAAAAATATCTAGTTTATATTCTTGTGGAATTGGAATTGTATTCCCTAAACTCGTTTTTTTCTTTTTGTATCTTTCTTGATCATATCAAACCACAAATAAACCAAAATAACTATGCTATGGCATTTTAATTACAATGAGAAATTGCTTATGTCTTGATGCTGACCAAGACATTTTGATGAATGTATCACAGCTGCATTTTTACATATCAAGGCCAATGTTAGACAAGAAACCTTCACTAGAACAAAAACTAATTGCATTAGGCATCTATTCTAACTTGTAGAGCTTATCACAAACCTTGAAGTCAGCTGAAAAGCAATGGAAACCATTTTTTTTAGATAAAATAACCAATTATAGGGTCATCCTGTTAAATAACCCACATCTGCTACTTTGTCATTCTATAGCCATGGCTGTGCCTCAGATAATCAGGCTATTAATGAGTGTTATCTAGAACTCGTCAGCTTATTTCTTTACCACTACATCAATGCTTTGTACTTGAAAAGTTCAATTTAGGGAACAGTAATGTAACAGTGCAGTACTGGGAAATGTACATGGTTGATTCTACAATTTCCATGTTCTAGGTTTTCAACTGTAATTCCTACAATTAATACCAGTCAGTGTCTCTCCTTCCATGTTCTCCACCCCGACAATGTTCTCACAAGAGAGACAAGGTGGGTGAGATAATGGCTTTTATTGGACCAACTTCTGTTGGAAGGAGAGAGAGAGACAAGGTTTTGAGCTTACAGAGTGTTTCTTCAGGTCTAGGCCTGTGTAAGCCTGAAGCTTGTCTGTCTGTCTGTCTCTGTCTCTCTCTCTCTCTCTCTCTTTCTCTCTCCGGCACAAGTTGGTCCAATAAAAGCTATTATCTCACCTACCTTGTCTCTCTGTTAGGACCATTTATCCACGACAATGTTCTCACAGGGCATGCTAGTCCATTTGTGACTGATGCTAGTCAACTTGCATAATGCACTACTGGAAGATGCTTGGATAATACAGTAATGAGGGCAATATAAGAACTTAAATAGAATAGAACTCCTGTAATTCATCACCACATTCTTCATTACCATGAGTTTTCAGGAAGACCAAATTCATGCTTGAGAATTGTCAGCAACACCACAGCGATTTGAACTGGCAATCCTAACATCTTCATTGGGGAGGGGGAAAAAATATGTTGTATGGAGCAATCAGATCACCTCACTAATTTTCAATAATTGATTTATATGGGAGTTAGGTACCTTTAAAGAAGACTCCTGGGTGTGGAGATAACTGAGTCAATCCTGTGTGGCTTGGATCCAGTAGAACTGTCAGGCAGCTTGAGGAAGGGGATCTCAGAACATATTTAAAGGCTCCAGAGTTTCTGGTGTTTAAGGCATAATTACTGCCTGTTACATTCTGTGTGTGGAATCCCCCCAAACTGATCCAGAAAAACTCTGCAAGGGGATCTTAATGAGTTTCCCCACTGATACGCAGAGAGGCTTGTAGTGGTTTTGGCCTAGATCAGCTGTCTCTACATCACTTTCAAAGTGGGTGCAAGAGTCTGAAGAGATCGAGTTTTTTCCATTATGGATGCAGTTCTGCATGTTCATTGCTGCTGGCTGATATTCCCAGGTCATTATCACTCCATACTGTTCTTAGCCAAGTTTTTATTTGGAAAAAAGATACATCAAAAGGCTTCTGGGTATTAACATCCTGTTGATTTAGGCACTATCCTGTATCAGTGGGCAATACTAGGAAAACAGAGGAATATTTCTTCACAGGGAAGCAGAGCTGAGTCTACTCGTATGGAAGGTACAAAAATAGATTTTTGGAACTGGAATTTCATGGCATTTCCTCAGACTCAAAGTTTAAACTATTTGGATAAATGTCCGTTTGAAATTGCCACAGAAGCCTCATGCCAGAGACAATACAGTCAGAGGAAAAGACAAGTAGAATTCTTCAGTGCCAGACTTGGCGGGCCTAGTCATTGGCTGTTCCAAGCTGGTTGCTTGTCTCTTTGAGACTGGTATTTCACAACTCTGGTTCTCAATGCCATAGAAGTAGGCAGACTGTCAGGTTTCTTTATTTTTTTTGGCATAGTTTCCAGGCGGTGATATTGTAGCTTTTCCAACCTAATGGAATCTCAGAGAAAATGAGAAAGTGGTTATTTGGTGGAGTATAAACAGCTATGGAAAAACTAGGAGAAAAAAGCTTTGATATAATAATACTCAGTACTTATAGACCAGAGAACTTTACTCTTCGAAACCAGTGCTGTTTTCCATCTGTTAATTCTCACTACTCACAAAAGAAACATTATTCTTTCTTTATAGGTGAGCAAACTGAGATGCAAGGAGGTTAATGGATATAAAGGATATTGTGACAGGTTCCCCCCAGGGTGGCATTTGACACTGGGGTCCCACTGAACTCACCTGTACTGCCAGTCTGTGTTCCCTCTACACTGTACTGCTGAGGCAAGCCAGCCTCCCTCAGGTTTCTGACTGCACTTTACCAGCACACACGCAGGTAGGGACACGCCCAGCTGTAGTTTCACACAGATGCTGAAAGCTCTGCATAGGAAAGCTCAGCTAAGGGATTGCCCAGCACTCAAATGCACCCCACCCTCCTCTAGAGGGTAAACCCAAAATTGTATTGTCTTGCGCTGCACAGAGGACTATACAGCATAAACTCATTGCAATTTGCCCCCTCCCTCAAATGGAGGAAGATATGAACTGCTTTTTGTGCTCCTCCCCCAGTTATTAATTCCACAAATTGTTTTAGAGAAAACAAAAACAAGTTTATTAACTACAAAAAAAATAGATTTTAAGTCATTTAGAAGGGATAGCAAACAGATCAAAGCAGATTACTTAGCAAATAAAACAAACATACAAGCTAAGCTTAAAATAAAGAAACTAGTTACAAGTAGCACATTCTCATCCTAAATGTTGTTTTAGGCAAATTGCAGAGATTCACTGGCTTGCAGCTTAGAACTTCAGATATTTCATTCAAAGGCTGACACCCTTCCAGCCTGGGCTCAGACCTTCTTTCCCCTTCATCTTTGTTTCTTAGATATTTACAGCCATCATCTTGGGCAGGGATTCAGTGAAGAACCAAAATCCTGATTCTGTCACTCCTCTGCCTTAAATAGGTTTTACATATGGCAGGAATCTTTGTCTTCCAGTGTGAATCCCACCCCTGGTAAGTGGAAAAGTACTAATTTTATCATACAGTCCAGTATTAGGTGCCCTGATCACATAACCCTGCAACCATAACTCAAAGTCTATTTGCAGAGTCCACAGGAAGGCTTTCCAGGAAGGTAGCATCTTCAAAGACCTGTTTTTTCTGATGGTCCTTTCAAACTAGCAATATAGACTGATTGCATTCTGTCTAGGGGGCATCCCCCAGGTGTAAACACATTTGTTATAGGTACATGGACCAGGGTTTCTCAAACTTCATTGCACTGCAACCCCCTTCTGACAACAAAAAATACTATATGACGCCAGGAGGGGGAACCAAAGCCTGAGCCCACCACCCTGAGTGTGGGAGGGGCAAGCCCCACCATCCTAGGCAGGGGGGCCAAAGCCCTTCTCATGATCCCCTATTAGTCACTCATTTGCTCTCCCAGAAAAGAAGGTGGGCATTCCTCTGTTATGTTCCACTACCATCACAACCTTTTGGAATTATCTAGTCTGATCTCCTGCATAACATAGACCATAGAGCCTCCATCCCCCCAGCAACTTCTGCATCAAACTCATAATTTCTGTTTGCACTATGCCAAACCATTTAGAAAGACATCCAATCTTGAAGTCCTTACTATCAAGTGATGGAGAATCCACCAGGTCCCTTATTCGGTGAGGTAATTACCCTCACAGGTTAGATGATCATGCCTTATTTCTATTCTGACTGTCTATCTTCAGCTTGCAACCACTGGATCTCATCATGCCTTTTCTGCTAGCCCTCTATCAAACTTCTTCCCCATGTAGGTACTTGTAGATTGTGATCAAATTACTTCTTAGTATTATCTGCATAAACTAAGTAAACTGAGTTTCTTTACTTTCTTATTACAAGGTATGTTTTAGTTCCCATGGCACTAATTTATCTGCCTGACTTTTTGCAGAGATAAGACTTAAAGGAGGGTACAGGAATATAGAACAACCTCCTACAAGGTCCAAGAACCACCCTATACCTTTCTCTGCTCTTTTCAATCTGCCTGTACTCATAAATAAACAAATCGACAAGCTAGTTACCCCCAGGGAAAGGAAGGGAGAAAGATAGATGAGAGATGCCAGCCACACCACTCAAGCTCCAGCAGGTGCTCAAATGCTATGTTGATGAGTGCAGTATGAGGACCTCCATAAAATGGGATTGTCTGGGGGGTGTTTCTACAACAGATGCTCTACCAAAGGCTAAGGGAATGATAAAGACATAACTCCAGACAACTTCCATTATCCTTTGTTGAGTCTTTCTCTGGATTTCCCCCAGGATCCGTTCCACCTTTCTAGATTTCCACCCCACCCCATCCCTCTAGCAGGGTCTAATGCAGGAGCAGGCAAACTTTTTGGCCTGAGGGCAGCATAGGGTTTCGTAAATTATATGGAGGGCCAGTTAGGAGAAAGGATCGTGGCCTGGCCCCCACCTCCTATCTGACCCTCCCCCTGAGAATCCTGCCCCATCCAACCCCTCCTGTTCCCTGACGGCCCCCTGAGGCCCCTGCTCCATCCACCACCACCCCGCTTCCTGGCCCCCGAACCTCCGCCACCCCATCCAATCCCTCCTCTCAATCCTGAAGCCCCCCCAGACCCCTGCCCCATCCAACCACCCCTTCTCCCTGTTCCCTGACTGCCTCTACCACCCATCCAACCCCCTGCCCTTACTGATTCCCCCCTGGGACCCCTGCCCCCATTCAAACCCCTGTTCTGCACCCCAACTGCCCCAACCCCTATCCACACCCCCACTCCCTGACCACCTCCCCGGACTCCCAGCTAGAACCAAGTCACACCGCCACTGCCACCATGTAGCACAGAGCACCAGGTCAGGCCAGGCTCTGCAGCTGTACTGCCCCAGGAGCTCATAGCCCCACCACCCAGAGCATTGCACCAGCGGCAGAGCGAGAAAGCTAAGGCTGCAGGGGAGTGGGGACCACAGAGGAGGGGCCAAGGGTAAGCCTACAGGGCCAGGAGCTTGGGGACTGGGTAGGATGGTCCTGTGAGCCAGATGTGGCCCACGGGCTATAGTTTTCCCACCTCTGGTCTAATGCAAGGGGGAAGCAGAGAGTGACACTCCCCCTCTTCTGCTAAAAGCCAACGTAGAGCTGCTTCTCTTTTGCCTTCCTTGGGTGAGGAATGCTCCTGTATAGCTCCCTCACCAACTTGGTTGAGCAGTGTCCGCTCCCCCTGCTGAATCAATATTCACTTGTTTAGCTATATTGTCTTTGTTTTAATGTTCACTTTCATTTAATTTTATAATTACGCGTCTTCTTGTGGCACTCTTCTTCTGCCTTCATCTTCTTTATACATTGTCTCTCTTTTTGTTTTGTTTCCCCCTTTCTTTTTTTTGGCCTCTCACTGTTTTCCTAATGCCACAAACCCACACCCACCTTTCTTTCTGCTTTGCTGGTTTTTTTTCTATTCATTACGATGAGATATAGGAGAACAAACTGTCTGCGATATATAATTTCTCTTAAAATTATCACAAAACCCCATTGTTTTGGCTGTATTTTTATCCAGGAGAATGTGTGCATAATGAAAGAGGTCACTGCTGTAGATCTGGAAGATTAGAGAACAGAGTTCATCTCAGTCTGAGACATCCTTTTAAAAATGGAATCTGCATGAGGATTAGAGAAAAGGAGAGGAATGTGGGCTTCAATGAGAGAAAGGGGCAGAGTCAGTTTACATAGAGTCAAAATGAACCCCAAACTGTTCCATGTGTAATTTGTTTGGTGCAGATGTTCACCAGTAGTTCATAATTTTTATCATTCTCCAGTAACAAAGGAATGGATTAATAAAACACTATTAGAATAATTTCTTGATCTAATATTGTGAATGTGATTAACAAAATTCTAATTCAGCAGCCTCCCAACAGACAGATCTTTACATGCTTTTTCTCAAGCAACAAGTATTTATGCCACGGCAGTTTGTCATCATTAGTGAAAACATAAATTAACATGACAAACTACAGTATATACACAGATTTACATAGTTCCATTTTCTCATGTTGGAATATCAATTTAATGCCGAGTAATTCTGCATTAATTACAGGTACATGTAGTAGTAATTAACAAAAAATAAGTATATCTGGTAAACTGGAAGTCCTCAAGTCTGACTTTAAATGAGAGATGGGTACCTAAATCACTGAGGATTTTGAAAATGTTACCCATAGTTCCCATCTATTATTGTATGGTAGGTATTCGGGATGAAATTCACCCCATGAAGTAGGCCAAAGCTCATAAACAATTAAGTCCTATGTGCACCTTCAAAACAGAGTTTACCTGGTGCCTGGGCTTTGTGCTGACATCCTGAAGAAGGCTGATAAATCAGTTACTGGTTTAAAAGTTAAAAGTTATATACACTTAGTGTATAAAACAGGACAAAAATGTCAAGGCACACTTCCCATTGATGCTTGTGATAAACTCTTCCCAACCTCTGTTACATCAGGACTGTACAAAGTTTACATTTAAACATAGGTCCTGCCCCTGCATAGGCTAAATTCCATACTCAAAGATTGCAGTATAGTATGACTGCGTGTTTTCGCATGAAAAAGCACTAGGGTGCCAAAATGGCTTCCCTAAGCCCAAAGATCAACGACATAATCATCATTGCTCCCACACAATGGCACAGGCTGTAAGGCAAATGTCTTGTCTGTGAAACTTCCGATAGTATGTAAACATTCTGTTTTGAATTCCACTGACAGGTCTAGGGCATGATCCAATTCTCCTTGAAATTGGTAGGAATTACCAGCAGTCCTCAGAATACAATGGACTTCAGTGGGAGTTTAATCAGTCCCTAGAGTCATCTGAGACGGGGCGGCTGTAGACATTTTGCCACCCCAAGTAAGGCGGCATGCCATGGGGGGCGCTCTGTCGGTCGCCGGGAGGGCGGCAGGTGGCTCCGGTGGACCTCCCAAAGCTGCGGTACCTGCAGGAGGTCCACCAGAGCCGCCTGCTGCCCTCCCGGTGACTGGCAGAGCGCCCCCCGTGGCATGCCGCCCCTGATCTGAGAACCCGGGATACACTTGCAGAGCACTGTCAGGCTTCAGCTGCATGACTCCACTTGATGTCAATAAATCGTGCTACTCAATCAGAACTCCGTGTTTTGAAGATTCCTGTTTAATAATCATCCTTAATGTGACCATTTATTCCTTTTTTCTATGTATTTGTCAGTTTCATAATCACAAATGTTAGCATTCTGGAGGATGAGGGTTTTTTCTGCCTTAGTCATAAAAAAATATTTTGGGTTACTTAGGAGCAAAGACCATTTTATTTATGCTAAAAAGTGTGAAGTGCTCTTTATATAAAGAACATGTTTTCCTTTGGCATAAAGGTGCATCTTCCAGTTATGCAAATGAAGAAACAGCTTCAAAACAAATGAGTCACGCAGTGCCAAAAAGAGGACTTTTGAAATAGCTAATGCATACAGCAACATTATGAATAAGTGTACTGGAAAAGTCTTATTCATACTGCTCAAAGATCCAACTGTCTGAGTTGCCTTGTTTTTTTCCTACAGCAATCATGCATGCTCAGACAAAATATTGTGTCTGCCACTTGTTCCAAAAACTAAATTAAAACTACAGATTTGTTTAATAAAACATTTGTTCTAATTAGTTTTCTTTCCAAAAGTCATTCTTTTCTATGTTGAATTGGATGTCCATAGTCTTCTATCCCTGTTTCTTAAAGCTAGTAACCCTAAAGGTTTTGGAGCAGAAATTTAAGTTCCCCATAGCTTGCTTCTATTTTAAGGGCCATATTTTTAATGGGCTCCATTAAATGATGCCACGTGGCTTTAAAATGGGAAATGTGTACTTGTAACTACAGCTGTGTATAAGTCGTGTGCAAATCAGGTTATTAGGCAAGGAAGTGTTATTTGAATGCACACTTGAAGGTGTTTTCAAGCATTAACAAGTTTGCCTGCAAATACTGTGAGTAATCTCTCAGAATATGTTTGAGAATATATCCTACAACACTTAAAGATGTGAAACCAGTAGAGGTTAGGGGCACCCATAGTGGCTATTCAACAGCTGTAGGATCACCCATCCAAAACCAAAATGAAATGCTCCTGAGATTTACAAACAAGAGGAAAAGAGAAGGAAATGCAAGGCAATTGTCAACAGAAACTGCAAACTTTGATTATCTTGGTAATAACAAATCATTGTAGATTTCCTTAAGGAAGTAAATGGTATGCCTAGTCATTAATTACTTGGTAATTGAAATGAACAGTGCTAATGCTCATTACCATGTTTCCAATTGTATTGAAAGACAAAATACTGGTGAACAATTGTACCACATGTTTATGAGGTGTCTGTTCACTGAGGATAGGGAAATATGGTGATTGCAGTAGCTCTAGCACTGTTTAAGGCGTCAAATATGTTTACACTAAAACAGTATCTTCTCCACCCTGCCTTTATTCCTATAAAATCCTGCCATTGTAAAAACCAGAGAAAACAGTTCTCTGGTGGCCAACAAATCTTTCTGTTTCACTACCCCTTGCTAAACAAAAGCTGATTGGAAGAATGTTACGGGCATGAGGAAGAAAGTGTTTGAGAATCTGGAAGAGAATGAGAGAATGATGGTGAAGTTAATCAACATAGTCCAAGGACCACCTTTGGAACAGAAACCTACATTCAGCCCCTTAGAACATGAGTTTACATCCTTGTTCACGTGAAGTAGTAGACCTTACTCTGCCGGCAGCTTACTGACTAGCTAAAAGGTGATGCTCAGCGAGAACAAGAGTATGAGAATTTGGCTTATATTGAAGGGTAATTCTTGTCCTTTACCAAATGTCTGGAACTCTGATGAATCAAGGAAGGTCTACAGAATTCTCTGTCCTTGTTCAGATATGCTGAGATGTGCATATTTTAGGTGAACAGTATTTCTAGCCAATGATTCCAACCTCTGGAACAGTCCATTGGGCAGTGCTTTCATACAAGGTTATTTAGCTTTTGGGGAAAGACATTCTCTCTAGATTATGAACCCTTTTTAAGTGATTGTTATAGGAGTTAGTGCTGCTCCCAAAAGTGACTAGAATTTCTCTTCATGGCTGAAAGAAGATGAAAATACATTAAAAACAAATTTTATTATCATTTGAAATATTTTGATAACTAGTTCATTCCATGATTGTGGGTTACAAAAGAAAATACTCTACACTAATTGTGCTGTTTCTTGTAGACAGTGCTGCAAGATATTTTCCCTGAAAGAATTAGGCCTTGTCTATACTGAAAGTTGTACCAGTGTAACTATACTGGTACACTCTCTCCTTGTTGGGATGCAGTTGTAGCAGTATCAAGATACTTTATACAGTAGATGCATTTCTGTAGGGTAGTGGTTCCCAAACTTGTTCTGCCACTTGTTCAGGGAAAGCCCCTGGCGGGCCGGGCCCGTTTGTTTACCTGCCGTGTCCACAGGTTTGGCCAATCGTGGCTCCCAGTGGCTACTGTTTGCTCCATCAGTTGTCTATTTTTTTAAACACATGTATATTTTTGGTCTTCACAACATGTCTTGACAATGAGTTCCACAGGTTGACAGTGCATTGCTGAAGAAATTGTTCCTTGTTTGTTTGTTTTTTGCTGCCTATTCATTTAATTAGGTGACCCCAGGTTCTTGTGTTATGTGAAGGGGTAAATAACACATCTGTTTGCAGGTTCACCAAGCCATCCATGATTTTATATATATGTCTATCATATCCTTTCCCTAGTTATCCCCTTTCTAAGATGAATAGTCCATCTTTTCAATCTCTCCTCAAAGGAAAGCTGGTCCCTAATTGTTTTTGTTATCATTTTCTGTATTTTTTCCAACTCTAATCTATCTTTCCTTGAGATGAGGCAACCAAAACTTCACACTGTATTCAAGGTGTGGTTTTACCATGGATTTATATCGTAGCATTATGACATTTTCTGTCTTATCTATCCCTTTCCTAACATTTAGTTAGCTTTTTTGACTGTCGCTGCACATTGAACAGATGTTTTCAGAGAACAGTACACGACAACTTTGAGATCTCTTTGAGTGGTATCAGCTAATTTAGATCCCATCATTTTGCATGTATAGTTGGGATTATGCTTTCTAATGTATATTACTTTGTATTTATCGACACTGGATTTCATCTGCCATTTTGTTGCCTAGTCACCTAGTTTTGTGGTATCCCTTTGTAACTCTTTGTAGTCTGCTTTGGACTGTCTTGAGTAATTTTGTATCATGTGAAACCTTTGCCACCTCATGGTTTACCCTTTTTTTCCAGATCATTGATGGATATGTCAAACAATGCTGGTCCCAGTACATATCCTTTTGGAGGGCACCACTATTTGCACCTCACTACTGTGAAAACTGACCATTTATTCGTGTCCTTTGTTTCCTATCATCTTTAACCAGTTACTGATCCATGAGAGGATCTTCCATCTCATCCTATGAATGCTTACTTTAAGATCCTTTGGTGAGGGACCTTGTTGAAAGTCCAAGTACCCTACATCCACTGAATCTCTCTTGTTCATGTTTGATGACCCCCTCAAACAATTCTAATAACTGGAATTTTGTTTTGTAATCATCAAAACAAGATGTTTGGACAATTTTGAAAGTTTTTCTCAATGTGTTTCGTAGCTGGGAAATTTGTGGAAACCAAACCTGTTTCATAAACAGTTTTAGTTTTGACAAATTGGTATGTTTTGACCAACCAATGTTTTATCTAACAATTCTCAGTTTACTCTAGCTCTGATCCAGTGTATGTCACATATATTTCCTCCTTGATTCTGTGAAAAGATGAGACTTTGTGGTTTGATTTTACTTTCACATTTTTACTGTTTATTTGCATTGCTTCTATTTGTTATCTGCTCTTGAAGCCTGGTGTTACAACCATTTTTGTGTCTACCTTTACATTTGTATATTTTATCTTTATTTCGCCATGCTACAGAAAATGTAATTTGACACTGTCTGTTTCACAAAATAACTGGGCATTTGTTAGGTGTATAAAACTTTTAGGAAGTATGCTAAAAACAAATTGGGAGTTTTCTTGAATGTCGGTAGAGCAATAATTAATTAAAAACTGCTATTCCTAAGGTATACTTATTCATTCTAAAATCACCAATGCTACAGCATGCTTAAACATCCTAACAAACAGAAGCAGGTTAACTTTTTTGTTCCTTTAGAGAGATACGGCCAACTGTTCATTGGTATAAATCAGTGGAGCTCTACTGTGTACACCTAATACACATTTTCTATCCCTCTTCCCCCAAGAAAAAGAAAACCAAATAAAAAACGCAGCAAGAGTGAAAATAATGCAGGCAGAAGTCCAGCAGCAGAATGTGGACTATCCAGTATATTGTACTGAATGTAGCATGTGTGATTACCTGCCTTGTGAGTAGGTGTCATTTACCTGCCTTCAGTGCAAGAAGTTCATGGCACTCAGAGACAGAGTATGGAATTTTAAGACCAGAGTGGCTGAACTGAGCTAAGAGAGGTACATAGATGAGACTTTCCAGGACACAGTGAAATGATCCCACCCCCAGTTTGACAGCCTCTGTGGCACTGAGGAGGAAAAAATTATTGGGGAAGGAGAACATAAAGCTGGAGTGGAGAGAAACAATACCATAGTTGGGATCCTCATACCAAATAAAGTCATGGTATCATCTCATGCCAAGGATTCCTCTCCAGGGGCAGGGACCCATTATTAGGAAGAGACAGGTAGTAGTGATGAGAGATTTGACTATTAGAAATATAGATAGTTGTGTCTGCTATGACTGGGAGAACTGCATGGTGAATTGATGGCTAGGTGCAAAGGTTGGAGGCTTCTTGAGAAATCTAGTCAGATTTTTGTGCAGTGCTAGGGAGGAATTGGTGGTCATGGTACACATAGGTACCAATGACATAGGGATAAAATAGGAGAGAGGTTCTGGAATTTAGGTTGCTAGGTAAGAGATTAAAGTCCAGGACCTCCAGTGTCGCATTCTTTGAAACTTCTAGTTCCATGTGCAGGGTCTCAATGCATGGATGGGATGATGGTACTCAGAGGAGGGATTTAGGTTTATTAGGAACTGGGGAACCTTTTAGGAAAGGAGGAGTCCACACAGGAAAGATGGGATCCATCTAAACCAAAACAGAACCAGATTGCTGGCATATAAAGTTAAAAAGGTCATAGAGGAGTTTTTAAACTAAGGGCATGGGGGAAAACTGACAGGTGGAGATGTGCATGCAGTTCAGACAGAGAAATCCCTTAGGGGAGGATTTATTAGTGAGAAGAGGCTGCACATTGATAAAGTACAGGTAGGAATTGAAGAGAAAGTCAAATGAAAGAGTCTCATTCAATTACATCACATGAAGACAGACAAATATTGACAAATTTTATAAGTATTGTGTACAAATGCTAGAAGTCTAAATACTAAAATGGGTGAACTGGAGCATCTGTATGAAATGAAAATATGACTATAATAGACATCATAGAAACTTGGTGGAAGAATGATAATTAGTGGGGCACAGTAATAGCAGAGTATTCAATATACTACCAACCACAAAAATTACTTTTTTGTTTAAAAATGTAAGCTAATTAGACTAAAAAGACCAGTATCAAAAGTGAAACTTTTTAATTGAGCCAACCCATTCCTCTAAATGTTGGTTATTCCATTTGCGTATAGCTTTAAGAGTTTGCCTTTTCATCCCAGTACAGGATGGGAACAATTTTTCAATTTTTTTTTTTGGGGAAAGGACAACTGTTGCCTGAGAAGCGCTAGCCAGATCCTCAGCAGGAGTCAATTGGTGTTAACTCCGTTGGCTTCAATTGTATGGCACTGATGGACATTATTGGAGAATCTGTCCTGTTATTGTAAACACAGCTCAGAATTATAATGAAATTTTTGTTGGCACTGCTATCAGACATTATCCTTTGAAGAATCAGTCCATAATCTTTGGTGTTTTCCAATGAAAAAGACCCATTTCTCTGAAATGCCTGTCATGTAAGTATACAAAATCGGTGGGACTTCAAGGCTGAGCTAATGTTTGTAGAGTCTCTAGCACAATCGAGCCTGAAACCAGTCAGGACCTGTGGTCACTGCTGTACTATAAATATTAAATAATCTCTAAATAGAACCAGCATTTCCCCCATTACTGTCACCAACTCATGACCTTTGCTTTTCAGCCAAACAAAATTACAACTTTTGCACATACAAACTGCTGCTTCCAAGTAAATTGAATTGATTTGTGTTGCTTTATTGCATCATGTTTAATATTTAATGTGCTCTATCTACAATGTCATATCTAAGTTAATCAAAATGTTCATGTTCTCAGGTATCTAAGAGAATTCTTTCAGCGTTACGATATTTATTATGTAAATGGTGCGGGATTTTTATTTTTATTGTGGAAATAAATCCTTTAAATTGGCTTTCTGGAAAGTAGGGGGAAATTCAGCTCATAGATAAGAGCACAAAGTCAATAGCAGTTCATTTTTGCAGGAGATCTAATATTTTATTTATTTAAAATCTCACTTTTCTGCTCCCACTAATATTGGTCAAAATCTTTTTATTTTTTTTTTATTTTCAATTACATCTAGACCCTCAAAAAACCTGACATCAGCAGCTTGCCACAAGTGGATTAAGGAGGATGAAGCGTTTATTCCTCTTTTATATGTCTTCTATCAAATTTCATGAAGTGCTTTCATGACCAGAATTGATGAAATTCAGAGCAATTATTCCATATTCATGTCAAGAACCATGATATCTTTGTTTATAAAGCAGTTAAACAAGTTGAATATAAAGCAGGCTCAGCTCTGCCCATGACTTACTGTAATTCTTTTCAGACGTCCCAATTTTAAGATTAGCTTCATTCGCAGCAATGTCATATAAATGGCATTCGTTTATTTTTGCATGTTCAGATTCACTAAACCATATGACTTCTGAATGATTTAAATACAATCAAATGAGCTATTGATGCCATCGATGAATGACTCAATACGGTAATGGTCATTCTCATCTGGTATAAATTAGCACAGTGCCACTGAAGGCCATGCAGCTATGTAAGTTTTCACTAGCTGAGGATGCAACTCTGAGTACTTTTTTACTCTGACAGAATGGTACGATGGTTTTGCTTTGGCACATGGCCAGGATAGAGTTTAAAAAATGGACAAATTAATAAGATTCATTTCTGAGGTGGCAGAGTAATAACTTAAGTGACTTTGTGAACTGATGCTCTGCAAAGTCCATTTAAAGTAACCTGGCTGTCCCTTAGAACCTTATCTCTAAGTGTTGTTAGTCTGAGCCTCCAGAGAAAAGGAAGATTCAGAATTCATAAAATGTTGGAAAGTTGTAAATCTCCTTTCTGCTTTAAAAGGATAGAACACTACTTCATAGAAAGGAATTAATATAATATATGACTTACAACAATTGCATGACTGAGTGTTTGGGACTGCATCATAGACTATATGTACTATAGCAACCATGCTGATTCAGTTGAGGATCTATCGGCTATATAATGGTATTCATTTATTAGGAATGACACAATCTGCTGTGACTGAAGAATTTCATGAGAAAATAATTCCAGTATGCGACATATTTTGGATTATTAAATATTTGTCACAATTTCTCTATGGCATTGATCTGCAGAAGAGGCCATAGGAACTTTCCCCCCTTTATGGGGGGGAGAGATAACTCAGTGGTTTGAGCATTGGCCTGCTCAACCTAGGGTTGTGAGTTCAATCCTTGAGGAGGCCATTTAGGCATCTGGGGTAAAAATCTGCCTGGGGATTGGTCCTGCTTTAAGCAGGGGGTTGGACTAGATGACCTTCTGAGGTCCTTTCCAATCCTGATATTCTATGAAGCACACTGGAAATTTTTTTTCCCCTGCAGAAAATGTCAACATTTCAGCCAAAACCAAACTGAACATTTTTTATTTGAAAATGTTGTTGGGATGCCTCATGAGAGTTGTTGTCTGGGTGTCTCAAGCCCCATTCATCTCCATGGGCTGGGCTCCCTGATTGGACTACAGTCTATTCTTTTGCTGATCAGCCAGAGTGCATCATGGAAGTTGCATGGCCCTGGTTCATCATGGGAGAGGTCATCCAGCTGGGGAGCCAGAGAAGAATGGAAGTATAAGACCCCCTAACTATAACTCCCATGAGGTACTACAGTGGCATTTCTGAATCAAAATCTTTGGGTTTATCTGAAAGTTTTCAGTTATTGGCCCAAACCAGTTGGTTTTCAGATGTTTAGTTTTTTGACAAAACGTCAAAAATTTCTGTGGAAAGGCAAGCACTTTTCACAAAAAAATGTTCATTTAGTCAAAAACCCAATTTTCCCATAAAAAGCCATTTTGATGGAAAATCTTTGAGCATCCCTACAACTCCCTTTCGGGGAACGGTTAGCTCTCATAAGGAAGTACCACACAATGCAGGTCCTGATTCTGCTGGCTATGCAAATAAGATATGGTTACAACACGATATGAAATTAAAACAAAACTATAATATTGGTATCAAAATTTAAAGATTAATAGGTAGATTAAAGAATGTATTGTAGCTGATTAATATTTTAGATATAGACCACCTACTATATTAAGAATCATGAATATATAGAGGAAAAATTAATAGTTAATATAATAATCAAAAAACATACGCACACAAAGCAATTAAAAGCAGCAAAGATCGGCAACCTATAACACAACATTTGGACAAGAGCCTTTCGGAGTAATACCCACTCGTCGATGCATGTCATATTCACCACGAAAAGAGTGGTATCACCCATGAAGCCATTGCCCAAACATCGTTCAGCGCAAAGCCCACAGACTCCGTTGCGCTTTACAGATCCAGACTAACGGGCTTAACCTCGGATAAACAATAAAATAAACATTCTTTAAACCTCATAAATCACATGGCAAAGGCAATCTCATAATAAAAAATGGGGGCTGTGTAAGCCTTGTGATTCCCAGAGTACAAAGATTGATGAAGAAAAATCTTATGACTAAGCTCTGTTGTTGAAGAGAAGGAGCTTACAATGGGTCCAGAAGAAACCTCTGTGTAAGCTTCTGCTCCTGACCAAGCAGAAGTTGGCGAATTAAAAATATTACCTCAACCACTTCTCTCCTCGCTAAAAACTTCTGGGGATCTACTGTATGATGATACAGCTATAATGTCTGCATTCTACTGGAGTCAGTTTCCAAACTCCCATTGGACTCAGTGACAACAGGATCTAATTTATACGTAGTTGTGTAGTACAACAAGCTAGGCGTATATCCATACAGAACTGCTTCAAGACATTTTAGTTGAAACTATTTTCAAATGAAAACAGCTTTTTTTGATCATATAATGGGATTTTTTGGCAAAAAACTAAAGATATATGGCATTATGCATCAATATAAAAATATGACAAATACATCACACTTTTTATTTTTTTATTGTGGAGTGTAGGGGGAGACAACACTTCTCCAAGCCTGCATCTGTCTTTATAGGAGTTGGGGTTTGGTCCGCTACTTGGATGAATCGGTGTGCCACTCCCAATGTAATCTAGCGGTGAAGGTTAAGTGATCATATAATATCATCTTCAACCAATTTAATATCTATTGTCTCCCTGGCGGGAAGTTACATGCACTGTAAAAATCGGTTATAATGGAATGATTAAGTACAAAATCACTTTACCGCCTAGTTCATACCAATGTAAGGAACAGCCTGTTTCACAATTATGAAGAAATTCCCCTGAAAATACTTTAGGAGTCCCTGATTCGAGCGCTATTTTCCTCATCTAAAAACAGAAGTAACAGGGGTCTAATATCGATATATTAATCTGACATTAATTAATTGTACCTCTCTTTCTTTAAGAGACTACCTCAAACTCATTTAGAAGAGAGCATTTTTTATAATTTGTCTTTATTTTTAACAAAATCCAGTCATCTACGCATGTCTGGTCTCTTATTTCTGTCATCCCAAGCATAGTGCACGACCTGTCAGACAGGGTTAGAGATCCCCTAATAAGACAAAAGTAGACTCTTTTTAGAAAAGAATTAATCCTTTTCAGCTTGGTAAGGAACAGGTTTGCCATTGTGTCCTTGCGTCACCTAAGAAAAAAATGCTAGTCGAATAAAAAATCAGGTGTTTAGATTTAATAATATTGAAATAATTACAGGGGAGGGGAGAGTACTCCACCTAGGAAAGTTCAAATTTCCCTTTCCCATCCACCTTCTTAAATTTCCTTAGAGAATAAAATGACTAAGGGTCAAATTCTGCATTCAGTCATAGTGGTGTAAATCTGGAGAAACCCCAGTGATTTCACTTGTATCACAACTTCTGGATAATTGATCTGATTTTACATCAGTGTAACTGAGAGCTAAGTTTGTCTCTAAATATAGACCTAGGAGTTAAGTGAATTCATTTTAAGTTTTCCTCTCTTATGTTCTGGCATTCACGTCCATTCTCTGTATTTGGGAAGGAGTTTTCTGAGACTGAGTTTTCCACATAGTTGAATATGAATTTACCTACATATTGCAACACACCTTGCAATCTGAAAATCTGAAAATGCTCTTTTTCTTCAAGAATCTGCATTTTAAATATTACTTTAATCTCCTCTAGGGTGACCAGACAGCAAATGTGAAAAATCAGGACAGGGGTGGGAGGTAATAGGATCCTATATAAGAAAAAGACCCAAAAATCAGGACAATCCCTATAAAATCAGGACATCTGGTCACTCTAATTATCTTCAGTTGTTATTCCCCCTAGGTGACAGATGTTACAGTGATGGGAACTATATTAAACCAAGATTGTTTTGTGGTTAATTTCTGAGTTTCAGTTGTTCAAAGCTGATACTTTTCCTTGTTCAATTTTATGATTTGGTGGTTTCTTCTTGCAATTTCCAGTATTCAGTAGTGGTGTTGCCCTAGATGACAGGATCATCAAGATACAGTTTCACTCAGACCTTTCTAGCATCTGGGACCCAGTTTGGTGAAATACTTCTGGTATAGAACATATTCTCAAAGGGAAGCTCAGGAAACAATATCTGCCTAAGGATGCATTGGAAATGCATTATGTTCATGGGAATCTGCCAAAACCCTGTTGATGTATGTAATTTGCTGAAGAGTTTAGGTCCTGCCATCCTGCCCTCTCCTAATGAAATATTTTGTGGTGGTGTTCAGCTCTTTGGAGTCAATCTTCCCCCTTTTTCTTCTACAATTACTAAAGAGCGAATCTAGTTTGTACTATTTCACTGACAATTGAGTTGTTGGGTTTTATTTATTTAACAAGAAATAATCCATAGAAAAACAAACATGCAGCACTTCGGCTGCTACAATTAAAGCCGATGGAAAATTTCCCAGTGGAACACATTTTTTTCCCCATTGCCTATTTCTCAAAATGCACATGGCCCACAGCAGCACGTCAATTTTGACAACATTTTGTTTTGAGAAAATGGGACCCTTATTTTTTTTAACTGCATTCATTTTGAGATGTATTTGGTATAATAGAAATAAAACAAATCAAAATGAAACATTTTGATTGTATCCAACAAAATATTTCAATTGGCCACAAATGAGGGTTTCTCCCCCAGAAAAATCTCATTTTGCAGGAAACTTCACGATTTCAACTTTTTGTTCCCATTTGGAACTTTTTTTTTAAAAATGGTGGAATTTCCTGTGGAACCAGTTCTAGTTGTGAACTAACCTGGCTGTCTCAATCTCCACAACTGACCCCTCTTTCAGTACATGAGTGTCTGTAGGACCAGCGTGATACTGCATAATATCCTGCTGGAGTTTGTGGCAAGAGTTCTGCTGTAAAGCTTAAGCTAGAATGCAGTTGTGTCCCTTACCTGCTTCACTCCCCATCTGTGGATGGAGTCTGCACTCTCCTATTGCAATCCTGACAGTTGCATCCTAATAATATTAAATCAAATAATTCAGAGTTTATTTTCACCTGTCACAAGTGGCTTCTAGAATATTGGAGAATGGTGAATAATAGTTTGAACAGGTTGGGGGCCAACCATGTCTGTCAAGTTGGTGTAATATTCTCTAAGTGAAATAAAAATGCATGATCTGATTTTCTTCATCTTATGGCTTAATAGAAAGAAGGGATATGGAGGGGAGGAGAAAGGGATCAAAGTGTTTTGACTGGATGAAATCAATTTATGTGATTCGTTCATTAAAGGAGACTTTACTTCTTTGATAAACTGACTTGGCTTGATAAAGATATCTCTACTCAGCTAATCGGGCTTTTATTATCATAGTCAATGGTCAGAACCATAAACAAGATAAAAATCTTATTTAGATGGATTACATTGGAGTGTCTATAAAAGTTTTATCACTACCAACATCTCTTAGAATGTATCTGCTGGAACACAGAAAGTGCAGTATACAGGGATATAGAAGAGAAAAATTGACTAGCATCTGAATCATGGTGACATGGTTCTCACATCTGGTACAGAAAGTGTATCAATATGTTTAATTTACCTGATGCCCTAAAGCTGCATATTTCTACTGAGCTGTCTCAGTTTCGACTTGGTCTTTAAAGGCTAGTTCCTCAGCTCGTGTGAATTGGTGTGGCTAAATCGGGGTAATAGGGCACTCTGAAGAACAACTATTTGAAATACAAATGACTGATGAAATAACAGGATCTTACTTTTGCCACTAAGAGGATAGTCCAGTTATTAAAATGAAACAATCTAAGAGAAGCTAGTGCCTCAGCATGATAATCAATTAAATGTATAATTACCATGAGTGTTGAGCCACTCCATTGATCTGATTGGCTGAACACTCCTAATACGCTTTGTTATAGAATGATATTGAGGTGCACATTTTCAGCACAGAGGGCGAGAGGAATTAAGCCTATAACTTGCATTCTTGTTAATGTTGATGTGTGTTCAGTTCCCAAAGCGTCCCATTTAAATTATAGACCGTGCTCCCAGGGGGCTGTTTGAGCTTCCTTTGTGGAACTCCTCAGAAGTACATGTACTATTAGATTAACAACAAATTGTCACTGTTGTAGCTCTCTGGATATTGGTGGACAAGAATCACTGTGCAATTGTTACTATTCTATTGTGATACCATGTCCTCAGAAGCAGTATTAAAAAGAAGGATGAAATATTAGCTTCTTTGAAGCCATTGACAAATCTCCCATTGACTTCAATGGCACCATGAGATTTTTCAAAAGAGTCTAGGGCTGGATTTTAAAGAATTGAATTTACAAGCTGCACCAGATTTTTAAAAAGCACTCTGCTCCTATTTCAGCACCTAAAAAGAGTCCAGATTTTTGAAAATACTGAGTACCCAGAAGCTCCCATTGTGGTGACTCAGTCAGATTTTCAGTAGAGCTCAATGCTCAATATCCTGAGCTCTTTGAAAAATTGTCCACTTGTATGAGTGGCTTGCCTGAGCACTTTTGAAAATGAGCACAGAGCCCTTCTGAAAATCTGACCCCAATTTTGTGTATGTCTTCTAACGCAGTGGTTCTCAATCTTTCCAGACTACTCTACCCCTTTGACGAGTCTGTTTTGTCTTGTGTATTCTCTCGTTTCACCTCACTTAAAATTGCTTGCGTTCAAAATCAGACATAAAAATACAAGTGTCACAACACAGTATTACTGAAAATTGCTTACTTTTGCGTTTTTACCATATGATAAAATAAATCAATTGGAATATAAATATTGTACTTAAATTTCTGTGTATAATATATAGAGCAGTATAAACAAGTTGTTGTATGAAATTTTAGTTTTTACTGACTCTGCTAGTGCTTTTTATGTAGTTTGTTGTAAAACTAGGCAAATATCTAGATGTGCTGATGTACCTTCTGGAAGACCTCTGCATACCCCCAGGGGTGTATGTATGTATATCCCTAGCTGAGAGCCATTACTCTAATATGTAGGATTGCTTCCCCTGGTAATATCCTGTTTGTAAAAAAAATCACTATCCAGTACCACTCCAGAAAAGTGCAGCTAAAATAGTTGTATTATTGGTTGTCTTCAAGGGAAATTACTCACCATGGAAAAAATGGTAGTCAAAATTTCTTACTGATTACCTATCTGTCTGTGTTTTCTGGGGCACATGTTCTCATTAAGGGCCTTGTAAATAGTATGTTTGTTTGAAATATATGGTCCAGCTACTAGATTTCTTTGTGTGTCAGAGTTCCAGGGTGGATATGGTCTCTGTTAAACAATGAGACAGCTGGAATTCAAGCTGTGTGGAAGATGGTTTACTTGTTTTACTTAATAAATGCCTCCTGTTTTAAGAGGGACTGTGACCTTGTTTGTTGTGATGGGTCTGATACAATTCCAGTTGAAGTGAATGGAAATTTAGTGAGATGCTAAACTCCCCCAACTACTCTGACATTCAGACTCAGTCCCTAATTAAGGACATATTCAAAATGTCCCTCAATACTTTGGTGTAGCTGTCCAGTGGTTTTTCTGGGCCCATCCTTAAAGTCATGAAGATGTTGGCTCTGTTGCTGCCTCCTGGAATATGCAGTCAGGGAGCGGCAGGATATTGCTTTGTGTGGATCCGTCTTCAGGAAGACAGAAGCACTGTGCTGTTAATTTAACTGCTGTGACTTGAGCATAACTTGAGGTCAATGTCAGTTTATTTGGATTATATTTTCTCATTCATTTTCAAAGAGGCCAGATCCCAGCTACTCCACAGACAAAATCACTGCTGATGGTGATTTTGGATGGTAATCAAAAACCCATCGGAGTGCAATAATCATGCATATGGGGACTTTCATCTGAGATATGTTATGAATATGCATTAAGGAATTATGCCTCATGACATCCGTGGGAGATTAGTGAATATTAATATTCCTATTTTTAAAGATGGAAGCAGAATTAATGAGAGGTAACATGATTGACCAAGGCCACACAAAAATGGCAGCACTGGAGTGGGGGAACCTCAGAACGCCTGACTTCCAGTGTGCTATCTTTTCTATGCAATTATAAGGGTGTGTGATTTTCTGTGGCATGGGTATCATAGAATATCAGGGTTGGAAGAGACCTCAGGAGGTCTTCTTGTCCAACTCCCTGCTCACAGCAGGACCAACTCCAAATAAATCATCCCAGCCAAGGCTTTGTCAGACCAGACCTTGAAAACCTCTAATGATGGAGTTTCCACCACCTCCCTAGGTAACCCATTCCGGTGCTTCACCACTCTCCTAGTGAAATAGTTTCCTAATATCCAACCTAGACTTTCCCCACTGCAACTTGAGACCATCGCTCCTTGTTCTGTCATCTGCCACCACTGAGAACAGCCTAGCTCCATCCTCTTTGGAACCCCCCTTCAAGTAGTTGAATGCTGCTATCAAATCCTCCCTCACTCTTCTCTTCTGCAGACTAAGTAAGCCCGGTTTCCTCAGCCTCTCCTCAGAAGTCATGTGTCCCAGCCCCCTAATCATTTCCTTTGCCCTCTGCTGGACTCCCTCCAATTTGTCCACAGCCTTTCTATAGTGGACTGACCAAAACTGGATGCAATTCTCAAGATTTGGCCTCACCACTGCCAAATAGAGGGGAATAATCACTTCCCTCGATCTGCTGGCAATGCTCCTACTAATGCAGCCCATTATGCTGTTAGCCTTCTTGGCAACAAGGGAACACTGTTGACTCATATCCAACTTCTCACCCACTGTAATCCGCAGGTACTTTTCTGCAGTTCTTCTGCTTAGTCAGTTGGTCCCCAGCCTGTAGCAGTGCATGGGATTCTTCCATCCTAGGATTCTGCACTTGTCCTTATTGAATCTCATCAGATTTCTTTTGGCCCAATCCTCCAATTTGTCTAGGTCACTCTGGATCCTATCCTTACCCTCCAGCGTATCTACCTCTCACCCCAGCTTAGTGTAATTTGCTAATTTGCAATCCTTACAATCATTCAGATTATTTATGAAGATGTTGAACAAAACTGGCCCCAGACCAGACCCCTGGAGCGCTCCGCTTGATACCGGCTGCCAACTAGACATCGAGCCGTTGATCGCTACCTGTTTAGCTTGATGATCTAGCCAACTTTCTAGCCACCTTATAGTCCATTCATCCAATCCATACTTTTTAAACTTGCTGGCAAGAATACTATGAGAGACTATATCAAAAGCTTTGCTAAAGTCAAAATGTATTATGTCCACTGCTTTCCCCATATCCACAGAGCCAATTATCTCTTCATAGAAAGCAATCAGGTTGGTCAAGAATGATTTGCCTTTGGTGAATCCATGTTGACTGTTCCTGATCACCTTCCTCTCCTCCAAGTGCTTCAAAATGGATTCCTTGAAGACCTGATCCATGATTTGTCCAGGGACTGAGGTGAGGCTGACTGGTCTGTAGTTTCGTGGATACTATTCCTTCCCTTTTTTGAAGATGGGCACTATATTTGCCTTTTCCTAATCATCAGGGACCTCCCCCAGTCTTCACAAGTTTTCAGTGATAATGGCCAGTGGCTCTTAGCACCCTCTGATGCATTAGATCTGGCCCCATGGACTCATGCGTGTCCAACTTTTATAAATAGTCCTTAACCTGATCTTTCACCATTGTGTGAGAGGCCTTTTGCAAGTTATCCTTGCTGAAAGGTTATATTGTTACCCTGTGGAAAAGCAAAACACCCAGTACTGTGAGCTAACCACTGGACAGTTTACCCTACTTGAAGGGAGAGATGATTTTTGTTTTAATGGTGATAGCTGAGACATGCTGTCCATTAGCTTTAAATGGCTTGTTTAGTAGCTTTTTCTCCAGATTTAGCTATACACTTAGTACACTGCAATGTAGATGTGTGAGCCACTGTGTGGGTGTTTATAAAGACCAAGTAGGGGATATATCCTGGGGGCTCAGGTCATTTGCCTAAGCTCTGCATTACTATCTACACTCCTTTTTTACCCATGCTAGCTGGGTGTGCATTGTCTGTACTCTACATGCTAGTAGATGTACCTTTACTGCATGTCTGTACAGAGCTCGGCGCAATGAGGCCTTTATCGGACTTGGAGCCTGTAGATATGACTCTGATATAACTAATAAATCATCACTTCCACTTTCCGTATCTGTTTCCCAGTTTTCACATTTGGGGATAATACCAATCTCCTTGGTAAAGGACTTTGAGATCTATGCTGAAAACTGCTATATAAAAGGCACTTGTATTATGTCTATCAATCTGTTGTAAAGGAAATCAGAAACTCATATGAGAGATACACAGCAGAGATGCTTCACACAGAATAAGAGTTTTTATTTTATTTTATTTTAAAAAAGGGTCTTAGGCACCTGTCTCCCACGAGGGATAAAAACAACTTCCTGAATGCTATTCTTACAAAGTTGATCATTCAAACATTAAAGAACTGGAGCTAGAGAAAACATTGGCCCAACCAATTAACATAAAACAAGATAATTGATTGGATTTTGATGGATTCTGGTAAAACCATAGTATAGGGTGGGATTATAAAAACTGGATTAGAAAATGAAATCCCATATAATGTGAGAGAGGAGTTACAGCCAAGGAAATAATGACAAATAGCAGCAAAGACAGAAACTGATAGCATCCAACTAATTATAAGTGGGAAATCATTGTATTAAATTTGAACTTTCAGAATTCATTGCCAGAGGTACAGAATACTTGCTTCTTAATAGAAATAGGCTCAACACACATACTCTTAGAAAGGAAGAGCCTAATGTTTTTCTCTGAGTGTGATTCATATTAGGCTAAGATGGCAAAGTACTGATGCACAGACTGTGAAGGAAGGTCAAAGAAGAAGGAAAAAAGTCATTCAAAGGTATGAGATAGTACAGGAGCCAATGAAAAATCATTGAAGTCAATGAGAATCTTTCACTTAAGTGTGTTTGTAAATATATAAGTAAAATCAAAAAGTATCACCAAAGCTGATAAAACAACTGTTGGGAATATCTGCCAAGAGTAAAATGTTTCTGCAGATGAAGCCAAAATATATATTCTGCACTTTTCTATCTCTATAGGGAGGGATGAAAAAGCCATAGAGCAAAACAGAAAAAAAAATCACACTTTGTCTTCCTGGAAATATTATCATTTCAAGGGGAGCTAAACAGTCTGAATAGAACTATAACATTGGGAACCCACAAAGCACATTTAGTGCATATAAATAAAATCCTCACTTTGGAGAATACACTACAATAGTGCCATTATTGACACAATCATTTCACTAGATGTTTAGTGGTGTAATCACTAAATTTCCCATAGGCCTCTGTGGAATTATGGAGGTGACTTGTACTGTCACTTTGACTAGACTAAGACTTCAGGTGCTTTTGAAAATCCTGCTTGGCATCTAAATAACTTTTTTTTCAAAATCTGACCTTTGGTGACTTAGGATCTCAGTTCCAATTTTCAGAAGTCACATGTACTTTTGAAAACTGCACCCACAGCTTTGAGCAAGGGGTCGTGTCTTGACAACACCCCTCTGAGTCATTGTTCTCCGTGCCTTGAAGGACTGTGGGCCACCTGTTAAACTGTGTCAGAACATGTAGAATATAGCCTTGATATGGGGTTAAAATGAAGAGAGGTCCATTTCTCCTATCACTGGTCCCACTGTTCTATCAAGATAGAATTAATTACTATAGTTAGATATGCATATGTAAAACACAAAAAAGCAAAATATTTTACACCTTTGCCAGTGAAGTTGTAACTTATGTCCCATTGCTGCTGATGGGACAAACAATGCAGTTAATGTCCCTTCAGACTGCAGCACAGTATCCACAGGTCTACTGGAACAAGCTGCTTTCCACGAGACCTACTGGACATGAACTTGTCTCCACTATTTCATCAAGCTTTGCTGTCAGATGTCAATAGTGACAGAGCGAAAGGAAGGGGTGATATCATTCTCATAATTTGGTAGATCTTAAAATCTACTAGGAATCAAAACTATCCTGCCAATATTGTTGGCCAATTACTAAATGGGAAATCATAGAATTTTCAAAAGTAGAAAAAGCAGAAGGATTTAATAAATATTTCTGTTCAGTATTTGGGAAAACAAACAGATGTAGTATCAACAGAGGGTGATAAGAACACTCTTTCCATTCCACTAATATCTCTGGAGGTTATTACACAGGAACTACTAAAGTTAGACATTTTTAAGTCAGCAAGTTCTGACAACTTGCTTCCAAGGGTTGTGAAAGAGTTGGCTGAGGAGCTCGATGGCCTGTTAATGTTGATTTTTTTTCCCCTCCAAAGTCCTGAAGCATTGGAGAAGTTCCAAAAGACTTCAAGAAAACTAGTGTCATGACAGTATTTAAAAAGACTAAGCAGACTATTTTAGGCTCATCAGCCTGACATCAATACTGGGCAAAATAACAGATGGCTGCTATGGGATTTGGTTAATACAGAATTAGAGGAGGGTAGTGTAAATAATGCAAGTATGGAAAATGGATCCTGTCAAACTTGTTTTCTTTTTTTTAATGAGATTAAAAGTTTGGTTGCTAAAGGTAATAGTGTTGACATAATATACTTAGAATCCTGTAAGGAGTTTGACTTGTTACTCCATGACAGTTTGATTTAAAAAAAACTAGACTAGTACAAAATTAACATGGCACCCATTCAATGAATTAAAAACTGTGTCTCAAAATGTAATTGTAAACACGGAATTTCTTTGGGTAGGTGTGCTTCCATTTGGGTCCTTCGGGTTCAGGTTTTGGCCCTATGCTGTTTAACATTTTTATCAATGACTTGGAAGAGAACATAAAATCATCACTTATCAAATTTTCAGATGATAAAAATTGAGAAGAGGTAAATAATGAAGGGGACAGGTCACTGGTTTAAAGTGATCTGGATCTCTTGTTAACTGGGAACAAGAAGTCAATGTGTTTTTAATATGGTTAAATGTATACATGGTAGAACAAAGAAGGTTGTACTTACAGAATGAGGGACTCTCTCCTGAGAAGAAGTGACTCTGAAAAGGATTTGAAGGTCATGGTGGATAATGAGCTGAACATGAACTCTCAATATGACACTGTGACCAAATGAGCAAATGCAATCCTGGGATGTATAAACAGGGGAATCTCGAGTAAGAGTGGATCAGTTATTTTACCTCCTGTATTTGGCACCGGGGTGCAGCTTCTGCTAGAATATAGTATACAATTATGGTGCCTGTCATGGGATAAGTACTCCCCATCCCCTCTTTGTGGTGGAGTAGGGTTATACCCTCCCCACAGTCACATCCTTAGGACCACCCTTTGTCATGGGGTGATGGGTACTAATGGTAAGTCAATATAGTCACTCTCTCTCTCAAAGTTGTATGGCCCAATGGCCAGTCAGGGTGACGGCTCCTTCCCATGGAGCCAAATGGCCCAAATCAAAATGGCTTTCCAGTTAGTCAGTGTATCACCATGTAGTCAGAGTCAGTGCGGCTGTTTGGCTCAGTAAGACAATATTGCCTAGTGGCAAGAGTCAGTAGGGCCGCCCTCTCTCAGGGCTGCTTTCAGTGCTGCATGGCCCAATGGCCAGAATTAGTCCAACTGCCCACTTCAGGGAGGATGACAAAGAAGGACTTTTATCAAATCCTGTTTGTTAGGAAACAATTACCTCTGGAAAAAGGCAATGTAATAAGGTAATGTTAGATTCCAGAAACATAGTACTTGGATTGGAAATATATTTTTCTTATTACCGGACACATTATAGTGTTGTGCTAATAAAGATTTTTTCTCAGTTCTTAAAATGTATGGTTTCCCTTTGTATTGAACAGTCTGTATTCCTGATAGGTTTTCGAACCCATGGAATCATGTATCAGATTTCCAGAGTGTGCATGGAGAATATAATACTGTGTAGAGCGCTCATGGAAATCCTTCTGTTTGTACATTTTTACGTAAGTTTGATTCAGTTCTGCCTTCAGTTATTCCCATAAACCCTTCTGTCTTCAATGGCTAAGGTTTTCATGAGTGATTAGGTGATCTTGGATGCCCAGATGGAGACACCTTGGAGAGGTTTGATGTTTCAGAAGGTGTGGAGCACCCTCCCTTTGTGAATCAGGCCTCAAGTTAGGTGCCTCAAATCATTAATTTTGAAAATCTTGTCTAACAGGTACACAGTTGTAACTGAGAGCAGAACTTGGTGCTCTATGTCTGTATCCTTTGAACAAGTACTTAGATTATAAAGTAACTGTGGAAATACTATTCGGGAATTTGGAACTTATTTATTAAATCACTAGCACTCTGAATTGTGAAGTTTTCTTTTTTTCATTTTTAAATGATGGGAACCGTAATTTCCATGTCATTCTTTGTTGATACGTTTCTCTGTTTTGTCACCTTTTGTAATTTAGATGCTATTGATTGATAAAGACCAGGAGCTCTAAGGAATAGTTCATGAAAAAATAATGTGTGATCAGAATGCTCTATGTATCTCTTTGCCATTTAGCAGGGGAAATATTGTGTGAAACAAATTTGGATTTCTTTTTCTCTCTTTCATTAACTAGGTGGTGTGTTTTATTCACTCCAGGTGGAATCTGTGGTTTTATAACTTTATTGTATTATTACTTTCTTTTCACAGTTGTATTGATAGCTTTAACTGCCTGCAG